>NC_143390.1:25764773-26096915 GCF_980474605.1 Leiobunum rupestre | reverse complement strand
GATGCTTTTTCATAATAGTAAAACTCGATAACTATTTTCAACAATTTTATCGTAAATGAAGGTAACCAAATTCGATTCGACGAACCTGGTTGTGGAATTAGTATTCAACTGAAATATGCGACTTCTGAAGTTTGTAAGAAATTTATAACAGGAATAATCCCACAAATAGGTCATAAGAAATGTACCACTCTTCAATGAGAGTGATTTTAGCGTAAGGACCATAATGTAATCGCTTTAAAACGTTCATATATGATGTATTTAACGCCGCACTATTTCGTATTTTGAAAAAGCATCGTAAAAGTTCACGCGTTTCAAGCAAATAACGTTAGTAGAATTAGAAAATGGGTTGGAATTTCTGGCTATTTAATTTAATTTAATTTTTCACTCGAAGATCTATTGGGTCCGAGTTTCGCGTATTTTTGTTTGCTCGAAGACCTATTTGTACTATTTGTTTTTTAGTTTCTTCAAATTTGTTTAGGGTTTAGCTTTTTTATAACTTTTCATAATGGACTTATCTACTTATTCGCTAATTTTATCATCCTTTGGAATGCAGTTCATAGCCGTGGTTCCTTTTAACTCATTTTAACTTAGAAAATGGGTAATTCTCTCTTAAGATAAATATAATATACTTTTGCTAATACGTACCTTCTAAAATCATAGAAATTAAAATGATATATCTTAAACTAAAAGAAATATTTCAGTGTTTTTAAACCGGTTTTTTTTTCTCAATCGCTTGTTTTTTTAGGTAACATTACGACAAAGTTTTGCCTACTGACATACTTTCGCTCAAGGTACAAAATTGACATTCCAAGGTGCAATAATTACTAGAATAAACACTGCGAGAAATTACGTACAGTTTATATAAACCAAGCCTGGTTATATCGTGAAATAACAGATATAAACGCGAAAAAAATAATTAAACGATCTCGGGTTCTGGAATATTATTTTCTAATTGCCATCAATCGCCAGATCCTCTCCACTTAAGAGAGAGTCGCTAAAGTGTCGCCATTAGTGTCTCATCTAAAGTCCCTTCATTTATAAAAAGATAAAATTAATTCACCCGGTCTGGACCCGTGCAAAATTCGTTTAAGACAGTCGGCACCGCGCGCAAGTTCGCTTACAGACCCCCCGCCCCCTTAAAGAAAGAAAAAACCGTCCGATACTTGAAAAAATACATAAAAGAAAAAAGCGTAAGTAATAAAAACAAAATGAGGTTTTTAAAAATTCCAAAGTCGTACGACTTTAATCACTGTGATTCACGATACTTCTCAATAAATTATACCACGTGCAGACTATAAATATGGAGAAAGCTATCTATACTATGGTGCCGGTTCGCCCGGTATACGGTAATATACGGGTATACTTGGTAGGAGCCCGATCCCCGCCTTTCGCCGCGCTAAAAAGTGGTCCAAAAAAGTGCGGTATTTCGAACGGTACGGCGGGGATGGTAACAGATAGCGGGGAGGCTGGAATTGATCCGGCGGGGGTAACCCACACTCGGATTCTAAAAGAAGTTATTTATGAAGTATTAGACAGGAATTATATAGATTATCGAGCAAATGGGCGCGACTCCGGCTAAAGCATTCCGCTAACGCTAATCATTCAATCAGATCTGTCTCTAAAAGAAAAGCCGCGCGTTCTTAGCCTCCCTTTTAGCCAGCTATCGCTGGCTATCATTTATCGGGGAAACGAGAGAACGGCTCGCTCTGGTCCGCGGGAACCCGTCAACAATCATCCCCGGCCCGTTTAATTGACGAAAATCGGACTTTTTAAGCGAGAAAGTCGAAATATTTTCATCATTTATCAACGTACGAGAGAACGAAAGTGACATAATTTGTATTCCGAGCCTAAAGGCGGGTTTCCACTAGGACAAAAACGCCGCGATGACTAGAGTCGGACGCGAAAAATGTCCGTTAGGCCTAACGCAATTTTTTCGCGTCTACGTTCGTTTTCGCGTCTTTTTTTGCCCTAGTGAAAACCCGCTTCTAATCGTACGTCTTAGTCCTATATATAGAGGGGTGTTTTAAATTAGTAGAAGCGTTTTTAATCGCGACACACAGACGGGTCAATTTTGCGCAAAATTTGGAAAGACATTTCCCCCGCGGGAGTTTTCGCGACTTAATTGAATTTAAACCTACGACGCCCGGGGGATTCTACGACGACTTACAAGCCTTACCTAGCAATAAGAAGATAGAAATAGCGAGGTACTTTATAGCTTACGATATCGGTGATAAGTGAGAAGGATTACGAAGAAGGAAAAACCATTTTTCATTGAGTAAAAAACGCTTATTTCAATTATAAGAAGTCCGAAGAGAAAGATACAGTCGCTTCGAATCAACGTTGCAACGTTGAATTTCCGAAATCAGTTGGCAATCTAGCGTAAGGCGTAACGATAAGCGAAGTGCATAAAGAAAAACGTTTGTCCGGGCCAAGTAAGGAGAGACCGGTAATTTCCGTGCCGTAATCGAGGGGGTCCAATATATTTCCGTGGGCCCGCGGAAAATCTATGGCGGAGCGTAGGTTCAAAAAGGCGGTAGCCCGGCGCGATGCCCATTACGATTGCGCGCCGCTGATCAGCTCCTATTCTCATTCGAATTTCAAAATCAGCTCGAGAAGAAGGCAGGTTTTGAGTTTCAGCGTGGTTGCCAACAACGCGTAATTGATCACCAATAGACCCCCAGCCGTCTCCCCCTCGTCGCCGCGCTTTTATCACGGAGGACCGCCGAAGCGAATTCAAATGAGTTCCCGTGGGCAGCAGCCATCGTTGCTATGGGAATTGTTGATACAAACCCCTTTTTTACTCGTACACCGAGGTCGCGGGGTTAAGTCTCGACTAGGTCAAAGGCGGGGAATGGGTTTCAGTCCCCGTCTCCCAACGCGGCTGGTGCACCTGAATTTATCGTTTTGAGTAAGAGGATATCGACACTAAATACTACCCGAAAATGGAAAAATTTATTTAAGGTTCAGGAACTATATTATTTAACCCATAACACGTTCTGAATAATAATTCTTCATATAAAATGGCTTTGTCAAAATTTATATTCAAAATCAAATTTCGTTAATTTGACATTTTATTAGATCGTTTTAAATTTTAATTTCTATTGTATTTTTTAATTTTTTATTATTTTAAATTCTTATATTAATTTTAAATTCTTATATTAATTTTAAATTCTTATATTAATTTTAAATTCTTATATTAATTTTAAATTCTTATATTAATTTTAAATTCTTATATTAATTTTAAATTCTTATATTAATTTTAAATTCTTATATTAATTTTAAATTCTTATATTAATTTTAAATTCTTATATTAATTTTAAATTCTTATATTAATTTTAAATTCTTATATTAATTTTAAATTCTTATATTAATTTTAAATTCTTATATTAATTTTAAATTCTTATATTAATTTTAAATTCTTATATTAATTTTAAATTCTTATATTAATTTTAAATTCTTATATTAATTTTAAATTCTTATATTAATTATAAATTCTTATATTAATTTTAAATTCTTATATTAATTTTAAATTCTTATATTAATTATAAATTCTTATATTAATTATAAATTCTTATATTAATTTTAAATTCTTATATTAATTTTAAATTCTTATATTAATTTTAAATTCTTATATTAATTTTAAATTCTTATATTAATTTTAAATTCTTATATTAATTTTAAATTCTTATATTAATTTTAAATTCTTATATTAATTTTAAATTCTTATATTAATTTTAAATTCTTATATTAATTTTAAATTCTTATATTAATTTTAAATTCTTATATTAATTTTAAATTCTTATATTAATTTTAAATTCTTATATTAACTATAAATTCTTATATTAATTTTAAATTCTTATATTAATTTTAAATTCTTATATTAATTATAAATTCTTATATTAATTTTAAATTTTTATATTAATTTTAAATTTTTATATTAATTTTAAATTCTTATATTAATTATAAATTCTTATATTAATTTTAAATTTTTATATTAATTTTAAATTCTTATCTTACTTTAATTATTTGAAATTTGAGAAGTCTTAAATTTAAATATATATTATGAATTTTAAATTATTATTTTACTTTTAAATTATTTGAAATTTTAATAGTCTTAAATTTAAATACATCAAAAACGTATTTATACTTACAAGTGTTAGCATAAGCCAGAATGAATTCAGGTATCAAGAATATACAAAAACAGATTATTCTCAACCCAAACTATCCTCGCATACTTTGTTGCGAAAGTTCGTCTGTTTTCGTATTTTCGTCGAACCTTTTCGCACAGATGATCATCATTTATGTTTAGATTTTTGATTAAAAAGCACACAAACTTACGCTAAGAAGTATGCGAAAATGGTGCCAGATGTTAATACTATACTCCCATAATCTTAGGCACTTTAATGTATTCTTGTTTACATATTCACTTTAAATATTATAAATATACAAGCATTCGGTAACCTAATATCCATTTCAGATGATTCTTATGAAATCGGGTTTAGTGCAATCAAAAGTAACGTAATATAAATAAATGTATGGAACTTTTACCTCGCAGCGAGAAGAGCCGGGTTCGATCCCCGCTTGTGGCACTGGGTGAAAACTCGGAACAACTCCTTCCGCGTTGAGTTTGCAAGTTCTCTCCCCACTGGTTAAAGTGGTTTTCCCAAGAGCTCTTCGGTTTCCCCTTCCATAAAAACTTGTAGAGGTTAACGGTAATAGTTAGTATAGGGAGCTGTTGGCTCGCTTGGCGTGAAAGACTTGCCACCACCCTCCTACGCATTGTAACCCGGCCACCTGAATTAATGGCTTTAAAAGTCGCGTGATGACTTAGGCATAAGGTGATGGAACCTGTTCCATTGCGCCGAATCCCATTCAACCGAACCCAATCCAATTCGACCGAAAAAGCCGCACTTTGGCGAATTTAGGATTCGGTCTAATGGGATTGTCCCATTCGATCGAAAAACCCGCACTTCTCCGGGTTTAGGATTCGGTTTTATCCGTTTCAGCATCTGTCAGAACAGCATGCAGTGTTACCTAATCTAACCTAAAAGATATTAAAACGCTTCCATAAAAAATCACAAGGAGTAGAAAGAAAAACTATTTTTTTTTTGCGGTCGCTCAATTGTGAATATTGCGTCGGTCGATTAGAGAAATACAAAACCCGCCTTTGGGCTAATTTTATCAAAAACATTGGCGGAATTCGGTCGAATGGGATTCGGCGCAATGGGAAGATACCAGGTGATGATTATTATTTTAGTACTAATTTACGAACCGAACCTTTTTTCGACACTGACACTTTCGTCAAGCGCTGAAATGGACTCGCAACCCAACTTAGTAGCATAGTATCGTCCTTGGTTGAAGTATATTTAGACACTAGGGGGCTCTGCGCTTAAGTAAACGTTGTACGCGTAATATCTCTGAAAATCAATAGATTATATTTTCTGCTAATTGACATACTTATCATTATTATGTTACTTATGGTGCAATGAAATTTCTTATCTATGCTTATTTCAGCATAAAAAGTTCACTTTGGTTGACGAAACGGAGTTATGTAAGTTACAAACACCGCTTCCTGGGTGCCAAACATAACGGCAATTAACTCTTAAGCTTTACACCGTAAAGTATAAAACCGATATCGAAAAAAACACTCCATCTTTATAAATTCCCCATTCGCTAAAAATTAATCAATTTTACAATATTGCATTTTTCGATCGGCTACCTCGGGGGCATACGAACCGAGTTTCGCCAAAAGTTGGAAGGGGGAAAAAACCAGTGAAATTATTGGAAGAAACGGCGCATCGTCCCACTCGCGCGGAACGGCGCAAAATAATACCCAAATTCGCCCACGTGTTTCCCCGCTTGATCCCCCGCTTAGTAGACAGCGAGGGCGAAGGCGGGGACAATGGGTACAGTCGGCGCACCCGAGAGTCGGGATTAAACTGTCAATTAGGCCAATTCCGTTTATATACGTACGCGAGATCGAGTAGAATTTTTGTCCATAGCCCGCGGATATAGTTTTCGAAATGATCAAAAAAGTGATTGATGAAGAGTAGCCCTTGAGCCCCGATGACCCCTACGCGAGCTTTATCAGTCGCCAATAACTATCGAGATCGGGGGAAGGCCTTCGATTAAGACCAGCCCCCAATCCACGCTGCACCCCCCCCCCCCATACGTACCCACTCTTCTCTCCGTTAATTGCCAAAACGGAAATGTATATAATTTGGGTGCCCCTCTCACTCATTACCCCCGTTTTGTTTCTCGGCAGTTCCCCTTTTGAAGACCCAATTCCCGCTTGATTGGGTGAAGTTCTCTTTCGCGTCGGGATTGAACGATAAGGTCACACCTCTCCGTCATTTCACGGTGCCTTTAATATTCAATTAAAAACACCAATTTTTACATCGTTCGCCGCTGTTACTCCGACTACTTTAATTGAAAAATTGGGTTGTTAAGGGAAATAAATATCGAAAGGTAGAGGGGAACCGGAAGGGAAAACACTTAAATGGCCTTTGGACATTTATAGGGTTAGTTTCTGAAATTGAATTGGTTTGCGTATAGCGCCGAACAGAAATAAATAATATGTCTCGAGATGGATAAGTATCCATTTACGCAGTTTTTTCAGATTTAAATTCTCTGGCTTTTCCAGGTTTTCCCTAGCAAATTTTTACTTATATTTTCCTAAATATTTCTTATTTGTAACCATGTCCCAGTTTTTCCCTATTTAAAAACTATTGCAATCAAAATTAAATTCCATTTTCCCGACTTTTATACCCATTTTTAAAATACCCTGACTTTTCATTGACTTTTATAACAATTTTTAAAATACCCTGACTTTTCATTGATGTTTATATCCATTTATAAATTCCCTGACGTTTCATTGATGTTTAGATACATTCTCAAATTCCTCAACTTTTCATTGTGGTTTAGATCCATTTACAAATTCCCTCATGTTTAGATCCATTTACTTTTTTTCCTGATGTTTATACCCATCTAAAAATTTCCTGATTTTTCATTGATGTTTAGATCCATTTTCAAATTCCCCGATTTTTCATTGATGTTTTAGATCCATTTTCAAATTTCCAGTCTTTTCCCTGATGTTTATACCCATTTTCAAATTATCTGGCTTTTCCCTGATCTTTATACCCATTTTCAAATTCCCTGGCTTTTCCCTGATGTTTATACCCATTTTCAAATTCCCTGATGTTTATACCCATTTTCAAATTCCCTGATGTTTATACCCATTTTCAAATTCCCTGCCTTTTCCCTGATGTTTATACCCATTTTCAAATTCCCTGATGTGTATACCCATTTTCAAATTTCCAGTCTTTTCCCTGATGTTTATACCCATTTTCAAATTCCCTGATGTTTATACCCATTTTCAAATTCCCTGATGTTTATACCCATTTTCAAATTCCCTGATGTTTATACCCATTTTCAAATTCCCTGATGTTTATACCCATTTTCAAATTCCCTGCCTTTTCCCTGATGTTTATATCCATTTTAAAATTCCGTCTTTTCCCTGATGTTTATACCCATTTTCAAATTCCCTGATGTTTATACCCATTTTCAAATTCCCTGCCTTTTCCCTGATGTTTATATCCATTTTAAAATTCCGTCTTTTCCCTGATGTTTATACCCATTTTCAAATTCCCTGATGTGTATACCCATTTTCAAATTTCCAGTCTTTTCCCTGATGTTTATACCCATTTTCAAATTCCCTGATGTTTATACCCATTTTCAAATTCCCTGATGTTTATACCCATTTTCAAATTCCCTGCCTTTTCCCTGATGTTTATATCCATTTTAAAATTCCGTCTTTTCCCTGATGTTTATACCCATTTTCAAATTCCCTGATGTGTATACCCATTTTCAAATTTCCAGTCTTTTCCCTGATGTTTATACCAATTTTCAAATTCCCCGACTTTTCCAGGAATTCCAGGTACTGTGGTGATTTGCAGCGCGGCTAAAATTATTTTATCCGCTCTTCTAATTTGTAAATTTCACTTAAGTATATTAAATATAACAACTAACTCTATTAATGGTTTGAACGACTTTATTCAAAAACCTAGGATAAGTGGTCTTTGGGACAACTTTATTAATTCTTAATTTTTCATGAAAATTGAAATGGCATCACTTTAAAAATTATTGTTTCTAGCACTTATCAATTAAAGCTGATACTAACAATTTCAAAGAAAAAATCATCGAATGAAACATTAATTTAACAATAAAACAAAGAAAAAGCATTTACCACTAGGAATAACTAAAAAAAAATAATATATAATGTGAAATTTATTTGAGGTTTCTTTAATTAAAATTTGAGGCGGAAATAATCTGTGTATAATAATATAAATAAATTTGCGGTAAAAAAACATCCTTTTTCTGCGACCAATTTTAATTTTAAGTCTTTACTTATTTATAAACCATATGTTTCGTAAGAAATAGCTTTAAGAAAATCACTATAATAACAAATTTAACCTAGCACTATTTTTCCTTGGAAAAACATATTTTGAAAGATTAGCGTGAGCTTGCGAAGATGGGTGTTTCGAGTAAATAATATTTGAAAAAGGGTATCGAGCTCAAAAGCTGCTGTATCTATGTATTATTATTTTAAACACTTAAATATTAAAAGGTTTTAATAATTGAAAAACAATTCTATTTAAATTTAAACCAGTATAACATTTGATATGCTTAAAACATAATTATATAATTCGTAAAAAATATAGGGAAATATAAAATCCTATAAATCGATTACTAATTTCCTAAGAGATATGATTTGCAAAATATAGGATAAATTCCCTTAAAATTACAGGAAAATATAGGTTTCATGTACTTATGAAATAAAAACCAATTTTTTTAAAGGGAATTTGGTTCCATTAATTGTGAAGATTTCTAATATTTCCAAAATTATTTCTAACTTTGTAGGTTTTTGATATCAAAATACATAATTACAACGGGTGAAGCCCGAAAAATTCCGCAAATATAGGAAAATATGGTAATTATAGAAAGTTATAGGAACACATTTACAGGGCCCCCACTCAAATCTTAATTTTTTTTCTAGGAAAAATAGGATTGTATTTCTAAAAATATAGAACTTTATAGGACTATTTTTTCAAAATTATAGGATTTTATAGGACTATATATGCTATTTTATTTACTAACTTTATTAATTTAAAAACAAAATCTATATTTAGTGAAATAAATCTTTGATTTTCACTTAAATAGAAACAATTTAACTACTTCATCACAAAAATATAGTAGTAGCTAACCATGTTAACAATAACAAAGTATAGACTAGAATGACTTTGAATAGGAATTTATCCTACAGCTAAATCTAACAATTTCACTGAAATTATGAGTGGCAGGATTTGAAATGAGCAAAAAATCAAAATTATAGGATTTGATAGGACTTTTTGGGGATTTTGCTAAAAATATAGGATGTTATAGGACATTTTTGAAAATATAGGATTTTATAGGACTTATAGGACCTCTGGGGGCCCTGCATTTAAAATATGATAAAAAAATTTTGGAGATGTGGTCACCCCGTTAGTATTCTTTTCTAGATACTTTAAATTTAATTGAAAAAACCCGCTATAAAAATCAACAATATACACATTTTGCTAAACACGGTTTTCAAAACGGTTTAACCTAATATAAATGGCTACACCTTACACTGCCAACACCCGTTTGCCTCCGAGTTCGAGGTAAATCTTGAGAAGTGAAAAAGTGGGGTTGAAAAATAGTATATATGATTTTCGGGGCCCCAGAACTTCCCGTGATCCATCACCGGCCGCACGTATCACGGAGGCCCAAAGCTCCGAAAGAAAGGTAAAACCAAAACAGACTAAGCGGAATCGGGTATCTCACGTATGCATAAGCTAGTACCTATAACAAACACCACAAACCGAACCAGCGATGCAGTAAAGTCTACCCTTTAAACCCAACCGTCAGCTAAGACGCGAATTCAACTATCCACGACCATCTGAGTTGACCTTATACGTCTTATCAGAGACGCGAGGCGTACGAACCGAAATTTAATTACCTAATTGATCTCTTTAACCCTACAAATTAAAAAGAAACTGGCATACCCAATAGAGGGGGTGTTATAGTTTTCGTTCCGGCTTTTAGATACTGAAAACCACGTAGCGAAAAGGTCTACAGCGTTTTGGAACATTTTCAAAGCTACCATTTTATTTTCACGGTTATTCATTAAGTTAAGCGACGTGCCCACCCACTGATTCTTTAACGCGCCACAAACAAATTTAAAAAAAAACCCTCTTTTTAGTTAAAATTCTTGCACGTAAGAAGAAGCGAATGTTTAAGCCTAAACGCAATCATTAGGAAGGCTTTTAACAAAAGGTCCTGGCAATTATTTTGAAAGAATTTACTAGAAGGAATTCTAAGACAGCTCCGCAAATATGATATTTCTAAATATTCGCTAAGACTTGGTCAAATTTAATAAACCAGTATACGCGGGGGCACGACAGAAAAGACCTTAAGGAAATAAATAAATAACGTTTCGAACATTTTTTCTAAAAGGCGCCAAGCCGTCTGCTTTGTCCGGGATAAATCCGATTGAGTTGGGACCTCCCCCACTGAGCTATACGATTTTATATCATTCTTTTCCCCGATAAAAAAATGCTTGGACTCATTGAAAGATGGAGTTGCTCGGAGAGAGAAAAAAAGCAAGATCCGCCTACGCGGGTTTAAAGGCCCACACCTGCCGATTTCCTCCATAAAGGGAAACCGCCCTCAAAAACTGACTCAAACAATTAACTTTTTCAACCCCGAGAATTTAACTTTTTTTACGATTTTTTTTCATCTTTATTTTTGTACTTTTTTTTAATAAATACGAATCTAAAAGGACCTAATAATTCATTCTTTTTTAAGGGTATAACGAACTATGGTTTTTTGGGTGACACGAAACGGGTTAAATAATTGGTTCTCCGCAGTTTTTTTCCCTTTTCAGAAACATTCAACTCCATTAATTTTAATATAATTGAAAATAAAAAGTAATTTTAAAGATTGTATTATGGATTATTTTATATATTCTATAATACCGAGAGTACCTCTAGGATAATTATTATTTTCTTACCGCTGTGCTTTGATTGTTTGACCCACAAAACCAGGTAAATTGCACTCTCCAAGAATACAGATATGGCAGACCGGTATTCGAAATAAACCGTCATTTAATGAGTTTTGGTTATCTGGTGCAGTTTTTTTCTATATCCTTATGATAAGATTATGATTAATCCCATATTTATACCCAAAACAAAATTAAATGGGTTTTAAGATTGAGCTTTCCAGCTGTCAAGTTTAAATTGAAATTTAAGTAAAAACGAGTAAGATCAGTTAGTTTGATATTTAAACGAAAGAACTAAGGTTTACAAATAACGCGGCCATTAGACCAGTACGCCTGTAGAAGTGTTCCGCACGCGGAACGCCGATGTTCAGGGAGAAGCATCCTACCAGGGTTGACCTACTAATATATTTCCTATGGAGAAATCGGATAGGTTCAGCTATAGACAGTTTCATCAGCTAAAGTTTAGCTACCCGGAAATATGTCGTCGGAAGGGGAAAATACCGAAATCGTCTCCCCCCCCCCCCCCGCCCGTAAAACGTTCAGCGTAAAGGCTCGTCCAATGAAATTTGTACACAACACTGCGTTAGCGTGTTTAAAGGCTAGCTGTGTTCTCCTTGTGTTTGTTGCTCCTAGATGTAACCCTTATATAGAATAATAATTTACAAACCCAATTTAATAAAAAAAATTAAATAATAAATATAATTACTAATTACAGCGTATATTACTCTCCCTGCGGATGTAAAATATTAAAATAACGCTGCGTAGGGATATGTACTTATAAATAATACTTTTCCCCTGTACTATATTTCAATTTTTATTTTTATTCCAAAACGCATTTTTAAAAGTAAACTGAAGTCACAACTTCCAATCTCCAATCTCGTTAGTTCATAAAAATGATTTATGGTATTTTCCAATTTGCAGAAGGCAAAGTCCGTGGACCCTGAGCGCTTTAAATATCTGCAGTCGTATCCCTGGTTTGACATCAACCCAAGCCACTTTGTGTCGTCTTCGACCGGACCTAATGGTCGCCATCAGTAAAGGGGCCCAACTGGGGCAAATGGAATGCCGAAAGAAATTCCAATGGCAACGATGGAACTGCAGCGCCACCATAGACACCGCGTTGGCAGTTGGAATTAAGAGTCACCCCAACAAGTACTTCAGCAATCCCGGTACGAAATTAACTTCTACGACAATGGCCCGGAAACGTTTACAGTTGGGATATATCCAATTGGGTGAAAGACCAATTGAGGAATGACTTTTAAAGGTGAAGGTTATTTCGGTGAGAGCGATTTTTGGGTGCATAAACTTGCGGCTAACGCGACATTTGAATGCTCGTCTTTTCGGTGAGTGCGACATTTGGGGTCACTTTTACCTCGCAGCAAGAGCCAGGTTCGATCCCAGCTTGTGGCACTAGGTGAAAACTCGGAACAACTCCTTCCACATTGAGTTTGCAAGTTATCTCCCCTTTCCATAAAAACTTAACGGTAATAGCGAGTGTAGGGAGCGTGGCATGAAGGTTGCCACCACCCTCCTACGCATTGTAACCCGGCCACCTGAATTAAAGGCAATAAAAGTCGCTAGATGACTTGGTAGTACCTTGGGTATTAGCCTAGCTGATTAATATTATTATTTATCTTTTCGGCGAATATCTTTTCGAAGAATGATACATTTAGGTGAAGCTAATCACCTATTACGACGGAAGATATATGCATTGAGTTGGGAATATTAATCAAGAGGTCCAATCAAAACGTCGGATTTCAGTATTTCGCAAAACAAGGTTTTAAGAATAAGAATACTGCCATCTGCTCCCAAATGTCGAGAAAACTTTATCATTCTACCCGTGGCGCCGTCTATCTCTCAATGGTTCGTTCAAATAAGACGCGTTTTCCGGCAAAAAGATTTTTTTTTTCAAAAATAATGGATGGCGCCACGGGTCATATGATATTGTTTTCTCGTCATTTTAGAGGAGACGGCACATTCGTAAATTTCAAAAACTTGTTTCGTGGGGAGCAGATTTGATTGGATCTCTAGGTTAATATTCCCAACTCAATGGATATATGAACACCAAAATGTTCTCCACCTAAATATCTAACACCTACAAAAATCATTCTTCAATCAGTCTTTCACCCAGTAGTCGCATTATCATCGGCAAACCTAAATATTTCCGACCAATTGCTGTAGACCAGTTCCGTAAAACGAAAATTTGTTTTAAAAATACCTAACAATTCTTAACGCTATCTACAGGTAGTCGAGAAGTAGCGTTTCTATATTCCATCACGTCGGCGGGGGTGGTGTACACGGTGTCGCAATGGTGCAGCCGGGGAATGCTACGGCACTGCGGCTGCGACAAACGCCACCCGAAAGCCAACTCCAAGAAGGGCCAGAAGTACGGAACGTCCGAAGGCGGCAAATGGAAATGGGGAGGCTGCAGCGTCGACGTTCGCTACGGAATCAAAATAGCCCGGTTGTTTCTGGATTCCAAAGAGACCAGGCTGTTCACCAAGGATCAATATTCCCTCGTCAATATGCATAATAACAAAGCGGGCAGAAAGGTCATTTAGTTTCCACTAAAATATATGATATCTCTCTTACGAAATAAGTCATCGCTCTATTCTGATCATTTTATTCGCTTAAAACTAATAGCGTTTTCAGTGGTGTAGCTAGCATCGGTGACACCCGGGTCGGATATCATAGCACGGGGTGACACCCGGGGCGGATATCATGGTGTGCTACTTACTAGTCTCTAGTTTGTGTAAGTTTTTATTTCTTGCACGGTCGGGTGTCACCCCCCAAAGCGGGTGGCACCCGGGGCGGGCCGCCTCCCCAGCTACGCCACTCAGGGTTGGCAAGAGCCAGCCAGACTGGATTAAACCACCCTGGTTTAAGCCGGATTTAACCACCAAATAAAATCCATGGTTAAAACCACTTTTTTTTTATAAAAAAAATTGAGAAATTAATTAGAAACATTGACAAAACTTAACCTTCACTTTTTGTCGCAAGTAATGAGAGCTAACATATAAGCAATTAGGGTATCTTAATATTAATTTTGCGCGTGAAAATACGCTGCCATGTTAGGGTATAAAAGCGGGTAAATAAGTTTGCTATACCTCACAATGTAAAGGTACTGTCACGCGCAAAAACGTAATTTTTAAATCGGGAAAGTTGAGCAATGAGGGCTTGATATAAGCAATTTGATCATTTTTTATTAATAGTTTTAACCGGTTTAAACCACCGGTTACAGCCGGATTTAACCATACTGGATTTTTCAATTTATAAAAAAAGCCGGTTTTTTTGCCAACCTTGAGGTCGCCACTGAGCGTTTTCCATTTAATTGCTCGAGATTCGCTCCGAATCTATCTCTCTCTGACGTCATAGATCTCGCCCCAATCGACTAAGAGTAAAACCGCATATGGAACATCCCATGAACATAGTCCCGCGCTTTGTGGTTTTGCGTCTTCTAGTAATTTGATTTTTCATGTCTTGGTCTGCCATTTTGCCAAAAAATCTAAAAGGAACACGCAAAATTTGCTCCGATCTCGATATCGATCCGTTGACCTGTCGAAATCAGCAGATCGGTTTTGAGCACCGAGAGGGGAAATGGAACACGCGAAACTTAATCGGAGCAAAACCGAGCATGCAAATGGAACATAAAATGTTGATCAGAGCGCTCGAGAGCAGTCAAATGGAAAACGCGATAAGAATGAGTTCAGGTACCTAAGAATGAAAGACTGCCGAGATTCGAAATCTCGCTTAGGTATAATTTGTTAGGAAAACTTATTTCATACAGAAGATCGCCATCTATATTTATGTTTTGTCATTAAAAAACGGACCAAAGGCTAATGCTATTGCGCCATATTCTTAAGTACATGATTTTCTAAAACTATTATATCGAGAAAATATAATTTATAAGTAAATATCTATATGAAGTATATATTTTTTACATTTTGCATCGCAAGGCGTTTATAAAACCGTTACATTTTGAGCCGTTGTGCCTTCTTCACGTCGAGCTTGTAAATTAAGGTACCAATAGTTTATTCGCGAGTCTAGGTGGCGTAACGGCGCTAGCTTCTCCGACGTAGTGCCTATGATCTAGCGTCTGCTACAGATAAATTAAAAAGTCATAAGAACTTTTTTATTAAATAAACTTATCAAAATATAAGCAAACAATGCAAAAATTATATTAAAATGCAAGTCAAATTTACGAATAATGATGAGGAAAAAGTAATGGCGTCTGCTTTAGCCGCTATCTATCTAGGTTTCAATGGCAAACCAAAGGGGGCGTAGCGATAGTTTTCGGTCACGAATAGTGTAAGTAGAGTAAATGTGACAACCGAATTGTTTGGAAAATAGCGCAACATTTAGCTTTTCTCATTTACCATGCATGTAATTAAACTCAAGTTATACGCTTTAATTATCAAGTTATTCGCTTTAATTATGTACCTTCGTGTTCGAGGCTAAGGCGTCCGGCTTCTAATCGGCGGGCTGTCACCGTCAGTTAAGAGCTTAGACCAAGAAACACAGGGACGTCGCACGGTAGATATTTCGCGCCCGAAGGTTCGTTGCAACTGCCTATTTCCTATTTATCTCGCGCGGGGTCGCTAGTAGCGAAGGTGAGTCAATTTTTATTTTCAATTTGAGTCACGTGTACAGCCCTACAATCTGTCAGCACGTGGCCTGCAACAGCCTGGCTCCAAAAAACGAAATTTCTGGTATGTTTTTTTAATATTTGTGTCCCTAAAATATTAAAAAAATATAAAATAATTTAAAAATATGTAACTCTTAGCTGATTATTTTTTTCAAGTTCTTTAAAAAACGTTATTTTTATCTCTCATGGATGGCGCCTATTGACAATCGGTATCACGTAAACCCCCCCCCCCCCCCCTCTCCCTACCGCAGCCGCAAGCACGCAACAAAGACCCGCCAAAAAATAAAGCGTTTTGTATGCTATTAGCGAGACGTCCCTGTGTTTCTTGGTCTAAGGTTAAGAGCACCAAACACCAGGAGAACGCAGCTAGCCTTTAAACACGCTAACGCAGTGTTGTGTACAAATTTAATTGGACGAGCCCTTACGCTGAACGTTTTACGAAAAGGGGGAAGACAATTTCCGAATTTTCCCTTTCCGAAGGCAGCAGGCGCTAAAGCGTCTAACCAATGAAAAATGTACGCAAGAAAATGCACGACTTTTGACGAGTTGCGTTCTCCTTGTGTGGGGTGCTGTGTTTGTTGCCTTAGGGAGCTGTCAGTAATTCGAATAAAGAGTAATTTTTAAATTTTACATTGGTAAGCCAAAAGTGACATAATTACCAAAAGTGTGACAATCCCGGTACTTTCGTATGCTAAAGGTTTAATGAATGCTCGACTCGAGATCAACCATATAAAAGACTATTTATTGTCGCCTTTCTCGATCTTTTTTAGTCTATGGTATTATATCGTAGGTAGATGGCGATAGCGTCTCCACAGAACGACGACAAATCAAAAAATACCCTAACTTTGCCCAGTGCTACTTAGTTCCTCCGTTCCTCACTACGAGGCGTTTATTTTTTGGTTTTAACTTCCTTCCCTCCCCAAGGCATACTTTCCCTTCTCCCATGGATTAAATAACCTTACAGGGATAGTTCTCTCTAATACATTTTACTATACTACGAGTTGAAGATGTTTGTTTCAAACGAGGCTGCCAGATATTTTTGCCGCCCACTCAATTTTACCCCCTTTACCGATACAAATCCGGAACAAGATTTTTTGATACGTCGCCATCTGCCGGCGGCTTTTGGCGAATTTAATATTTTTCCAACGGTTGGTTTTATTACATTTGAAATTGAAATATTCAATCGTGGTCAGTACCTCAGTGGCTCTGGAGCTTCCTGGTTAAATGTGAGAAATAATAAGTACTGTAAGCGACCTTTTTCATATTGTTTTTTAGCCATTTATGTATATCACCTAATTTTTCGTTAAATTGTTTATAGGCTTTCAAACTGTAAACAAGTTTTCAATAGATAGGCCTTGGCCTACAAAAATAATAATTTCATCAATCACGATTGCACCCCCTTTGCAATTTTTCCCCCGTGTATCGGTAAAATCGCGACTTCCGGTCGTTGACAATTCTGACCACCAGGGTACGTCTGGAGCAAATATTGTACCCCAGAGAACTATCCCTGTAAGGTTATTTAATCCATGCTTCTCCCCTCCCAACTTGTATTTCGCTAGTAACATTCATTAGAAAATAGGATTGACACACTTTTGGTAATTATGTCTCTTTTGGTAAGCGGAGTAATACACGCCGTAATGCGGTGTACACATCCGCGGTTTAAAGAAAAATAAGCGCCCATTAAACAGCGCAGCGAGCCTGTGAAGGTAACCGTTTCATTCTAATGGCGTAGATCAATACTCTAGTTAGATATATCATAATCTTCCGGTTTTAGGGGTACAATTATAAAAACAGACTAATAACGCAATTCTTTCCTCACGCAGGCCGTGCTGCACAACGTTCGCTTTCAATGTAAATGCCACGGTGTTTCGGGTTCCTGTTCGCTTCGTACTTGCTGGAGAATGCTACCGTCCTTCGGCTCAATCGGAGACCACTTAATAGACCGATACCGAAAAGCCAAAATGGTGATCGTCAACCCCAAATACAAAATGACCTTTTCGTCGTACGCGCCGACCTCGACGACGCAAGCGCGTCCCCAACGAATCCCCCTGAAACGCTTCGTGGTGGCGGGAGGCCCTCGCCAGGGGAAACCGAGGCCGCCAAGGCCCAGCGACATCGTCTACTCCGAAAAGTCGCCGGACTATTGCCAAGCGGACAAGGTCAAGGGCACGCTCGGCACCCAAGGTCGCGGCTGCCGGAAAAGTCAGTCGCGAGACGACGAAGATAGTTGCCACTTCCTGTGTTGCGGACGCGGCTACGACACGCATCTAATCAAGAAGACGTGGCAGTGTAACTGCAAATTTCACTGGTGTTGTTCCGTACATTGTAATCAGTGCACTAAAATGGTTCACGAATATACTTGCAAGTGATATTGATGATGGTAGTAAGATAATAAGAGATAAGCTAACTATATTTGCCAAATATTCCCAACGATATTTTGATATTAGGCCATATTTTTCCATGTTTATAAGATTATTTATATTTTAACAATTACCTAATAAATATTTCTTTAAAAATATTGTATTGATTGGCAATCTAGGATATAAACTATTTACATATTTTATAAATTACCATAAAAAATAGGGTACATTAGAGACCGCATCTCAATTTTAGGGTAGATTACCTTGAAGAAAAATTAAGGACTTTTAGGTATTTAAGGAACCATGAATGTGCTTGAAACCTAGGAGCAGCAAACACAAGGAGAACGCAGCTAGCGTTTAAACACGCTAACACAGTGTTGTGTACAAATTTCATTGGACGAACCTTTACGCCGAACTTTTTACGGAAAGGGGAAAGGCAATTTCCGAATTTTCCCCTTCCGACGGCAGCAGGCGCTAAAACGTCTAACTAATGAAAAATGTACACAATAAAATGCACAACTTTTGACGGGTTGCGTTCTCCTTGTGTGGGGTACTGTGTTCGTTGCTCCTAGTTGAAACACAAGTCATATCATAAGGATAGGCAACGCTAAATAGAAATCGGCAGATATAAATTTCTAGATGTATGGTCAGCACCACCTGTAGCCTGCGCACGGTACTACGCAATAAATTCGAAAAACAATGATATAGTGTAGTGTGGGACTGAAACCTTTTCTTTCGTAACATTTGTTTTCAAATTAGTTACCTGAAATTAAAACTTTTCAGCACATTTTAAACATTATAGTAAGTTTAAAAAATTTTACTTTAGGTTTAATTAGTTCAGTGCTGAACCCGGGTCTAGAACATAAAGAGATTCTGATTCAAACACGAAACGATATCATCGATTTAATTTAAGTACTATACGCCCAAGAGCGGCCGAAAATTATATTCTGCCAATTTGCATTCAGAGTTGCCTATCCTTATGGCTGTATTGATTTTCAGGTGTATCCGTCATCCATGGTGGTACCCGAAACTGGGTGCTGATTTGGTTTAATTATTCGCTGGAAAAGACGCTCACTTAACTAATTTGCTTTTTTAAGTTTCGCCAAGAGCATTAAAGAGGGAACGAAACGAAGTTTCTTAAATCCATTTTCTGGTAAGTTTACTTTCCAAGTGAACATCTTCTATTTTCTTCTGCGGCGGCGGCTTCTTAGTGACGTCGATCGGGAAATTAATTTTAAAATACCTGTTAAGTCTTACATTCGACGCTTCCCCTGGTGCATTTGGAGAAGATTGTGGTAATAGAGCCTTCGACACTCCAAGAGTGTGCATATAAATTCCCGATAAGATATACACTCTTTTACGCGCGTCTTTCCCCCCATCAAGGACCCTCCCACGATTTGCTCCACAGGCAGCTGCCATAGACGTACTGCACGTAGCTTTACCGTGGAAAGTTCTTTCCCCCAAAACTCGTTCTCTCGCGTGTAGCACGGTAATGGCGACTCCCATGAAATACGCGCGTAAAAGAATCTATACCTACCTAGCTTAAACCTTTCAAAAGTCGCGGAGCCTACGACATCTCTCAAATCAAAATTTGTCCGACATAAACACAACTATTTTACCACGTTCTTTATGACAGTCTGAAATACGTAATCCAGTAAAACAGAAATGTCGAGCCACCGTATAAAATATAGCATTATTTTTTTTAATATTAAACCTTTCTTCTAAAATAAAATAACAAAGAGGCAAGGCTTGGCACGTAGTGGGACAAAAATCAAAAAATGGGCTCGCTGCTGCCACCCT
Source organism: Leiobunum rupestre (assembly GCF_980474605.1). Classification (NCBI taxonomy): domain Eukaryota; kingdom Metazoa; phylum Arthropoda; class Arachnida; order Opiliones; family Sclerosomatidae; genus Leiobunum; species Leiobunum rupestre. The sequence continues at coordinate 26,077,033 of NC_143390.1, read as the reverse complement.
TTAGCAACTATTTTACAAAGTTTGGTGAAATATATAAAAATAACCCATTCCAGCTTAAGTTACGTACATTCAGAATGTTAATAAAATAATTGGTATCGAGCTTACCTAATATAACTGTGAACGTCAAACCGCACCGATAAAATTAGCCGATTACTTTGATATGTAAATGACAGTTTCAAAATTTCACTCGTAGTGCGGACGTCTGGTACCAAAAACTTCGTTTGGAATTTAGAAGCAAACTAAAACCGGAATAGGCAGTCGCTTCGGCGTCAGACATTGTTATCCTTTTCCCCTCTTTTCGTCGAAACAGCACCGGGAAATCGAGGGAAATTCTGGGGGGAGACGCCCAGAAAGAGAAAAAGCGATGACGTCGACGTAGCCTTTCCCGCTTGGTGGAGGGCGAATGTAGAAGGTCCAGCTAGGAGCTTCGGTGTAAACGGTAGCGGCTGCGGAGGAAGGAAAAGTACTTTGAAAATCAAAAACAAGGAGGATCCTGATCAAAATGTCCCAACAATCTTCCCATTCCGAGGAGGAAATCACCGAAATTGACCAAACCATAGAGGACAATTGTACTACAGTCGCGGTAATTACGAGCGATATTACTGAAAACGAAGAAAATGTGGATAAAGCTATTTTACAATTGGAAGAAGAAATCATTTCCAAACTCGACGACCCTTCTTCTTCAACTAGAAAAACTCCGTCAAGGCCCCCAGTAAAACAAAAGTATAGGAAAGCTTGGGAGTCTTTACCAGCTTTGAAAGGTTACTACTATATTTGCATGCCCGAATGTTTACTAGTAAAAGTGCAATATCCCCAATAGTATGTTCGTGTATTCCTAAGGTTGGCTAGCACCGGTTTTAAATGATGATTTCTCGGCTTATTGTAAATGCTGTAAATGTGTCATTACATCTCACAAGAAATGCCTGGAAGATCACGCCAGAACGAGAAAACACCTGAAGAATGCAAAACTTAGACCCAGCGCGGCTGTCACAAATGAAGATTCTAATGGCCCTTTCATGTACACTGAAAATGTACCTGAAATTCCTTATGCCCCACAATACTATTACAGCAACAATGGGACTGGAGATTCCTCAATCGTCTCTCATAATCTTCATAGTGGATATTCTCATCCGTTACTAAGAACCTGGCAATCTGGAAACACTAATCTCTCCCAGTCACATCTAATGTTTCCCATTTTTGTAGTGTAAGAGACATTAAATTTAATGCAATATTAATCCTTATTATACAGCATTTGTGTTTTCTACAGCGAAGACCCAGAAGCTTTTGAAGGTGTTCCCTCTATCCCTGGCATTAACAGATTTGGAGTAAATAAAATGGTGGAATATTTGAGCCCTTTGGTTCAAAAAGGCTTGTCCTCTGTCTTACTATTTGGAGTGATCGATACTTTACCCAAAGTAATTAAGATAAAGCGGAAAATTATTAATTTATAGTTCATTAAATTCTTTTTTTTTGCGAAAGGATAATGAAGGAAGTGCAGCTGATCACAAGGACAACCCTGTAATTTTAGCAATAAAGAAGCTGCGTCTTTTGTTTCCCGACATTCTTGTAGCTTGTGATTTGTGCATTTGTTCCTACACTAACCATGGTCATTGCGGCATACCAATCGTTGGAGAAACCCCTGAGTCTACAGTTTTAATTAACAACCAAGCCAGCATACAACGTTTAGCACAAATTGCCATTGCATATGGGAGAGCTGGTAATCAATTTTCAATCTAATATTATTTACGTAATCAATAATATATTAAAAACATTTTTAACACTAGGTTGCCATATAGTAGCACCATCCGATATGATGGATGGCAGAGTAGGAGTTATAAAACAAGCCCTCTATAATGCAGGATACGGATCTAGAGTGGCTGTCTTAAGCTACGCCTGCAAATTTGCCTCTTGCTTTTACGGTCCTTTCAAAGAAGCGGCTAAAATCGAGCAGTTATCCGGTGACAGACTATCCTATCAACTCCCTCCAGGAAGCAAAGGGCTCGCTATGAGAGCTATTGTAAGATTTTCTAAATTAAAAAATTGCCCTAAATTAATTAATTGTCATTTATTAGGAACGTGATATTAAAGAAGGAGCCGATATGCTCATGATTAAACCAGCTATGCCTTATCTAGATGTTTTGAAACAGACCAAAGAACAAGTTCAGTCTTTCCGTTTTTAATTCGCATTAAAAAAGCAGTTTTTAATACTTTTTTTTGTATCAGTTCCCTCAATATCCCTTATTCGCATTCCAAGTCTCGGGAGAATACAGCATGCTGCATTATGCTTCCAGGGCTGGAGCGTTTGATTTGAAAACAGCTGTTTTGGAATCTTTAACAGCTATGAGAAGAGCGGGTATAAGTTCAAATATTAATTTCTAAAAATTCTTTAAACTAACTTGTTTTTCTTCTTCTACAGGAGCTGATATCATTGTTACCTATTTTACTCCTCTTCTATTAGATTGGTTAGCTAACTCTGTACAACAAGTTTTTGTTGTTGTTGGTCAAAGGTCAACTGAGCAAGCAAATTGTAATCAAATAGTTTTTGTTGAACAATAAAAAATTAAGCTGAAATTTTAAAAAAAATGCCTTTGCATTTTAGTTATTTAATGAAACTTACTAAAAGTTTTTATTTTTTATATAATTAAGTTAAAAAAGTTAAAGAATTTGTTAAATATTATACCTAAACTGTTGTTTATGTAAATATTCGATTTATTAATAGGACCAGAAATCTTTACAATGGCTTTAAAGAGAGAAGTATCCATCTAGGTCATTATATTGAGGCTGAATTTCCCTCCAAATCGCTACGTTTATTCACGACCGAAAACTATCGCTACGCCCCCTTTGGTTTGCCATTGAAACCTAGATAGGTAGTGGCTAAAGCAGAAGCTATTACTTTTTCCTCATCATTATTCGTAAATTTGACTTTATAAATATTGATACTTGCATTTTAATATAATTTTTGCATTGTTGGCTGATATTTTAATAAGTGTATTTAAGAAAAAACGTTCTTATGACTTATTAATTTGTCTGTAGCAGACGCTAGAAGATAGGCGCTACCTCAGAGAAGCTAGCGCCGTAACGCCGCCTCGCGCCGCCTAGACTCGTTTCGGTTGCAAATTTCCCCCGCCCCATCTACCTGTGTAAAATGTAATAATTATATTTTTTATGTAAGAGTTTTAACCATGGACTAATTAATTAGTCCATGATTTAACCCTGTAACAATTTTTCTTCCGAATGGGATTTTAAAGGGAGTATGAACTTCCCGATTTATGGTGCATCAACGAATTTCACGTTTCTGCTACCAGCTTTAACAGAAGGTGCTAGTCGTAGCTTGTGTTAGCCGATGGTTTTTCGTTTTCATTCAAACTCCCTTTAACCTAGGAGCTGTTGCTCCTAGCTTTAACAATCCGATGGCCCCCGAATTGATATGCATATGAATCCATATAGAACGTAAAAACGAAACATCTACCCTCGCATATTGTAGGCAATCTTCAATGGGCGCGGAAGTACACACCAGGCATCAATCCGGCTTAAAATTTACCTCGTTTCTTACTACCCTAAAGATGTATAATGTAAAAATTACACACCGTTGGTGTATTTATTTATTTACCAAACCCATTTTTCCGACGAAATAGTTCCAGAAACTCACTATAATATCGAATTTCCAAGTCCTATTTTTTTATTCAATAGCTATTTTGGTGGAAAAAACGGGGGGGGGGACATGTGAAGGTGCATGTTTCCAACGAATAGCATAATAGTAGTTAAGGAAGATGAATAATTGTTCATTCTCTAAGAGGAATATATTATATATACTCCTGGTATAAATTACTCTTTACTAATTTAATTTTTGGAATATTTACCCAATCACTAATAATGGTACGGTACGTTTCTAAGGAAATCTATTAACAAAGAATCTTTGGTTTGGAAAGAAAGAAAACTGTGCAATTGTGCCCTACTTTCCAAAACCTCAAATATCGCGTATTTTATTACCACCAACAGCGCCTATTCATTTCCCATTATAAATACGATACCTGCTTTGTATTTTTCTTTCGCGAAAGATCCCACCATTACTTCGCACCTTTTCGCTTCTTGACCAATTATAAATAATAAAAGGTGGAAGATAGGAAAATATCGTGTCCGCTCGAAAATGTGTTAATAGTTTCTTTTTATGGTAAACACAAATTAGGCCAAAAAGTGGGTCAGAGCGATAAGCGGCATTGAAAGTTGAAACCATACAAATTGGTGGGTGGGGAACAAAGTAACAATACTTCTGGGAAATACTGGGAAATACCGTGTAATAGAAAACCATAAAGAAAGGGGAATCGTGTTCGCAATGTTGATTAGCAAGACCTCAGAGAGACAAGGTTTATTATGAGTACGAAACTTGAGAAACGCGTCAACACTTGTCACTTTTCGGACAGGGTTTAACGGGAGATATACCTCCAAAAAGACGCGGTTGAAAGATATTTATTTAAATCCAAATGAACAAATTACGAGAGAAAACCATTTACAGATCTTTACAAGAGTTAAACTCTCTTTTCATCAGTGGTAAATTGGTAAAACGGAAGCCACCTAGTCCTAAGATGGACGAGTGGGTTCGGATCGGGGGTACCGTAAGAAGGTCCCAGAATGTGCTAAGTCCCTTACTGGCTATTATGAGGATTATGGGTATTGCTGACCGAAGACGCAATTATCACGACAAAGTACCTACTAATTGCAGACGACTTTGCTGCTTCCGCAACTTCATCAGCCTGTTCATTATGTACCTTTATTTGGTTCATTACGCTTCTATATCAATAGTTTATGGGAAACTTCAATCCTCAGCCCGCGTTTTATCGGGTCACATAAGCGTCATTTTAAGAATTCTGGTAATCGCGGTCAACGTGACCATTTTCACTTTTCAACAAAATCAATTTACCAAACTAACCGATCATATTTCACGAGTAATTCGCAATTTCAACACTAAGGAGACCCGAATGATCAAACGAAAAAGCAGAATTGCAGTTATTTTTTTGGGAAGTTCTATGGTATCCCTAATGATATCAGGTTACTATACAAGTAATTAAAACGGAAATAGTAATTATAAACCAATTTTCCTTTTGTTTTAGGTGTTATATCCGACTCTAAAGACTTAGACGGCTACGTATTCAATTTCTTCTATGGCCTTAACAAAACTATGGACGACCGCACCGTTTTAACCATTTGCGTCGTGGACTGGTCGGTATTCGTAATGGTGGATCTGATGGGAAGTCTGGTGGTCACTTATTTCGGTTTCGTTTGCTACCTAATGCGCCTAAAAGTGCGCGTGTTATGTTCTTCAACTAGCTACTTGGCCAGCCAAAACCAAGTTACCACGAGGGATGTCGGCAAGCTGGTAAAGAATTACAGCGAGCTACTAATCTTGTGCAAGGACGCGGATACCTTATTCAATCGAATCGTCTTTCTGTGGTACGGAGACGTGGTCAACCGATTCGTTTATTTCATCCCAATTATCGTCATGAGCGTCCTTGACCCTGGCGAGTACACGATCACAGCGGCTGTTCTCAACCTATTTACAAACGTCATCATTTTCATGACTGTCTCCATTACCGCGTCCGGTATAAGTGAGGACATGGAAGACGGGTTGACTCAATTGGGGACTTTGGCAGCCAAAGCCACTGTGGTAAACGAGCCAGTTTACAACCAGGCTGTAGGCTTTTTAGTCATTACTAACGCGTTCAAGTTAAATCTAACTGGTTGCAACTGCTTTAATCTTCAAAAAAGTATTATTCTTACAACATTTTCTATCGTTATTTCTTATATAGTCGTTATTGTATCAGTTTTCCCCATCTTCCAAAAATAGGAAATAAGTTATGGCCAGAAGTATATAGTGTACATCTTAGGAGAGAAGTATACATTGCGGCTTGAGTCAGTTTGGGATTTTTTAATTATAGGTCCCTGGGCCCAATTTTTATTTAAGAAAAAAGGTTATGATGCTAGGGATTCAATGGTGCAAAATGTTTTTGTCGGAAACAATTATTCGTGGAGTTATGGAAATTCAAAGTTAAGCCTTTGTTCCCTGTGTTTTTGAGCATTGCTCCGAGTATTCAAGTGTTCCCCATATTGGCACATGGCGGCGCCGCGCACTTGCTTCGCCACCCCAACCCCATTCTTGCTATCACGATGGGCCTTCTATAAGGCAACCTAGAGGACAGTACCAAGCCTTACGCATAAAGAATTGTCCAACCCGATATTAACCCAACCAAAACACTAACAATTTCGCTCTAAACCTCTTAAAATAAAACCCGCGTTAACAAAACATTTATAAGAAATTTTTTCGTGATTGCATCATTAAAGGGAATATAACCTCAGGTATTTGGTGTGGAACACCAACGCTTGCAGCTCTGACCGCTCTTGCCTTTCGCTTTAAAAATGTTTGGCGCCACTGTACAGCGAAATTTGAAAAATTGAAGGGGTCTTCCATAAAGATTGCTTTGCAGGTTATATTCCCTTTAATTTCGCCTAAATCAACGCAAATTTCCAAGCAATCGGGTAATATAAGGGGAAAAATTGATTAGTTAAATATAAATAATTTTAGAACTGGCAATCCAGCGCTCTTCCGACTGAGCTAGCAGGTCGGTTGGGAAGGCGCTAGGGAATAAATGTTTTATCTCCGTCGATTTAAGGCCGACGGGCGCATGCGCACGTGACCAATTATATATAATTTTGAATTAACTATATCTCCTTAAGTATACATTTCCGACAAATAATTTTAACGGCAATAGATTCCTTGCGAAAAATACAATATTATAGCACAATCAAAACAAATATATAGGAGGGACCTATTCTTAAAAAAAGTTATCCAGGGAATGCCAATTCATAGCAAACTAAATTACAAGTATCCAATTAAATTTGATTAATTTAAATTGAAGTTTATATTAATACTGTATATTATTATTATAATTTAATTAATTTGTCAAAACAAATTCTTGTTTAATAAAAGTACCAAGTTTTTGATTTCTTTATCACCCACGAACCATGTTAAACAGAAATATAACCTCGAAACTTATACATTAACTTAAAACGTGTAAAGTACTATAGACCTTGCATTAATGACATGCAAAAGCAAGCTTTAAACAACAAGTATATGATGTGCCTAAATAAAAATGATTCATTGAAATTGCTGGTTTTATTTTAATTTTTCCATCAATACATTAGTTTATCCAACTTTCTGGGAAAGTTCCTTGGCTTTGGCCTTTTCAGCCTTGGAAAGCCTGGCTTGAGATTTGGAGCCGACATTTCCACCACCCCAGTGACGACGGATTTCATCGTAACGTTCATTGAAGTTGGTCTTGATGGACTCAACCAGTTTGCTCAGAGAGGTCTTATCCTCACTAAAAAGAAATAAAAACATTGAAAAACCAATCATTATTAATATAAAAGCAAAAATTAACTTACGGGTTGACGTTGGTAATAGCCAAGCAGGAACAAGTTTTCCTCCTCACAACACGACCCAAACGGGACTTGTTCTTAACAATGCAATATGGGACTCCCATTTTTCGGCACAACGATGGCATGAATAACACCAGCTGCAAGATTTTTTATAATTAGATGTGATTACGATTTGAATTGGTCAAATAAAACTATTTACCTCAAGAGGATCCACATCATTTGCAATTATAACCAACTGAGCCTTTTTTTGCTCAATTAAATTTGTGACAGTATTGGTTCCTTGTCTTACAGCTAAAGGGCGTTTAGTTGGTACATCGTCTTTGCCCTTGGCTTTCTCTTCAGCCCTTTGCCTAAGGCGTAGTTTTTTCGCCTTGATAGATTCAGGTCTATATTTGTCCAACAAACGGAATAGTTGGGTAGCTAAATAAAAATTTAGATTAAAATCTACAGTAAAATAATAATTTTAAATCAATAATTACCATTTTGCCTATCAAGAGCTTGAGTAAACTGATTTATAGGGGGTGGTACTTTCAAGCGTTGTTGGAGAACAGCCCTTTGACGTTGCAGGCGAATGTATTTTGGCCAACGTACAAAACGGCTTAAATCTCGTTTAGGCTGGATATCCTGACCTAATACATCAAGGCAAACGTAACTATAGTCCCGTATATCATATTATTAAGACGTATGGCTTGTGAAAGGAAGATGTGTCTTACCACAATTTAGTTGCTAAGCAACTAGGACCTAGCAACATACCAATAAATGGTAGTGCATCATAGGTCATTTGCCACAGGCATTCTAGCTACTCACCAATGCCAAAATTCCTGGGTCTTTTCTCAAAAAGAGGATTAATAACTTTCTTTTGTTCTGCTTTCTTGGCAGTTAACGGGGCTGCGGCTACCTTCTTCTTGCCCTTCTTTCCTTTAATCTAGGCATCAAAATGAAATAAGGAAATAGTATATAATGGCTAGCAACGTGGTGATTATGGTTAGGGTTAGGGTTAGGGTTAGGGTTAGTCCTAACTACAAAAATTTTGTTTTATAATCAAGAATAAATAAATTTTTTATAATAAAATACAGCTTTCTCTTCATTTGGATCGTAACTTAATACAATAATAATTTATTTACCTTTCTTTGAACCATGTTGTAAGTTTAATAAAGATTTCGCGACTACAAGAAACTTCCTCCCTTTCTTCTGCAAGCACACGTGGCGAAAAACGGCAGAATCTGTGAAATGGCCGACGTTTCGGCGAATTCTGAGGAAGAAGGGGAAAGCTACGCCGCTCCCCCAAAATCCTCCTACAGAATCACGTAGTGACAAAAATGTTAACTAATAAACAAGTTTGCCACCTAATAAATATGTTGTACAAGGAACAACTGATTATTAATTATTATCTCCAACAAATTTATTATTCCTAGTATACAAAAATCCCATATATTTCCCCAAATGTGCGATATATAATTTAGAATATTCGAAGAAAGTAATTTTTCTTCAAACGTTAACTTTTCTTCCAGGTGAAAAATATTGAAAACTATTTGTTATACCATGAGCTAAGGCGAGCATCTCGTCATTGAAAAAATAAATTGCAAAAAACAATAAATTGACGAGAATAAGAAAGAAAACGGCGATTTTCAATAGACAGTTCCAATATTTTAGTTCTTGAATGGAAGTTTCCAGTTCTTGAATCTGTATTTTAAATAATAAAACAAAACTTTTTTATTACCAAAACCACCAAAACAAATAACGTGTTTTCCATTGTCTCACTTTTTTGGAATGAGTATCGTTTGTAATGGTACTAATGGCAGCGGAAGTGGGACTCGGTGACTTGACGGCTTCCAGTGCCTTTACTTGAATAGGTACGATGGTCTCTTCCTCAAAGAGACATTTAATCCTACGAAAAAGATTATAATTAGATATTTTTAACCATTAGGTTGTTAATAGTATAACTAGAGTTACATGTCGGAAATGTTTATCATTATACGGTGGCGCCATCTATTTATCTTATTACGGCAGCTTCCACAATCCACACGGTCTGTGCTTTATAGAGATATTTCACGTCGTCTGCTTTCCCTAGCCATTTTGAGCGGGTTTCTCAATACGAAAAAGCATTGGTGACGTAGACCCCTATACACGTGAAATATCTCTATAGTTTTTGCCCCAAATTTACAGAACTAGTAGATGGCGCCATCGACGTATAATAAAGTTACAGATTATTTGAAACATTTTTATTTCATGGTTAGTTATACCATAGTAAAGTCCGTGGTTATACTATTCCCAACTCAATATTAAGAAAAATAACTCAATATTCCTAACAGACTAATTTCTTGAGTGCCACACTCGCGTTAGAATTTTACGTTTCTCGCGACTGGAAAAGGTATTTTATCAGGAGGAAAAGCTACTCAATAGACGCTTCAATGAAAAACCTATGAAATCACCATGAAGTAATATTTCCGAGAGCCAGGACCTGGAAGTCACTGTTTATATAGTGCTTTTTAAAATAATGAAAACTTTTCAACTGTAAGGTATTGAACAAGTGTTTCCATTAAACCAGGTAGCGTTTTTTAACATATTAAGGCTTAGCAAAAATACGGCGTTCTGTTTACAGTTGTAAAGTTTCCATTATTTCAACCAGCACTATATAAATAGTAACTTGCAGGTCCTGGCTCTTATAAATATTACTTGGCGATTTCCATAAAGATGTTTTATTCAAGCGCCTATTTTGACGAAGATCTTTGAAACGTCGGTGTGGCCCTATAATTTCGCTTACTTATATTCCATTTGCTTGGAACGATTGCAATTCTTCCAAAGGGCATTGAAAGACCCTGAACTAAGTTTGCTGTGCCCAACTGGGATTGCCTGTATCAAGAATTTCTCTTGACCGTTGATGGTATGACCTTTTTAAAAACAAATAAAAAGCAATTACATTATATAATCAAAATACGCGTCTAATGCCATGAAAGCGTTAGCCATTGCTAATCCCTTTAAATTACGTAAACTTATAAGGCAATTGCATTATGTAAGTTCTATCAGAAGCCGGCAGTGGCTTCTTAGCGTTGGCGAACAGCCAATGAATTTGAAAATGAGTGTGACGTCTTCCATTCAGTGGGCCCGGGGAAATTAGGAGGGGAAACTAATATAATTGCCCCCTCCGTTTTTTTTGGCCGTTTAAAAATTTATAATTTGTGGGATCTAGGAGCAACAAACACAAGGAGAACGCAGCTAGCCTTTAAACACGCTAACGAAGGGTTGTGTACGAATTTCATTGGACGAGCGTCACGAGCCTTTACGCTGAACGTTTTACGGGCGGGGGGGGGTAGACAATTTCCGAATTTTCCCCTTCCAAGGGCAGCAGGCGCTAAAGCGTCTAGCCAACAGTGATGCACAAAAAAAATTATATCTATCTTTTTCGTATCTTTTTACATAGATGGCAGCAGCTATACTATACTATCAATTTTTTCCCTCTGAAATTTCTATAGAATATCATTTAATTTTTGATATTTTTGAGCAAAGATGGCGACAAAATCATTCACAATCTTTCATTTTATTTAGTTTTGGCCCTTTGATTTTTTCCCGATCTTTCAAATTTCTTTAAAGATATGAGAGTTTCAATTAATTTCAATTCTTTTTTGCCCTTGCCTGAAAAATATCAATAGAAATCTTTAAAGATTTGGATAAGTATCATTTCAAATACTTCTTTAGTTTTCATTATTATGAAAAGTATATTTAAAAATATTTCAAATACGTTTCACGAGAAAGTAGAATCAATTTTTTTCATATCAAAAGTTCTAAGTATTAAAATGAATATTTCAATTTTTATCTTTTGATTATTGATTCAGAAGTAAATCCTTCAACATTTGATTTTGATTTTATGGATTAGAATCGATTTTAATTTTAGTATTTTCAAAAACTAAATAATGGAAAATAAATAAAGCTATTGCATCGCCACAGCCCACACCGCCAGTTTGCAACACATGACTCTCTAACTGCGTCTGCGTGGGACCTTGGAGCAAAGAAGTGGACTTCTCTACTCCAAGGTGGGACGGTGGGAAAAATAACTTTTGGGAGTTTTGGTTTTAGTTTTGAAATCGCCTTTCAGGCTGCGCGGCGCAGAATCAAAGTCTCTGCTTTCCGTCCCCCCTCCCTCCGACTGTTTGCCACCCCCCCCCCCACCACCGTTATAAAACGGCGACCTTTGACCGCTCCTCTCCCTTCAATCACTTAACAGTGTTTCGGGTTTGGCTATATTTCAGTATCACGTGAGATAGGTTCGCAGCTCAAATAGTGTATATTGGCATATCTAGATGGCGCTAAAATATTTCCTCTCAAATACAAACAAAATTGAAGAGAAACCAGAAAAAATCTATCGTGTAATTTCTAATACAAAAAATGGAAGCACTAGCTCTATTCCCGCTCTTTTTTTCGCTAGGCTAGGTAAGAAAAGAATCTTTTCAAATATAGATCGCTTCCGATTTATTATCTTCAAAATTCTATCGCGATCATTTTGCAATGTAGAAGATCATATCAAAATCGTATAATTTTATTTTTATTTTTCGGATAAAGTATCATCTCGTATCCTAAAAGTATCCAAAGATACGAGCGCGCCCATCACTGCTAGCCAATGAAAAACGTACACAAGAAAATCCACGACTTTTGACGGGTTGCGCTCTCCTTGTGTGGGGTGTTGTGTTTGTTGCTCCTAGGTGGAATGAAGGTAATAAACAGGTTAAGCTGGCAGTACAAAATGTGTATGTGAAACTTGTAGAACTTAGGGTAGAAGTCAGTGGCGTAGGAACGGGGGGTACAATGTACCCCCTTGAAATTGGAAAGGGGCGCCAAAGTGGTATGAAAAGGGCGCCAAATTGTTTTAGAAGGGGCGCAAAAAGCCTACCGATGAGGGGGGCGCCAAATTTAGCATCCAAGCTGTACCCCCCTTAATCCAAAACGTTGCTACGCGCCTGGTAGACGTAGCTTTATTGGGTACAAACTACACTCTAATAAGTTAGCCCTAGACGTTTTAGAGGAGTGCCTTAGCCCAGCGGCTCCCAATTTATTTTTGCTATGGAAGTTAATAATGGAACCCTAAATTATCCGCTTTAGTCCCATTCGACCGAAATCCCATTCGACCGAAGGCGCTTTTTGAGGTGTCCCATTCGACCGAATTCCGCCGAAACGTGCGGTTTTTATGTGTCCCAATCGACCGAACGCTTTTATGTGTCCCATTCGACCGAACGCTGCTATATAAATTGGCTTTTGCTATGTTTTCAATTTAGTTACTGAAGTCGTTTGCAATGGAGCGGATAGCCATTTTAATATCTTTGTACTATGCATTTATTTGAAAATAAAATGGAAAGAGCATGAATTATATTTTTATCTTCACCTAGTCAAGAAAAGTAACTGAACCAAAACTGAAATAGTAAACTTAACCAACTCTAACCTAACCTAACCTATCCTAACCTAACCATGGATCTTCGATAGTACACACCTTATAAATAAAATACCAAATCACCCCGCCAATTGGGCTACATTTTAAAATTCTTTCGGTCGAATGGGAATAAACGAAATTATCCAGCTAATTCTGGCGGAACCCCAACTCATTTTTTTTCTTATCTTAAAGGGAATATAACCTCTGGTATTTCTGCGAGGGTTCCAATATTTTCCGCTGCCTCCCATGGCTTTTCACCTATGCGGCGCTGATAATCGCTGATTGTGAAGGGAATAAAGGAAATTGATGGGGTCTTCCATAAAGAACGCGTTGGAGGTTCTATTAACTTTAAAAGACTCTTGACACAAACAAAGATGGCCGCGCTGCGAATTCTCGGAACCCCTGTGACCCTTCCGCGGAACACCTTTTGGGAACCGCTGCTTTAGCCTGTCTACGGAAAAAGTTGCCCCATACGACATAACTAATTTAAAGGGAATATAACCTGCAAAGCAATCTTTACGGAAGACCCCTTCAATTTTTAAAATTACCCTGTACAGTGGCGCCAAACATTTCTAAAGCCAAAGGCAAGAGCGGCCAGAACTGCAAACGTTGGTGTTCCACACCAAATTCCTGAGGTTATATTCCCTTTAATAACCTGCGTTTCGTCTTTAGTTTTAAATTAATAAATTGGTTTTGTATAAAACTATATCATACTAATTCTGTGTTAATTATAATAAAGCTATCAAAAAATTTCATTTTGGCTTCAAAAAAGTTTCCAAAGTTCTACCGCTCTTTCCCAAAATAATTGGTAGTTCTTAAAATTCATTTGGCGCGTGAAAATACGCCCCCATGTTAGGGTATAAAAGCGGATAAATATGCCTCTATAAATCACAATATAACATCTATAATTTCACTTAAAAATTGGTACACCATTTTACCTTCCGCCAATAGAATGGCCACGTCCATTGAGGAGCCACATTTAATGACGCCATTGAACGGGCGAACTTTGAAGGCTCCGGTATTATTCGATCGAATCTAGACAAGATTTTATAAAACTGTATTTCAATATTTTGAAAGCTCGTTTGAAAAGTTGCCAAGGTCAAAAAGAAAATAAATTACTCACCCGAAAACCAATTTCTTGGGTACAAATATTCTTCAATACCAAAAAGACTGCCTTTTTATTTTTCACCTCCAAATTAGAGAACTTAAGCGAGTGACCCGGTCTGATCAATAAATTTTATATTAATTTATTTAATAAATGGTTAATTATCGAACGCTTACTTGACTTCTAAATATGAAACGCCAGATTTCTTATTTTCGTGATCTTGATTAACACTTGGTCCCCTCATTGCTTCTTCCAGCTAAATCAAATTTCAAAATAAATTGGTGGAAAACTCCTCCCTGGTAATTAGCCTATCACACCCAGCTATTTATTCGAGCGAACTATTTTCAATTACTACCAGAAGTATATAATAGCTTTATTATAGAGAAGTATCCACACTCAATTAGCAAAAACGTGTAAAGCTATAGTCGAAAATGAACTCTGAATGTAACTTAAGAACTTACGAATAATTCGTGTGTTATTTTGTTGCATTAGCCACGGCCAACTTTGATCACGCGTTGTTCGCGCTACAGCGGCCAACACATTCGTCGAATTTCCGCGAGCAAGGATTTTCCCCCTATAAACTGTACTACGACGTGTAGGAGATCAGCGCCACGCTCGGTTGGTATATTGACTTCAATGTAAAAACTATTCTAAAAATAATAATCCGCTAGCGGCGCTCACGTCATACACATCTTTTGCTCATAGGTTAACACAGAAACGCCAACGAATGAGATGGCCGCTATAGCGCGAGAGATCGAAGTTGGCCGTGCATTAGCCGAAGGGATTTAAGCAGCAGACGAATTTATATAACGGAATACAATTCGGACCAATCAGAGTAGAGTATCAAACCAACTTGTTTCTTATTTACATCGCTTGACCTTATAATAAATTCGATGGTACAAAGTAACCGGCGAGCGCTACGGTAGGTTATAACCATAAATCTTAGAAAAAAATAGTAAACAATTTACCAACCTGTTCTTTAACCGCTTTCTTATAATCTTCCAAAAGTTTGTTATCTTCATCTTCTGATCTCTATATATAAATTGTACAAAACAATTTAAATACATTTGAAATAAATTATCAAACAAAAATTGTTTATGAAAGAGTAAATTTTTTGGGAAAAATAATTTAATCACCGCCTACTTTAAATATTAGAGAGGTTAAGGAAAACGTGTACGGAAACAGTCAGTTCACAATAATACACGTGTTAGCCCGTCTGTTATGAAATCTTAACAAACGTATGAGAAAATTTCGAAAAATATTTCCCAAGAATGGTAATATCGAGGGGCTGATCACTCCGCGTAATCGGTGTACAGAGCCGTACCTTTGACTGTACTAATGGGACTACGCGTAATCTTTGAAGTCCCTGCCTTTGGCAGTGGTAATCGAAGTGTAGTCCGGTGTACATACTTTCTAAGAGTGGTTAGCCCCTCGGGTAATATTCCCCCATTTGAGTCGACGCTTCAGGCGGAACGTGAAAAAAAACTGTTTGTTATTGCATGAACGAATCATCGTCTGGGCAATATAAATATGATTAGGCCTGGGTCAACCTAAATCAAAGAATACCCTGGAAATGCGAAATAACAAGCGCGATGTTTCCGGAATTACAAGGGTATACATAGTTTGCACCGAAGGGAGGGGCCTATGGTCTCCAAGGAAACTGGGAGGGCGACCAAAAATTCAAACCATTTCGCGCGTAGCTACTAAATAGGTAGCCATTTTGTTGGTAATCTCGTCAAAGCTACAAAACGTATTAGATTTATGCTTTAAAATTTTAAATGGGCCCTAAACCAAGTCAGATAAGATTCTAAGGCCGGGTTATTTAAATAAAATATCAAATTACGACAGAAATATCTACGAAAAAGCTTATCAAAGTTAGCCTTTGCGGTCATCCTTTTTACAATTACCTTCGCTATCGAATAAAATAAACAATTTTTGCTCTCCCTTGGTAATTGAACTACTCGAACAATTTTTAACCAGGCAGATAACCATTTTTAACGTGAAACTAATTTTTTAATCATTTGAAAATAATTAAAATCCGCAAACAGACGATTGAAACTGTTAACCCTCCCGTTTTACTAAGAAATCTACACCGGCA
This sequence comes from Leiobunum rupestre, assembly GCF_980474605.1. Classification (NCBI taxonomy): domain Eukaryota; kingdom Metazoa; phylum Arthropoda; class Arachnida; order Opiliones; family Sclerosomatidae; genus Leiobunum; species Leiobunum rupestre. Next base: position 26,060,980 of record NC_143390.1, on the reverse strand, counting down.
AAATGGCGGCATAGAATCGTTCATTCTTGCTCAAATTAAATATTTATTCTTGGTTCTTATATCTATACTTGGAACTGCGTCATTGATGACGTAGGGATGCAAACTATGTATACGCGTTACTGTTTACAGTTTTACACCTCCAACACTCGTCATTTGCTCGTTGGAGGAATAGCCTCGATACACAAGGGCAGCTAAATAAAATGTGGGACAGAAATTAAAAAAAAAAACTATTCCATAGAAATCCTTAAAAAAACGCATTGTTTCTGGCTTTCTCGAGAGTAGGACTACTTCCTGTTGGTACGGAACCTCAATTCTACAGAATTCTACAAGACAAATGTACACTCTCACTTTCTTTCAAAAAATTTGATTTGCGGGCGATGGCGGGGGTTCTGCGCCGATATTTAGGCCATGCAAAATTCCCCCAAAATCGACACTAGTGGCGGCTACGGAGAAGGTAAAGTTTATACCACTGGACCCATTTTAATTTAGACTTTTCCACTTTTATTTCGAATATTTACTCGCTAAAAACCTTTGGAATTTTTAAACAGCGGTGGAAATAAATGCGCTTTCTCTTTTAGGCGTTTAAAACTCGAATAAACCTATTGAATAGGCGCACCCCAATAGTTCCGCAGAGTAAGGGAAGTTCCGATTTTGATTGCACCCCCGCGGCGTTCTCGAACTTTGACCCCCCTCACCTAAATTATTGCTTTTGCCACATAGGCGCGAAGTGAAGAACCATAAAAATTATTAATTGTCGTACAAAATGACATTCACTTAAATAATGAGTATAATTATTATTATTACTTCGGATTTCGGAGTATGGTAAGTCAGGAATCCATACCTCTACTAGGAATGCTTATCCTGCCGCATCACGTATGGTAAGACATAAGGCACTAGTTACGGCATTTGACTACTAAAATAAATGCTCTGACTACTAAAATTTATCGAAATCTGGGGGCTCACTATTAAATTTGACTAGTGACAAATTTACCTAAATATTCATAAATAATGCCGTATCATAAATTAAACATTCATCAATCTCATTTTATTTAAAAAAATTGTGATCGGCCAACGTCATATAAGTGATAATAAATTCATATTTTAATTCTGACGGGCAAAGCAAAATGTTGGCTGTCCTTCTTGTTTTTACACCCCCCTTGTTACCCCCACTAGTCAGTGACTAGTAAAATATGTCCAACCCTGGTTACCTGTATTTTTAATAAAACATTTAAATTCATAATTTAAAAAATAACAAAATAAAGCCAATTTCGGTATATATACTAACTTCGGGAACGTGGGAGTGAAAAATTACGATTTTTAGTATCAAAGCATTGGAACCCATGAAAACAATTTGAGCGCCCCCTAGTTTTGACGGCTGATTACGGGCCTGTGGCCTTCACACCATTTTATTCAAAGTTAGAAAGATCTTGGACAAATAATTCCAAGGAAAGATGTTGTTGGTGCATGTGGTAACGTGGCCTTATCAGTATCTTATTTGAAACATTGATTTAAACAAAATAAAAACCATTTTTGCTGAACGAAATTTTTTATTACGTTATACCAAGAATGTATTTATTTATACTCAGGGAGAATGAATATGTCGAGACTATCGACGGACACGTTGAGGCCCTAACCCCGTCACGCTAAGGGGGGGGGGGGGGGGAAGAAGGCGGTCTTATTTTTTGCGTCCTCGCAGCAGCGTTAATCGCGTCGAAAAACGTAATTTTTAAGAACCAATGAGATTGCAGTATTATTTTATTTTATTAAAGCGGAGGAGCATACCGGGGCCTCAACGGGTGGAATTGTAGAAATGCTAAAAATAATCTCGACATATTCATTTTCCCTGAGTAAAATAAATACATTCTTGGTTACACTCAACTGAAAATTAAGAATTCTTGGAAATGACACGCAAGATGGATTTTATATTATTGTGCAAGTCGTGCATTTTGTATATTACTTACCCATTTACCAAGACATACTAAAAACTAAAGTATGCGCAATGTCTTAAAGGGTTAAACCCGAAAATGGACGTTTAGAAACGAAGAGGAAAGAATTGCGAGAAAATTTAGAACATAGCGTGTCTCATTATGAGGAAAACTAGATTTTGAAATCTGTACGCATGCCATATTTTCGACCAATAAGCAAGTGCTCGACTTTTGGCTTAAATAAATATTAAACTTCGGGAAAATTGCATTAATTATTTCAAGCTTTAAACGTTAACGCAAATCCAATAATAAAACTATAGCAAATACAAAATTATCAAAAGCGCCACCAGGATATTAAATGTACCAAAAATAATCAAATTTATTGAACCGAATGAACAAGAGCAATAGAATATAGTACGGAAACACTAAAATTGAGAAAAATTCAGTTATTGTTATCATTTAAAATTTTTAAATCGTTTAGAATAATTGTCTTATAAGCAATGAATTTTCGCAAATGATTCCGAATAGCCAAAGAAACGCCAAAGATAGTGGGATGACCATTCAGGTCAGATTTATTAACGGTCAAAGCCATACCAACTTATAGTGTGATGACCATCTAGGCAAGCCCGGTTTATTAATAATCAAACCCAAACCCAATGATAGTGTGATGACTCTCCCGGCTCGCAATCATGGTGAACATTAATAGACCAACAACTGTTGGTCTTTTTCTTCTTTACGTTTATTTAACTTAACGGTGGTTTTGCTCTTGCATAATGGTATTGGTTTACTCATAAAGTTTCTTTATATACAACGATTTTAGTGAAAATATTAGTATATAATCTTCAAGATCGCGCACTGATACAGGGTGTATCAAGTTTTTTAACCTCAACGTTTTCCTCTGAGGTAATTTTGGGAAACGCTACCTATAGCGGGCCGTTAACGAACACTGGTTCTACTTTCATTTGCCACAGCATTGCCCGCGAATTCGAGCTGGACATTTCATTGAGTATAGGAAGCAGGTACGGAAGCCAATGGCAGGAGGCTTATAAATCTGTACTCTTCCGCGACCTCCCTGATGAGTGTTCAACGTAGCCAGCTTTGACTGAGTATAACGGGAAATAAACAACTCCGACTGTCTTGCCTAACCTGTTGAAAAATGCTGCCAGATTTATGAAAAGAAAATTCTCAGCAGTATAAAGTGAAACCATGGACACGGAGAAACCCAGGCCCGGACTGGCTCCTTCAAAGGGAATATAACCCGCAAAGCGATCTTTATGGAAGACCCCTTCAATTTTTCAAATCACCCTGTACAGTAGCGCCAAACATTTCTAAAGCCAAAGGCAAGAGCGGCCAGAGCTGCAAACGTTTGTGTTCCACACCAAATACCTTTAAGGGCCCTCGGCTAGACCGAAGAGTGACGTAAGAACTACATTAAAACAAGAAGTTACTTTATAGAAAGAACTAGCCAAAAACAGAGATGACAATGTCCGAGAGTCAATACCGTAGTGGCCGATACACAAATCAAAACGATTCTATCCAAGTGCAAACGTTCCCTACTAAGAACCAAATGTCAGAAAACGTCTTTTGCTTCGCGAAACGCGCGCCTTCGTCAAGTTGACGCAAACGGACTCATACCGTAACCGTACGTTAAGCAAAAAAAATCAGAATGTCCTTTCAGAATGGCGTTGACGAACGAACATTTATTACATAGAGGATTTGGGGGCATACTTTACCTACCCCCCCCCTCCCCCCCCTGGCGCCACCGAGTTATTTGTTGAAAACCTTTTCGAAGGTAGACGAGATAGAGGTTTATCGTCCGAGCTAGTACGGACATTCCACGAAGCCACACACATGGACAGTTTTAACTTGCCCCCTAAAGATGTCTCGTTTACAGTGAGGAGAGCAAACTCTACCAACCCGCTACGCTTGGACTATGCTGGAAGATATAAAACCCCAAATATCTTCGACCAAAGCAAAAATAAGCGAGAAGCTAACATAGCTGTGGAAATTGTAGGCTTGATAACGAAGGCCACCGATCAAAAGTTCTTGGCAGGTGAAAAAAAAAGTGTTTTTGGACAAGTTATAGACATACGGGGTCATTCATGAGGAAAACTGTCACAAATATTAGAGATTGTATAGTACCTTAAGTCTAATAACAACTTACTGATAAACCTTGAACCCAAAATAGTAAAACATTCAAAGACCAAGGTTATAGGCGTTCAAAATAATCAGACGTCAATAAAAACTCAGAAAAGTGTTACGAAAAAATTTTAATGTAGAAAATAGTGCAAATTATCATGAACAATGAAAAATACTTCTTGTCAGGAAACTGGTCTCCGCGACAAAAATATCAATTTCGGAACCGTGCCGTTATCGTTCTCGGAATAGGAGAGAAAAATAATGGGAACAGTTGGTCCCCCCATTGGCTTCGTACAAACGCGCTTTTAAATCTTTTGTTAACAAATAGGGTTTAAACCCCTTTTAACTTTCTTAAAAATGTTTATTCTAAATACGTGGTTTTAATTATATTAACACGTTATTAAAAAGGGGGTTTGTATATCTTAAATACGCAACAACGAGTAATGGAGATCAAAAACGTATCACTTGGATTCTTCCGTCGGTTCGTAATGGTACTGCGTATCATCCTGAAACAAAACTCTTGTTAAATTATAGTCCTCGTTAGGGGAAAAACGGCAGCACTTACCTGCCCGCCCATACGAGTTGGCAAGCACTTGATGTCGATAAATTCCTTGATGGATGTCTTGTCGACAAACTTCACTTTGTCGCGGGAGTGTTTCGGAAGCAAGGGTTTAATCACTTTCCAAATTGCTTGAGCGAGAAAAGTAACAGATTTTTTTTTAAAGACTAAATTAGGTACCATTAAAAAAGGAGTCCCCAGGGTACAGTCTATTCATACAATTGTTACGCGCGTGCATACGCGTTAAAGAAATTTTAATTTAAACGGAGTGATCAGTAAACTAGGCTAAGAACTAGTATTTTGAAAATTGAAAATTTACAACGTAATTAAGGTGAAAGGGAAATTTATAAGAGTATGATCAGAAGTATATTATCTCTTAATATCAACCGTCATCATCCGGTAATATAATTTCTCAAGCTTCCGTTGATTTCTTAAAATAGGTCTTGGGAGAAAAATAGTGTGGGGTGAAATGTTATTATTGTTAACTTTAAACTACGCTTTATATAAGGAAATATTCCAATGGAGTGCAATTTATAAATCGCACATCGTAGGGCGTTAAAATTTTGGGTCGTGATGCAGTGTATGAATCCGCGGTTTTGCACCGAAATTGCGCGCATTTAAAACTACCTCGTGCTTGCAAAGGTAATGTTTTAATTTTTACGTCGGACATTTTAAAATTTTGCGTATGGTATTTTAAATTGAGTAATTTTAAAAATCAGAAACTGATTTGAGATTTCAGTGTTAATTTCGTATTTTTTGGCCGGATTTCGAATTTTCACAGAGATTTTGGGATTTAAATTGATTTAAAGATTTCTAAAATAATTTTTATCTAGTGTGTACGGGATATAATTGGATACTTCTCTCATAAAAGATATTATGTACTTCTGATAATGAACTTCTCCCATAAGTAGTATTATATAATTCTGATAATTAACTCTCATAAGTAGTATTATATAATTCTGATAATAAACTCATAAGTAGTATTATATACTTCTGATAATAAACTCTCATAAGAAGGATTATATACTTCTGATAATAAACTCTCATAAGAAGGATTATATACTTCTGATAATAAACTCTCATAAGAAGGATTATATACTTCTGATAATAAACTCTCATAAGAATGATTATATACTTCTGATAATAAACTCTCATAAGAATGATTATATACTTCTGATAATAAACTCTCATAAGAAGGATTATATACTTCTGATAATAACATCTCATAAGAAGGATTATATACTTCTGATAATAACATCTCATAAGTATTATATACTTCTGATAATAACATCTCATAAGAAGGATTATATACTTCTGATAATAAACTCTCATAAGTATTATATACTTCTAATAATAAACTCTCATAAGTATTATATACTTCTAATAATAAACTCTCATAAGTATTATATACTTCTAATAATAAACTCTCATAAGTATTATATACTTCTAATAATAAACTCTCATAAGTATTATATACTTCTAATAATAAACTCTCATAAGTATTATATACTTCTAATAATAAACTCTCATAAGAATTATATACTTCAGATAATTAACTCGCGTAAAAAAGGCTAAAATGAAATGATGGGGACTTGAGGCCTTCAATGTCGTGCAGTAATGGGAAATTAGGGACGGATAAGAGAACTCACCATTAAACAACCACGGCATATCATAGACGAATAGATAGCCTAAAGACGCGGGGTAGTACTTAATGAAGAGATTAGTAATAAACATAGTCATCTCGAGATCCTGCGGGGATAGATTACGTCATTACACTTTATCCAAGAAATCCTTTTAAAACGAGCGTGGAAAATAGTTGTTTACCATATTAGAGTATCCAGATCCGAGGCAATCGTAAATAACGGTGATTTTATGGTTGGGCGATTCCCGGAGGAGCTTATCGACCCAGTAGACGACGAATCGACGCTGATCTTCCGTCTTCTCGGCATCTTTCTTGTGCAACTTGACGATGAACATCACTAATTGGGCCAAAAGGACAGGATGCGCGCCCAGACACGAGCGGGATGAGAACAGAACGGTTTTTAGCGCTCGGTGCACCGCCAGGGGTCAAGGTTTACAAACGCGTTACACTTACGGATTGGATTGCCCTCTTTATCGTGGTTGAAATGATGAACCGCTCCGTCCTTGAGCAAATCAACTGGCAAATTTGTTTCCTTTAGTCCTGAAAATATTCACCCTCAAATCAGCTATATATTTAAATTAGCTGGATTTACTCAACATTTCTTCCTCAATTACAGGTAGTACTGGTTCAAAAAAAGTTGTAATAGTGACTTCGTAAAAAAAAATTAAACATGGTAAACATTTTGTAATTTCTTCATTTTACATCCTCAGGCTCAATTTTGAGCCGTGATGCGGCGTGTATTTCCAATTTATTTATTTATTTATTTATCATCACAAGTTGCGCCCGCAAAAGCCGTAAAAGACTTATATGCAGGCTTCCAATCTTTTACAGGTGAACGTTTCATTTATAAGGTCTAGACTGATACTTATCCCGTAAGAGACGAATTATGTACTTCTGATAACGCAAAATTTTAAAGGAAGAAAAGGGTTATTCGTACCGTGAACGCCAAAGTCTTTCCTCCATTTAAAAGAATCTTTGGCCTGCTCTACGGCTTTGTCGACATTGTTTTGTTGGTGAATAATGAACCTTTCGCAAGCCGCGTCGTCTTCGCGAAGTTTTTGGACATCAGATTCATCGTAATCCTCTGAAAAAACAGGAAATACCACTTTCAAATCTGAATTTTTTAAACTAGTAAAATTGTCGTAATATAAGTTGCTTAGGCTTAATTTCCTGACAAAATTAAATTGAAACACAACCGAGGGGTCGGACATTTACCGCAAAATCCCGTACAATTTGTCTAAAATCGCAAAATCTTTTAACTCTCTCTATGCTAAATAAACATTGAAATCCCAAAATCACTTAAAATCTTTACGAAATCCCGTACAAAATAATGTCAAGTGTCCGACCCCTCGAAGACCACACCTTAAGACAATAGTAAAATTGTCGTAATATACGTTGTTTAGGCTAAATTTCCTGACAAAATTTAAGGAAAAAAGCCTTACTTTGGTTATTGTTGCTCATAATAAGATATTAAAACTGTAATTTGGGAAATACGTGATACTTTTAGACGTGATTTTCTTCTAAGTACTTAGTTTAAACGAACAATTCAACTTCTCTAAACAGAGGGATCTCCCAGCCGCCTTCAACCGACGAGATCCTGAACCAGAATCGGGGTCTATTCTGGAAAACTGGTCTCGTCTTCGAAGCGGGCTACGTAACGCGCGATGTTCCTGGTTTCGGTCGGCACCGCGAATTTCCTCGACCTTGATTCGCTACCGTCGCCCAGTCACCCGCATTTTCTTAGTATTTTCGGGCCCGTCAAAATAGTCGCGACGCAATTAGGGGAAGACGTAATCTAGTCCAGAACGCGATTCGACCGAAGCTAGACGAAAGGGTAAAATCTTCGCGCTTAAACAATAGGAAGGCAGTTCTAGGAAACCTGATGAAAAGGTTTATTTACCCTAAAAGTAGCGGTAATCATTCCATAAGGTCAATAACATGAGAGAGAGAGAGAGAGAGAGAGACACGGCTGGTTCGTGGGCGGATAATTATGGTTTGGGGGGGGGGGGGGGCAGGGTTGGCAATTTTTTTTTAAATCAAATAGATTTTTTTAGTTAAATTGGATTTTGATTTTTATGGATTTTTTTAATTAATTTCGAAGTTTCATATAATTTAGTATCCTAAAAAGATATGTTTTAATTATTGAAGACAATCTATAATGAATTTATTAAATTTAAGCTAATAATCATATAGAAGTTTTTATTAAAACCTACTTTGGTACTTTTACAAAACAAATTCGGCGGAATCCCCACCCACAGGTAGAATCCAATACAACATTAGAAAGATTATATTTAAACCCAAATTATAGCAATTGGCGAGGTTTTTTCTTTTTCAAAAATACTATATAGGAGGGAGAGAACGAATTATTGGGGAACTAAAACTAAATTAATTTAAAACTCTAGCGTCAAAATTTGGCAGATTTATGAAAAACGATGTGTCAAATTAAAAAAAAAACAATATTTAACAACGTCTAAAGAAACGTTTAAGATTGTAGATAAATAGGATAATGAGGGGGATAATAGCCATAGTAACAATCGCGCATTATCACTTCCGGCAGAAAACAAGCGCTTCCGGAATAAACCGACAAGCGCATCCGCAACAGTAGAGGCGGTTCCCCTTCAAATTCACCCCCCCCTTCTGCTCGATTACTATTCAACACGTTTAATGTTTTACCGCGAGTCTGATCAGGTGCAGGTTCACCCGGAAGCGAAAGAGCGATTAACTCCCTAGGCGCTCTCCGCAACTACAGACACGTCAAGAGCACCGAATCAAAAAAGCAAAAAAGATTTATCGGCTACATTTTATTATCGTTAATTACGAGAACTCCCTCGCGAATTCGAATAGAGCTTTTTATCGTATTATTTCTAGGTATGCACCGATATATTGGCCAATTTTTCTAATATCGGTATCGGCCAATATCGCCTTAAGCATTGGTCAATACCGGTATTAGAAAAATATTTTCAGAAACACATTTAAAAATAGTAAAATTATCAACTAACTATTAGTAATATTTTATTTGATTGGCCGCGCCACGTATGCCAGACTTCAGAAGCTAGATCATACCTTTTTTTTAGACAGGGGGTTACGAGTATAAACAAATAAAAACAAACTATATTTGATTTGTGATAAAAAATATGTATCACGTAAAATGAAAAGAAACGTATTCGGATATGCTCTTGCAAACTTTTTTCCATGAAAAATAATAAAATGGTATGACAGTGTAATGAACAGTCTTTTACCATGATTTTATCATATATACTACCGTTATGATAGACAACTTTGTTAACATCGGCCAAGAATAACCGATAAATCGGTTATACCCCTATCGGTGCCTCCCTAATTATTTCGAGAACATTTACAGTTAGTTTTTCTATAAAAACCGTGAGCATGTGGCAGAAATTAGATTCAAATAGCAATTAAATTAGGAATCACCGTGACCTATCATTGTTTTATAAGCGGAAAAATTGGCTAAAATACGCAAAAGAAATATCGAGCTTATAATTTCGGGAGACGGAAATGAGATGGGAAGTTAGCAGTGCAAAACGTGCCTTTTTGACGTGATTATAGCACAAATATTTTAAAAGTGAAAATAAATGAACAGATGGACGCGGAAACTTCAAAAATATTTGAGTTAAACTGCTATTTTCCCCTTGAAAACTGTTGGGTGGAATTTTAGTGGCAATTTCGTCGACACATCACCCGTTAAATTAATACTACTAATCTTCCTAAACAATATTTTTGTCCTAAATCAGTTTCTCACGAATGGTAAAGGAAATATGAACCGAATTGACGGGGCTTGTCAGACGAGTTAAATATAATACGCGGTATCATAAGTCTATAATATTGTTCCATTAGTTTGTCACTTTGGGGAATATTTTACTGAGAGCTAGTAGCCTAGTAACGAAGTGACGCCATCCCAAGAAGAAAATCTCCTCATAGCCAGGCGCTGTCAGGAAAAAACAAATCAATTTTTTTTATTTAAATCTGATTTTTATTGTTTTTATTTTTATGATTTTAATTAAAATTTCAAAGTTTTATATAATTTAGTATCTTAATTTTACCTAAAACAAAATTAATTTTTAAAGACTGAATCTATATATAGGTTTAATGAATTTATTAAATTTTAAGCTAATATTTATATAGTTTTTATTTTTTAAAACCAATTTTGGTACTTCACAAATAAAATTCGGATTAATCCCCACCTACAGGTAGATTCAAATGCAACATTAGGGGGAAAGTACAAGAAAGATTATATTTAAACCTAAATTATAGCAATTGTCGAGGTTTTTTCTTATTCAAAAATAGTATATAAAAATTGATTTAAATCAGCCAACCCTGCAGTCTGTCTTGTGAATCGCTCTCAATAAAACATTTGCATGTGAAGAATAGAAAGTGTCACACTTACGTTACAATATTATACACTTATGGCGGTATTGAAGCAATTAGGAAACCTACGTTACCATGCCAATTATGACGTAATGGACCATCTGTATTAGTTAATCTACTGTCTGGCCTTTGAACAATAACAAACACCGTGCTAGCGAGAATTTTAAATGGGACAACTGAACTATTAACATTCCGCCAAAACTACAACTAATAACTCGTCCAAATTCGTTACAATTCAAGGGGATTATAATTAAGCGTATTAATATTAATACTCAAATTAGTGGTAAATTTTCCTGTAGAATTACTTTCGGTGTTTCTATCGCACGTTCAACTTCCATATTTAAAGGGGACACTTATCGCAAATTTGTTCCACCTGGTTTAACAGAAGCTACGGTATAAACGGCGAAAAAGGGTTCAGGCGATTATGTGCATGTTCCTTCTAACCCCTCTATTCATGTCCGTGACACCTGACGTACTCACGCGAAGGCAGTAGTACTGTAATGGTTGATTGTCAGGCGAAGTGGGAGAGGTCAGACGAATAGCAGGGTGACCAGGGAAAGTCTTTGAAAGTTTCATAGGAAAAATAGGAATTTTAGAGGCGAATTATAGGAAACTAAACCAGAGAATTATATGAAAATATAGGACATTAAATAGGAAAATCTAGGGGGGGAAATAAGGTAATTATTGCATATCTGTATACTTTGACTAGAATATTGATAATTTTTGGTACTGCTTTCTTACACTATAAATAATTGGATCAGTTAGCGGATTTACAAAGCCCGCACATTTCAAGATTTTGTTCGAAAGTGGCAGTGTTAGACCTAGATGTTCTATAACACGTACGAAAAAAAGTTCTTTCATTTTAAAAAGAGCGTTAATTTATAGGAAAATAGGTGAAAATAAGGGAATTTATAGGAAGGCATTAAAAATATAGGAAAATGTAGGAAATATAGGAAATCTGGTCATCTATAATAGGGAGTTTACAGTATGACGTGCCACTACGTCACCCGTGCTTTTTCCTATTGATAAAAAATTTCCCCCCACAATGGCGGCCATGCTCAAAGCTACGGAGTGATATTTCCCTATTATAGTACATTTCGATAATAGAGTAATGGCACTCCGTAGCTTTGTCCAGGGTCGCCATTTTGGTCGCGATTTTTTATCTATAGGAGAAAGCATGGGTGACGTGCCGTGACGTCACACTGCCATTACTCTATATTACCTTACGATTTTCTCCGTACTATAATTCAAATCACGTACTATAAAGTACGCTTTTTGCGATAATTTCACTATATTTCCGATATTTGCTCGGTAATTAAAGAGATTTTAGAAAGTTCCTTCCTGTTAACTTAAGAACGCCTTTTCCAGTCTATTATTCCTAGTAGGCTAAGAATGGAAATATTATATTCCTTGAGAGTGTTTGGTTTGTACCTTCTCAGACTCGCAAATACGGCAGACTAATTAATCGTGTTGTAGGTACGAAATAGGCCGTGGAACATTTAAGCGGGTGCCACAATAAATACGAGAGTACAGCCAACTATGAACAAGTGCTACCACGCGAGTAATCAGAGTTGGCCATACATGTGTACTATAATTTTCTAAAAAATTCGATAATTTTTGGGCTTTGATAGGTGGTTTCGTTTCGCCTGTTCTCGAACTAAAAGTGTACTCTTTTAACCCTAAAACATTTTATTCGCCTGTTCCGGGGATGAGAATTACTTCGGCCCATAAACTATTCGCTTGTTCCGGAGCATTAGGGCTACTCTTTCTACTCTTTTTCGGCTTTGGGTAAGAGTAGAGGGAAAGAAATTTTCAAGGGTGACCATCTGAAGAAATTTTCGACCTTTCAGTGTGGAAAAAATCTTTACCCGCCCAGATGATGCCGCCGCTAACGAGTAATGGTTTGGTTTTTACACGGTTAGCTACGTTCTTGCGACAATTTAAATTTGTAGCGCGCTGGACATGAAGTGGCGCAGAGGTAAGCCGATTATTGGCGAGAGCGGAACGGTCAGCGATCACGTGACACGAACAGCAGGGTCAGAAGGGGAAAGCACATACACGCCTGAACCCTTTTTTCGGGATTCGAAGTGAAACTAGGCCTTTAAAGGGAATATAACCCGCAAAGCGATCTTTATGGAAGACCCCTTCAATTTTTCAAATTACCCTGTACAGTAGCGCCAAACATTTCTAAAGCCAAAGGCAAGAGCGGCCAGAGCTGCAAACGTTTGTGTTCCACACCAAATACCCGAGGTTATATTCCCTTTAAGAACTGAAAATATAGAAACATTCGAAGACCATGCTACCTACACTCCTACGGGTATTCGTTGTCTGGAAATTATCTACACCTTGAAAATTCAGCGTTGCCAGATGTAAAGAAGGACGAACTCAAAAACTGAATTTAAACTAAATTACTTCACTATCATTATGTAGGCTTGTCTCGAAAATTTGGTGAGTTTTTAGAAATTAAAAAAATAATTTTTAAGGCCAAACCACGAAAAATTGCCGTTATTGACAAACAAAGGCGACCAACATGAGTGCAAAATTATTGACAATATGTTAAGTCCTATCAGAATTATTGAAAATATGGTGCGGCCTGTTAAAAGTATTACAAAAAGGTGTACCATAGAGCACTGTTTAAATTATGGTACGTTCCTAATTCCTAGCTAGAATTATTGAATTGTACCATAATTATGGTACGTCTGGCAACGCTTGAAATTATCAATTTCGGTCTAGGTATTGTTACGTTAGTCAGAATAAATTCCGATAAACACGGCTCGGATAAACACGATTCCATTGTTTATGTCAACATGACGCGGTAAGCCTAACCGCTAGGGTAATATTTAGAGTAGTCATCCCGTATCCAATGCAAATAGATTCATAAGAGTGAAAATAAAGCAAATACTAACCGCATTTTTGTTTGTCGTACTCGTCGAAGAAAGTCTTCCTAAAGCTGGCGATGGCCAGTTGCGTCTCTTCGGCGGAGAGCTCGTCCTTGTTGGAGTCTTTGGTAGGTGCCATTCTCGAAGGTTCCCGTTCACGCGTCCGTAATTAACAGGTGTCGGCACAAACTATAAACTACCGATTGAAAAAAGCGCTACTCGTAAACCGCGCGTTATGTTCAGCGTACGCGAATCAGCGAAGCGTAGGAGGAACGGAGAGAAGAAAGCGTTTGTGTCGAAGCCAAGGAAACGAGTGGAATACTGGAATTCTGATTTCAGTCTCTCCGCTTCCGATCGTAGAAAACGAAACTTTCGGAGGCTGCGCGAAACGTCACGCTGGAAAATACCCCCGCTGTTGCGAAGCGAAACCCGGGCAATGGAGGGGGTGGTAATTTTACGTTTTCCCCTGGAACACTGAGGGTTAAAGGGTGGGTCGAAAAAAAACCAACGAGTGTGGTGGCCCATTGAATATTCGAAGGGGAAAGTCCGTGGCAATTTAGCAAGGTCGTTTCTTACTATTGCCCGACATTCTATGACCTATTTCTGGAAAAATAAAATCGCCACTGACACGGAAACAATGACCACCCTAGACCTAAAAAAAACGCGACACCAGTTCCGCTTGATATAATAGGCTTGATTATTTATTAGACCCCGCTGTTTTAATTGTCATAGCTTTTTAATAAACATATCGCAAATAAAACAGTTCGCTTTCGGCGCAAATAAAACAGTTCGCCATGCTTTTTTCCTTTGGCCTACTGACGTGTTCCCTCCCACTCTGAAATTATGTGGCAAAAAATCAACGCAGTCGATAAGGACCGTCTTATCTACTATTGATTTTTCAATAACTGTATAAATTACCTTATTATCTAGTAGTTCTCGGGAAAAAATAATAAGAACGGAAAACCAATAATCACGGAGCGTATCAAAACGTCAAGACAAAAAAAAAATGAAAGCTACGAAAATTAGGTCAAAGTACGTCATCGCCACTGTAAAGAATGTGCTTCCATCTAGGAGCAACAAACACAAGGAGAATGTAGCTAGCCTTTAAACAAGCTAACGCAGTGTTGTGTACAAATTTAATTCGATGAGCCTTTACGCTGCACGTTTTAAGGGCAGGGGGTGAAGACAATTTCCGAGTTTTCCCCTTCCGACGGCAGCAGTCGATAATGCGTCTATCCAATGAAAAATGTACGCAAGAAAATGTACGACTTTTGACGGGTTGCGTTCTCCTAGTGTTGGGTGCTGTGTTTGTTGCTCCTAGCTGCCATCTTTTGTCGATTCAATCTTACTTAAAAAAAATTAAATAAAGGTGAAAATAACCTTGAATATTTAATATTTAGGTCACCTTTAGTTAAAACTTAATATTTAAGACATATCGGGTCAGTTAATAAAAAAGGGTGAAAATGCTGTTGGCAGATGTCGCTACAATCGTTCGCGAGGAAAGGTTTTGTCCTCGATTTTTTTTCCAAATTGCGCAATCACGATGCAACGCGACGCGTCTCTGAGGCTCTCTCTTTCTCCGGCCATAGAATGATAGAGGAACTAACGAACTATCCTCCGGCAAAGCAGTGATTCAGAATTGTAGTCCCCCGTTTTGCCACCCCTCATCTCCTTTAGTGACTCATAACGCCGTGATGGACACTTAAGAGAGAGTAATAATAGGGTTTTGACAGAGGTTGAAGCTCTACCAGACATATTTTCAGTTGGGTTGTCAAGAGAAGCTATTAAGTAAAAAAAAATCCCGGGAATTTCCTCCTCGAAATGCAATAAATAATAAGCTTATGTTATAGCAGAAGATTTATCCATCCGGGCCCATCCCTCCTCGCCACATCCTCCGGATTTAGACAAATTCATCCGCTAAACATCAATCACGCGGATGAGCCGCATGAAATGGGTTAAGCCCAACCATCACCTAAGGGGCCCGGTAACCGCGCATTTTCATAGGCAAAATAAATCGGGGAAATACTGGGAACTCAATTTGGCAATAGGTAGGTAGACAAAAGCCCGAGGGGAGGCCAAACAAACCACTTCTTCATCTGTCATCGCCTCAGCTTTTCACCTGACACTTCTTTCCCCTACACGCTATACTGTCCGATTTCAAAATACATTTTAAGGTTTAAATTTCGCGTAAAGAAACCTCTAGTTTTGAGTTATACTCGAATAAGCGGTTCAGTTCAGTTCATTATTTTTCCCACTCCTTTCGGTCCCTTTTGATTCAGGGAGGCTCACTAACGCAGGCGCATTAGGGGCAAGGTTCCTATAAGTACAAACGCGCATTAGGGGCACAGTGGGACACGTGATGAGATAATCACCATGTGGGCAGGGCCGTCTTTAACCTATTGGAGGCCCTGGGCACATTAGGATAATGGGGCCCCTATGACCGTGACAGAGCATTATTTTATTAAAATAGATTTTTTCGAAATAAATATGTTTTTCGGTAATAAAATATCGGTTATCGTTTGATGACCTGGCAGGAACTAGGGGGCCCCTATCGATCGCGGGGCCCTGGGCACGTGCCCAGAGTGCCCAGTGGGAAAGAGGGGCCTGCATGTGGGACGTTTGTTTGGTTTTCTGAGGGCCCATCATCTGTCCAGCTAGGAGGTGTTTGGTTGCCTCAATCGTGAAAGAATTAACACTTGTTTTGTCCAGCCCCAGCCATCTTAGATATTTCCTGGGAACAAGTGTTCCCTGATATTTCTAAGCGAGGTTCAATAAGCGCACCGCCATCTATCGGCTGCGTTCAATAACTCTAAAAAAGCTCAGCGCTGAGCTCAACGGTCAGCGGTTTTTTACCGAACGGGTTTTTTTACTTACGGTTTTGACGTCACGTTGCCCGTCCGTTGAGCAACGAAGTCATCGGCTATAAGAGCAGGTTTTTCCGTTGCTCAACGGTCACGTGACGTCTCAGCAGGCAGTAAAGCTAGCTGCAGACGCCGCAACAGACGATATTTTACAAAATTTACAACAAGCGTTCAACAAGATCCTACGTCACATTAGCAACGGTCTCAACGAAAATAATTTTTCACATACTTCCAATGAGGTAGAATAAATATAAATCCAAATCCGCCTTCCAGGACCTACCGTTTCGCGGGACACTATTTGTTGAGTTAGAGAGTTAGGCCTAGTAAATGAACTTAATCAAATAGTGTTGGGGCCATCTATCATGTTATTGGAAAACTAAACCTTAATATATTTTGCAAAAGTGTCTGCTTATAGAAACAGATGGCGCCAACATGATTGTATAAAGTTGAAACTTAAGCCTAATTCTCCTACTCATAAAACGTGTCCCGCGACGATCCAGGGGCGTAGGAACGTTCTAGAAGTTGGAGGGGGCAAAGAGAAACCAAAAGGGGTCTGGAGAATGGTTTTGAATTTTTAATGGAGTGTAGCTTCTCCGAATACATGTGTACTGTTTACCACTATGTAAATTGGCGGGAAAAGACTGAAATTTAAACACAGTTGAGGTTCTATGAGTTTTTTATGCTTTTAAAATGAGAATTTGAGCCTTTTGAAGATTTCAACTGACCAAAAAGTTGGAGGGGGCAATAACATTAGTTGCCCCTCCCAGAAAAATTCTAGGGAGGGGCATTGCCCCCCTTCCCCTGGTTCCTACGCCCCTGCGGCGGCGAATCCCAGATTTGTTTGGATCTCTATTTATTCTACCTCATTGGATACTTCGTTGAGAGTTACTGAACGCAGCCGACAACGAAGGGAGGTCTAAGCTGACGTCATAGGTCAGCGAGGTCACGCTGTGGCATGACGTCAAAGTACCCACGATTTAGAGTGGAGGCTTAACCCGTCTAATTTATAATCTTCCGCCTTTAAAACCTTCAGTCGCAATCATCGCGGTATTTATAAATTATTTATGGAACAATCGCGAAATCGAAACGACATTTCCTCGTAACAATAGGAAGCGTCCCCTCCCATCAGAAGACCCTTTTGTTCTACTTGTCGAATACCAGAAATAAAGAGGGTTAGTAGAAGTAGCATCAAGCGTCGGAAGAGATTAATACCAAAAGAAAATAAGAAACAGGCCCCGGAAACAGTTATCAAGATAGACTTTGAAGATAATTTGTATAATTGGGTTGTGTATTTCATTATTGGAACCAAATTCCAAAACAATATATTTTTTTACTTATTTTGCAACGCATGGTTGACTATTCATTTATTTCAAAGACCAAAACAATAAAAAATAAACGTTTTTTTTACAAAATATCCATAAATTAACCACAAAAATGCCAGTAATAAAATACCATTAAAATCGAGTGTATCACAATCAATTTTTTTTTCGTTGCTTAAAAAAATTGCCAAGATAATTTTATATACATTGACGTATGAAAAGGTGAGGTTGATCTACAAAATTCGCGCGATACAAGTAAAAATTCGGACGTGCAATGAACTACACAACCGACAACTAATGTACAAAAGAAATATAGGAAATGTTGTGTTTTGATTCAACCACCGCAGAATGTTATTTAAAGACAGAATGAGCACCCGATGGTTGAGCGAGCAAGGCTTACTAGAAGACTTAGATTTTAGGCACGTAGTCAAATTCAGCACCCTGGTGGCAGACAACCAAAATAGAAAAAAAAAATAGAATTAAAAGAGTCTATTGCAACCGACTAATTCGTTGTTGACTTTTCGCGTCAAAACAATTGAAAAGTAAGGAATCCTTATTAAACGTATATATCTTATAACAACGCCACAAAAAAATAGCATTGAAAACTATTTACGATTCGCGTTAATAAGTTGGCTCGCGTATAATTAACGAGCCAAGGGAAAATCCTGATCAGCACCCAACGGAGTTAAAACCTTCGGAATTAATTCGGGAAATTTCTCAATTTCTTCGAAGATAAACCTACGTACGTCTGACGCGAGAAAAGGTCTTGGAAATATTTAGATAAACTTGGCATTGCTAAATTTCACCCATTTTCGATGAGGGTAGAATACGCCCGCGGCAAAGGCTTCTCGGATTTCCGAAGAAAGCCGATCAGGAGAAACCCGAAGCGTCCCTTGTTACAGCCACCTAGGAGCAACAAACACAAGGCGAACGCGGCTAACCTTTAAACACGCTAACGCAGTGTTGTGTACAAATTTCATTGGACAAGCCTTTCGCTGAGCGTTTTACGGAAAGGGGGAAGACAATTTCTGAATTTTTCCCTTCCGACGGCAGCAGGCGCTAAAGCGTCGAGCCAATGAAAAATGTACGCGAGAAAATGCACGACTTTTGACGGGTTACGTTCTCCTTTTGTGGGCAGTGCTGTGTTTGTTGCTCTAGCTGAAAATTTCGAGAATTGATGAAATGTATTTACCGTGCCACCCATGCTTTCTGGTAGGCTTTCGGCATCTATATATTCCAGGATGCTGCTCTTGTTGACGAATTTGATTTTGTGGACTGCATCCTCGGGTAACCACGTCTTGATTAACTTCCAGGCAGCTGCGTTCAATTACATTTACAAATTTTAACTTTTGCTTTAAACAATAACTGCGCGCGTGAAACGTACCGTTAAATATCCAGGGCATGTTGTACACGAAAATATTTTCTGTGGTGGTCAGGGTGGAAGGAATAAAATACGACAATTAAATACAAAAAGAAACTATGAAATTTATAACAATTAAAAAATACGCCTCGTTATTCACTTGACCTCGATTTAGCAATTTTAATTTGGAATACATTTAGCTACGGTTAACCCAAAATGAAAGGAAAGTTAGAGGAAAAGCGCTACCCCACCGCTAAAATTTAAAAGGGAAAGTTTCAAAACAACTTATTGATACCCGAAGATCTTTGCCCAAATAATCGATCGCAATCGAGTGAACTTACCCAAAAAGTACGGATAGTTGGCGCGGAATGTATTGAAAATGAATCGAATAACGTCCAAATCCTGATTTTAAAAGAAATAATATCAATATTAATAGGAAATCGAAGGAAACGTTTCCGGTCACTAACGAGATTGCTGATGCCAGCGGATTCGCAGTTGATGATAACGTTGATCTTATTGCCGTTGCTTTGTTTGTCCAATTTCTCGATCCAAAACGTCAACAATCGACGGATTTCTTTCTGAACTTCGGCGTCACGTTTGTGTAGCCTTCCGACCAGCACGACTGGAAACGGTTTACAAAACAACGGAGTTGAAACAATTGTTACGAATGATTATCCCAGAAATAGAAATCTACGTACGAATGTCGTTGCCCAATTTGTCTTTACCGTAGGGAAAGACCCCTTTCAGTTCGAACATCTCGATGGAAACGTTACTCTCTTTGATTGCTGAAATCATTCAAATTGCGACATTCAATGGGCCGTTTATTACATTATCATTAACTCGTAATGACAGCTATTGATCGAACTTTCGTAAATTATGAAATACAACTTATTATATTTTTTCTCGCGTTACAAATTTGATAAAAATATGGTAATTCTTTCTTTTGATGAAATCGCTAACGGCGAGTTAACAAAAACCAGTTCACCGTGATTAAAACCAGGTAAATTTACTTCGTACGTCAAAATTTTAAAGCCTAAAGGGCATGTTTTTAACTTAACTTGTGGTTTGCTCTTTCAATAAAGAAATACCGTTAATTAACTAAATTTTTAGTAAATACCACAACAATAAATATTTGAAGTTATTCCCCGTTTCATTGGCTTCCGAAGATCGCACCCCAGATTTATGAAACTCGATTCAAGAATTTGCCCACGGCTGCTCATCTTTACACCTAATATTTAGTAAGTTAACCGTCGTATAAGCAACGGGGAGGTTTTCTCAGCAGAGTTTGCAAAAATAAATATTCTAAGCCCAGCAAGAACGTCGAATATTTTTTTTTAAATTTACGAAATCTGCTATTGCACGTCAAGGAATCCGTCACAAGGTCGCCCATTTACGCGCG
Source organism: Leiobunum rupestre (assembly GCF_980474605.1). Classification (NCBI taxonomy): domain Eukaryota; kingdom Metazoa; phylum Arthropoda; class Arachnida; order Opiliones; family Sclerosomatidae; genus Leiobunum; species Leiobunum rupestre. The sequence continues at coordinate 26,040,511 of NC_143390.1, read as the reverse complement.
CACAATTTAATGTTAGTTTTAAATTTAAAAAAACTGCTTTATACCGAAATTAAGATACCCGAAAAAGCCCTTAAATGACTGGGGAAAAAACTCTTTAATGACTAATTAAAGAAAATAAATTATTAGATTAAACTGACATGACAAGGCTGAAGTTCTAGTAATATTTCACGAAAACTGTTTTCTTTCGGCGGCGAGTAGAATCGTGAATTTATTTGCATCATTATAAATTTTAAAAGCGAGAATTCCCCAGGAGATTCTTTGTAGTCGTACAAAACAGCTGGCATTTTTCTAAGGACGATAACCGTCAAAATTAATTTAAACTTAATCACGCTTGTTGATTCATCCAATATTCCTTCCCTACTAAGGAATAAATATTATTTCAGCCTTAGGTAACTCTTATTAGGAGAGTAAGTTCACGTGGGGGTAATGAACTTCCCAAACTGCTGGTTTTCTGAACCCCTCTCCGTTCCCCATACTATAAAACGTGCAAATCTGACCTAACACCCCCCCCCCTCTCTCTCAAAAGAAACCAAACTCTGGAAGACCCGGAGAAAGCTACACGCGTACTATAATCGGATCTAGTGCAAATTAAATTAGGAGATTTAGGTTGAGAGTAAAAGTGCTTAGCCAGCGAGGGAATTACAAACAAACGCCCCATTTAATACCCATATTGACAATTACCGGACGAGGGAATTGTACTTGAGAATAATCACCATTAGCGTTGAATTCCTTCCTCCACTTGAGGGCAGTTTTGCATTGGTCTAAGGCGGCTTCGACATCCGCTTTATCTCCCAAGAGAAATCTTTGGTGTAGGATAAATCTTTGGCAATACCAATCATTGGTTTTCACTTTCTCCACGTCGATTACGTCATATTCATCTGAGGCAATTGGAGATTAAGAAAAAACAATTATAATTTCAAAAAAAAAAACTGTTGAAATACTTGGCTGATTAGAAGTCGCTAGTTAACTTGTGCCTAAGGTATTAGTCTAATTGATTATTATTATTAAACTTACTGGGATTATCTTCGGCTTCTTTTATGAATCTTTGTCTAAGCTGATGACCCATCTTTTCAACTTCGGCTTTGGAGATGGTCAAATCACCCGTTACTTTCGGTACTTGCGGCGACATTATTATTCGCGATTGTCTTTGCACTTTCACGCAGCGACTGGTAATAAATTTGGAAGACGTGAAACTCAAACGAAAGTAACGAACAAAAACACTCGACTATAACGCCAATTAAACTTCGACCTCGGGAGGCGACAAAACAATAAAATGAAAGCTAATAACGAGGCGAAGTTCGATAACGATACTAGATTGAGAGGACCTTAATAAGTTACAGCGATTTTTTAACACTTGGCCAATGGACTTTAAGCCTAAATGTCAATAAACCGGCTCGGAAGGAAAAGCTACAACACGCTTGGCGGCTCTCTGTGAGAGGAATGAATTTTGGAGAGGCCTCACTGTTTCCTATTATACCAGCGAGGGGGGAGACAGAAACCCCGACTACCGCCCCCCTCCCGCGTTTCCTTCCCCGAATCCCCCCCCCCTCTGCCCTACGCAATAATACCAGCATCACGAGATAAATCATAATATTAAAAAAACGTTTCCAAGGTCAAGAATTCAAAATGCGGAACGAGTTTTAAACGCGAAACCTCACTTTCGTTACACGTGCGGTCATGTAACTTGGACACGTTGATTTGCTGAGTGTTTACTGGAAATATTTAGGTATATCGTGGATAATTTAGACTGGCTATTCTATACACGATGATACAAATTGGCTTTTGCTAAAAATTCTACATATGTGGTCATTTTAAGGCAATAGTTGGTAAAATTCCCGTCTGGTTTCAACGAAATCCCGTCTAGTCCCGAAGAAACGGGGGAAATCCTACTTTCTATTTCCCACGAAAAGCGTAAAAATTGTTTTTTACTTCATTTACAATTTCATGGGTAGAATTACCCAAAAGGTTTCCATACATTTTTAAAAAGAAAATTATTTTATGGAATGATTCTTTCATTACTATTTTTTTTTAATTTATAACGAATAAAATAATATTAGAATAAGTTAACACATTTCAGACGATTTCTATAAAATTGTATTTAGACTAAATTTAGCAAACTAACTTTTATACCGTAATATACTTGAAAAATAATCTTTGATTTAATGTATCCGGTTTTATATGCCTCCTTTGAAATGCGTAAAACAATGGAATTTTAAATTTGTTTCAGGTAGGATAAGACGGTTTTAAGACCACGTAATTCAACCTACGATTTAGTTTCAAACTTTCCATTATATTCTGGAATCAAGGCCAGTATTCAGAATTGCATTAGCCGGGATTATGTTGTGGAATAAGTAATCTAAGATGAATATCTTCTTAAAACAACAAGCACACTTGGAATCTCGGTATTCGTAGTATCTGCATTATCTACTTCATATTTACATAAGACACTCCCCACGTAAAAATTGATATTTGCAAAATTTTCATCCAGTATTTTTATTTTATTCGTTTTGAAACCATCCCTATATATCCCTAGTTGCCAGATAAAATATTTATATTTTATAGCTAATACGCGTCACAACTTATCGTATTTAAAAATATCCCCAAAACCTAACCGGCTTTGATAAGAGCCAAGGTGTCAAAAAATAACAGTTCTACGGAAGTACTAGGTTGTCTTAAAATTTTCTACGTAGACAGTCTGTCAGATACACTAGATTATTATTATTTTTCTCGATCAATTTTAATTCGATTCTTAAGGCGATATTGAAATATAATTTGAAGTTTAATTAAAGGTCAATATACCCGAATGAATATGAACTTTACCTTTGCGAAATGTATTCAAAAATATCCTGAAAAAATGACGAATTATTTGAGCAATACCGGTGGGTAGACGCGCGTTGGAGTTTCCGGAAATTTGAAACAATAATATATAAATAAATAATTTATGAGGTTATCAGTATCGCGTTCAGATCCACGAACAAGGCTTAACTTTTCCCTCTTTCAACCGTCTTTATCGTTTGCTAACGAAATAAATATACAATAAGGATCGCGAGGAAGCACCGTTGTCCGAAATCTGTGATCTATCTAATCGCGAAGAAAGCACTAAATCTAAGATGGACAAACGCGTCAGAATATCCAACTTCATCAATAAGTGTCGCTGCAAAATGGTCCAGTCGGACATATTCGATCAATATTTCCAGCCAATTCAGCTGCGCAAAATACACGATTGTATGACCTACTCAGTATCGATTGTGAAGAGTGAACAATGCTTTATTTTAATTCGGTTTTGTTTATATTTCTCGGATACTCTTGTGTTTTCGTAATAACTCGTTTATTTAGTCATCTGGTATCCAGTAGCGTATATATTATCACCACGAAGGGAGCGATGGAAAAAGGGTACTAATTTTTTTTACCTTTAGCCAGTAGCGTAGCCTGGATTTTGGTTCGGGGGGGGGGGGAAGGCACACAATTGTTAAAAAAACCCAACAATTATTCGTACAGCCTTACATTTCGGGGGGTGAGTTACGTCACTGATTATATAGGGTCCCCAAAACCAATTTTCACGAATGATTTAGTACAGTCAAAGCTTCGCCCAGATACATAACCAGTGTAATTAGAAATTAAGTTAGAGGAGATTTTAGGGGAAAGTGTATTGTAGAATACCAGTACTTATAGCTTAGAGGTGAGTCATCTTTAACGATCGTTTTGGTAGACGGTTAGCTAGACTCTTTACCTTACGCGTGTACACCTGACTGAGGAAACGAGTTTTTTCGTCGCGTAAAAATGATATTACAAATTGAACAAATATTTATTATTTAATAATTTTTTTTAAAATAATTTCAAGTTTGCTGATTGAATATAAAGTTTTCAAAAATAAATTTTGAAAGAGAAAAACAGATAATTTCCTCGATACAAATCTTAAAGATTTTGTTCAGAAAATAAAAGGGTCGGCAGTTACGTAATTATTACAGATAATTAGGCCTAGCACCATACGAAACAACGTCCAAATTTCGACGATTGAAATATAGTGCGGCAAGCATTTTTACGAACCTTGGAAGGGAATAATAAAAATCGGAATTTGGGGAAAACGCACGGCTAGGTTTTAGTTACGCGTAATGTAATAACATAATCATTCGCTCGTGATTTTTATACGGCACTAAAACGAATACATTAACAGCGAAAAAATATATTCATAACTGGTAACCAGAAGTACATAAGCTATTCCTTTACGTAAGAACTATCCAACTGATTTTTCCCGCTGATTTTCAAAATATACATCGGAAGAAAAATAGTACAGTCCTGATCAAAAGTTTCTGGTCGTTTTTGTTTGGCAGTCAATTTGTTTCTATTTTAGTTAGAGAGGCGAGTGAGGGCTTCACGGAAAGAATACCCCCCCGAAAATATTATGCCGGTTACGATAATGCGCTACCACTAGTAGGGCACAACCCATACCGGAAATAGTAAAACCCCTCCGAAATGGCGTCACGAAAACATTAGTATAATTTGTCGTGTTTACGCTCGTTCGACGCGTTATCCTATTTAAAACCCAAATCTGGGTTCACTTTTATATCGCGCGAGACCATTTATTAAAATTTATAATTATAATTTATTAAATAAATGGTCTCGCGCGATATTATTTCAAATATTACTACTTTCACGTTTTCTTTTGTTTCACTTGAAAACCAAATTAGGGTTAATTTTCGTGTTTTACGTCGTCACTATTTCTTCAATAACTTTTCAACCACAATTCCGCGTCGAACGAGCGTAAACACGACAAATTATACTAATTTTTTCGTGACGCCATTTCGGAGGGGTTTTACTATTTCCGGTATGGGTTGTGCCCTACTAGTGGTAGCGCATTATCGTAACCGGCATAATATTTTCGTGAGGGTATTCTTTCCGTGAAGCCCTCACTCGCCTCTCTACCTAAAATAGAAACAAATTGACTGCCAAACAAAAACGGCCAGAAACTTTTGATCAGGACTGTACATAATTTATTAATTTTCTAAAACTATTACGTTGGCAAAATATGGTTTTATATTAGTAAATATCATGACGAAATGTAATTTTTACATTTTACATCGGTAGGAGGTAAATTTTACATTTTACATCGGTAGGAGGTAAATTTTGAACCGCGATACGCGGTACACATCAGCGATTTACGGGTTACTTATCTCGTGAAAGATATTTTATAGACTTCTATCTTAGCGTACGTTAATGTCATTTGGGTGAACGCAAAACGAATCGTGAAACGAGAAATGTGGCCGTCCTTCCCAACAAAGCTCTATCTCCGCAAGTGCGTCATTGGCTCGGTTATCCCGAAATTTCCGTTTCTGGCCAGTGTGAAAAAACCTCGCGAAACTAATTCCGTAGCCATGAAAAACGCATTTCTCTTGGTTTTTACACACAATCCTAATGGATTTGCGTGTACTGAGCCCACGTACAGTGTAGCCGATGGCGCCGTTGTCCTATTCCACATAACTCTTCAACAATTAGGTCTAGAAGGGTTGGTGATATGTTAATCGAAAGCATAGGCCCTCAGTAGCCCGTTAAAAATTATGGAATCGGGAGAACAAGTTAATAATTTATCCATTTTTGTGATTTTTTGCCCTAAAAGCTACAAATTTATTTTATAATTGAGAGCGACTTGGTTGAATATTTTATTTTTAGTTAGTACTGATCATTTCTGAGCAACGTTTTCGGTTGCATTAATCAATTTTAATTTGAAGTGAGATATTTGGTCAATTCGCGGGACCCCACAACCCACGTCATGTTTGAATTTCGTGCCAATTGATACAGGCTCCATCTAACTCGTTCGGGTTTCGTTACCTTATTTCCAAAACCAGTGAACTCGAAAAATTCGGTTCGTCTAGAAAATAATTTAAATTAACGTGTTCGCGTTTCGCTACTTAATTTCCAAAACCAGGTAACTCAAAAATTTCGGTTTGTCTAAAAATTAATTTAAATTAACGTGTTCGCGTTTCGCTACCTTATTTACAAAACCAGGTAACTCGAAAATTTCGGTTTGTCTAAAAATTAATTTAAATTAACGTGTTCGCGTTTCGCTACCTTATTTACAAAAACCAGGTAGGGTAACTCGAAAATTTCGATTTGTCTAAAAATTAATTTAAATTAACGTGTTCGCGTTTCGCTACCTTATTTACAAAAACCAGGTAACTCGAAAATTTCGATTTGTCTAAAAATTAATTTAAATTAACGTGTTCGCGTTTCGCTACCTTATTTACAAAAACCAGGTAACTCGAAAATTTCGATTTGTCTAAAAATTAATTTAAATTAACGTGTTCGCGTTTCGCTACCTTATTTACAAAAACCAGGTAACTCGAAAATTTCGATTTGTCTAAAAATTAATTTAAATTAACGTGTTCGCGTTTCGCTACCTTATTTACAAAAACCAGGTAACTCGAAAATTTCGATTTGTCTAAAAATTAATTTAAATTAACGTGTTCGCGTTTCGCTACCTTATTTACAAAAACCAGGTAACTCGACAAATGAATTTTCCATAAAATTCGTCTTGATTTTATTAAGTTAATGTACAAGATGATTGGAAATTTGTCCAAATTTAAATTTAATATTTAAAATATAGTTAATACATCGTGGGGATTGTGTGTACTTAAATGTCCGGGACATCTTGTTCTTTTTGAAGTGAAAGTACCTTTTAATCTCGGTTCCGTATTTACGACGTGGCCTTGTCTGACTGACGCGCATCTCATTCACCCTCAAAAAACCAAACTTACAAATTTAATATTTCTAAATATAATAAAACCCCCGGGCTAAAAGTCGAAAGTTCGGTCACAAACGGGTTTACGTAAGCGATTACGAGCGCCTTCATTTAAGATATTAAAAAATAATTTCATATTTTCAATATTTCGAAAATACAAAAAAACGGGTGCTTTTGAAAAAGACTTACAAATAATCTTAATTAAGGGCTATTCACATTTATGCAAACCATTGTTAGTTAACACGAGTTGCTTCGTCTGAATGGTGATAAAATATTTCGCCACAGAAACGCTTTTGTTGCGCAAGTTTTAAAAAAAGGCCGGTTTTACCGACCGAGGCTTAGTTTCAATAATTTCAATTTAATTATTTTAGTACGCATTTTTTTGATTTCACAAAACTAAATGATAATATTAATAAGTAATAGCTTTATTAAAATAAATTTACATATTTTGTAGTAGTAGTAATTTTTTTCGTCGGTTCAGGTGCCAAAGCTAGGCAACTTTTCGTGGTGCGTATGAACGAAACCCAGGGTCATAAACTAAGCTCACCAATAAATTTGGCCCAAAATATTGGCTTGAGTTGCGCATTTAAGTTGCGTTAATTCAGTTTTCCCACGTCCAAAGTCAAGGTTGCTTGATAAATGCTCTAAGGGGAAATAATTAATCCCCGTACATATAGTTATGCCATTTAATTAAAATATTTTTTGGGTCTAACTTCCTCAGACTTTTCCCAGTCTTGAAATTTAACTACCAAAATCGGCCAATTTTCTTTGCCTGGCATAGTAAAACAGTGCTTACGAAACTCCTGTTCCAGTTCCAATACCGGTCTTCCTGCCAATAACCAGTCGATTTGGTGACGCCAGGAAGTAGAGAAGGTAGACCAAACCTTGAAATTTTTAAAAAGTTCTCAAGAATCCCAACTCCTACCATGGGGGCAAAAAAAATATTAAAATAAGTGAAACACTTTGTAGGTTAACTTTTAATAGAAATTTATTACACAGTGCATAGAATTAAAATTTTAAATATGAAAAACCAAATTAAGCTAGCTATAGGAAATAAAAATTGGCCCCAAAAATACTTTAAACTCTAAAGGGTCTAGAAAAAAAATAAGGACCCCTTTTATACTTAGCCTAACCAAGAAAATATCCTAGTGTCACATCTGATTTTCCTATTCCCAATTGAATTCAAAATTACCTTTTCTACACAGGGGTGGATTTAGGCATGGTCTTTATGGGCTGCAGCCTAGGGCCCCCTTAAATCAAAAGGCCCCCTTCGAAGTAAAAAAATAATAAAAACAATTTAAATTAAAAATATAAAAGGGGTAAAAATAGAGATTTTTGACAAAATGACGAATGAGTCGCCACAATTAACCCAAAGTTGGTATAGGCCCCAAACAGTGTTAGTCCATGGCCCCCAAAGTTGGTATAGGCCCCAAACAGTGTTAGTCCAGGGCCCCCAAAGTTGGTATAGGCCTCAAACAGTGTTAGTCTAGGGCCCCCAAAGTTGGTATAGGCCCCAAACAGTGTTAGTCCAGAGCCCCCAAAGTTGGTATAGGCCCCAAACAGTGTTAGTCCAGGGCCCCCAAAGTTGGTATAGGCCTCAAACAGTGTTAGTCTAGGGCCCCCAAAGTTGGTATAGGCCCCAAACAGTGTTAGTCCAGGGCCCCCAAAGTTGGTATAGGCCCCAAACAGTGTTAGTCCAGGGCCCCCAAAGTTAACGGTCCGCCCCTGTTTCTACATATTCCTCGAAGGTCATCACGGCGACCTGTGAAATTAGTGTAAATCGATGAAGAATGAATGGAAATCACGGAAATTTTAAAGAAATCACTGACCACGGTTACACGGGGCTCGGAATACTCAACGAATGTTTTTCGAAAATCAGTAATCAGATTACAAAGATTTACGGGTGATTACCCCAAGGTTGTATTTAATGGTTTTTTTTTATCACGTACCATTTATTTCAAGAATGGCGGGTGCCAAACGTACGTGGCTTTCAGGTCTAAAAGTAAGGGGAAATCCCCACCCGGAATGAAATACTGAATACGACCTTGAAATACCCACTCTCTATCCTAACTTAAGATAACGTATCGAACGTACTCCCATATTTCCGCGATATTTAATGGTAAAAGAACTGTTTTAACGCGGCTTTGTATTCCAGGCGCAGCGTTAATGAATGAATATTTATTAGCTCAATGTAATTTACAAATCCCTTTTAAACCAGGGAGGAATCCATTTCTGGATCCGCGAACAATTTAAATCTAAAAAACGATATACATTTTTAAAACGGAAATAAAGTTGCACTAACAATATTTTAAAAATTCCACTATTTACAAAACATTTTATAATAACTATAAAAATAAAAGGTTAAAAAGTTATCGCACGAGGACTTTTCCAACCCAGAGTGGGCACGCGAAGTCTACCTCAACGATTTGATTCTTAGGTCACCCCAACGACCGAGGATCCTTTTAGTGACCAGCGAGTCTTTCCACTCTGCACAACCGGACCCTAATCCCAGCAAAAAAAGCAACACAATCTTTTGACCGATCAAGCTCGTCCGCGTATATATAATCTCTTCTCCGACTCGCACTAGCGAAACTCGGACACTCGATGGGGATATGGGTAATATCTTCTACCGACGCGCCACAGAGCGGGCATCCCGGGTTTTCGCCAAAGATATCAGCAAACCTCGCAGCAGGTTGGGAGGGCACCCGAACGAGCGAGGTCGCTCGTTATTGTAGAAGAGTTCAATCCCCACAGCCTCCTTTTTGCTGTACAAAGCTTCTCAATTTCTTGACGTCATTTCGTCGTCGTGTTTACCCGAACTGCCTTCTCCACGATCTTCGCCCAATCTGACGCCGTCTTAGCTTCCTTGCGCGGGTGTCCGTAACCGTACACACGATCTAAGGCTTAGACGCGTTTGACCCAATCAAGAAGTAGCGTAGCCCATGGCTCTCAGGTATCGGTATACTTTCGCTGCTGAGCGAACCGGGTTCGTGTGAATCAACCGGCCCAAGTAAACCAGATTACTGAGAGCCTCGCGTTCGTCAAAGGTTGACCAAGCCAGCTCACCCTTTATCACCGCTTTTGCAGTTAATAACCACCGACCGCTGCCTTTCCAACAGAAAATTGCTTTTGCTCGAGCTTACGGATGGTAGGTTCTGTGAAGCAAAGCACTTCGTTGGCGTATGTTAGGCTGGGTACAGCGACGGCCCTCCAAATTGCGCGAGTGACTGTGTAGGCGTTGTACGAGTGACAACCTTTATGCTTGATTGCGCCATGAAGAAGTCCAGATTTAGATCGACGATTGACGTCGTGTGGCTCGAGATAATTTTATTCCGTGCTAAACGAAATCCCGAGGTAAACAATCTCAATTGGCGAACCTTGGAGGCTCAGCAGTTCAACGTTAGATCTATTACCGCCTGAGAATTGCAGGATTTTGCATTTATCGTTGCCAAATTCGAGTCCATAGTCCGAAGCAAATTTTCCGCGGATATCCAAAAGTCGTTTGAGGTCATCGAGCACACCGACACTCTGAGAGAAGCCAACATTCAAGGCGAAATAATTTATATTAGTAATGCACCGATATGGGATAATATTGGCCGATATATCGGCTTTAATATCGGACGATATATCAGCCGATATTAACCAAGTTTTCTATAATAACCGTAGTGTATATGATAAAATCATTGTAAAGGACGGTTCGGTACACTGTCACACCTTTTTATTCTAATTTTTCATAAAAAAAAACGTTTGCAAGAGCATATCAGAATGCTTCTTTCCATACATATTTTCTATCAGAAATTGAATATCGTGGATTTTTATTGGTTTTCACTCGTAACCCCCGGTTTAAAAAAAGGTATGATCAAGAAGAAGTCTGGCCAGTTAAATATTAAAATCACTTATTTAATCGAGAATTTTATTATTTTTAAATATTTTTCTAATACCAGTATCGGGAAAAATAGGATTCTGATTCCAATCCTCGCAGCCTTTGTAGCTTAAATTCGTCTGCTTTCCCATTCAAATTTGCTATATGGTATGACTTTGAATGCCCTTAAATGCAAATGGTACCAGGGGTTAATGCTATGCTGAAATATTCTTAGTAACTTCAATACATCCTTGGTACACTATATATACCCACGTTAAATTTCAACTGTAAAACAGTCTCTGGAAACGAGAATTATCCCATCTTACCGCCACCCAAGAAAAGGTGAATTTAACGGTGGTATGGAAACCAAAATGTATACCAAGCAAGAGCTTTCCGGCAGCTATCGAGATGTTGTAAAATAATTTGTCACGTAGGCCCCGGAAGAGCCACAGCGAATTCTTTTCGGTGGTAATGTTAATAGCGTTGAGTAATGATGTAATGAATGCGGTTAAGTGACGTAACCGAGCAATATAGTGCAGTTTCATGTCGCTATAAAAACTACATTGAAAATTTTCCTAAAGGCCCATTTTCCTGCTCGCTGGTAGCGGATAAAAATCGTCAAAATTCGCTTCCGCCACTCGCAAGCGTGAAAATAAAGCTAAAATATCTGTTTGAAACAGATCGACGCGGAAAGTGAAAAAGTGTGTAGCGGAAGCGGATTTTGTCGATTTTTACCCGCTACCAGCGAGCATGAAAATGGGGCTTTAGGCGTATAATAATGGTTTGGAAAATAATTTAATTAATAATAATTAAAATAATCCTAAAAAATAATTGGTGTTAATTTTCTATTTGCTCTTTATAAAAGGTATTTTTGTGGGAATAAGCGAGTGTCAATAATCCCACCGCCATCTATCGGCTTTAAAAATAACAATTAGGATGGTACTTTTCACGACAAATAGAACCTAATCTGACGTCATAGATCACCGATGTCACGTGGGGATATGACGTCAAAGTACCATCTTCGTCTGCTTTTTCGTCTAACTGCGCGTGTGTCAGATATTTTTGAGTTAATAAAAACCACGGCTATGGACTGCATCGCAAAGAGGGATAAAACACGCGAATAGGTAGAAAAGTTGTTAAGTTTATATATACAAGCATAACACCCAATAGTCCATAATGAAAAAGGATAAAAGCTAAACCCTAAACAAATTTGAAGAAATTAAAAACTTGCAAATATCTTGTAACCAATAAGTCTTCGAGCAAATATAAAGACGCGAATCTCGAAGCAAAGATATCTTCGTGTAAAAAAAACTAAATAAAATAGCCAGAATTTACAACTGTAGACCGGTTTCGTCCTATTTGGAACTCCTCAGCATGTCCTCAGTACCTAGGAATATGAAAACTTGAATCCTCCTAGTCAGTACCGTGCGGGAAATCTGGCGGCTATTGACGGATTTTGAAATGACGTTTTAGCGCGCGACACTACAGGTACATGTCTTGGGCACACAGCCTTCTTTGCGTGCTTTTTTGACCATAACATGTAGAGGTATTTTCACGCGCAAAATGAATTTTAAAAGTCGTCAATTACACCGAAAAGAGAAACTAAGCCTAAACATTAGAAATTTCAAAACGCGTTGCGTAGCAACGGAAAGCCGAATAGAGTGCTTTCAATTTGAAACTCATGACGTCACCAATGTAATTTTCCTATTGAGAAAAACCGGTATGTCATTTTCAAAAACGTTTCAAACGAAAGCAGTAAGCACTCCATAGGGGGATAGTGGTGCAATGCAGTCCATCAGTGGTTCTTATTAGCTTAAAGGGTTCCATCAGCCTCGTAAGGGGATGACAGTGGGGGGCGAAATCGCACTATTTTTTTACGCGGAAGGAGACAAATTTTTGGTAATACGAAACTTTACAAAACACGTGGTCATTTCCCCGAAATTCGGATTTTGATATCGGTCGTAACGGACGACGTTTTGTCACCTAGGCCTAGTTTGCTTTTATTGGAATTTAATTAGAATTAATATGGAAAGTTTTTATTGTTCAACGAATTGTCTGATCGATTTTCTTTTCGTTTATCATGTATTTTATTATTACCATTAATTTCATTGCTCGACATTGTTAAAACCGAAAATTTTAAAACACTGGCGAACTCGCGCGACGTGCGCCTTCTAGTGGCCGTAATCGAAATCAAAATCCGGAGTGGCTAGGGGGGAGGCGAAAGTTTCTCCCCTTACGAGGCTGATGGAACCCTTTAACATTTTGTAAATTTTAATATCCACCACTATCCCCCTATTAGGCTCTCCGTAGGACCGTAACACTATAATTTATCCAAGATGGACTATTCTACCTATTCGCGTACTTTATCTCGGATATTATTGAGACTCACTTATTGATTGAAAATGTAATAATTCATACTACTTTAAAAAAATATTTAAAATTATAAGATTTTAATTATAATTTAAAGGGAATAGAACCTCCAACGCGTTCTTTATGGAAGACCCCATCAGTTTTCTTTATTCCTTTCACAATCAGAGATTATCAGCGCCGCCGGTGTGAAAAGCCATACGAGGCAGCGGACGATATTGGAACCCTTGGAGGGCGACAGAAATACCAGAGGTTATATTCCCTTTAAGGAGCACTTAGCAACCAACACTTTCTACGAAACATCCTCTGGCTATACCCGATCAACAGTGTATTTATTCATATTTAGGGAGACAGTTTTTAGCGTGGCTCCATCCCCAAAATAATTAAATCAGCCTGAGGCGCGTCAACATTCTAAGAATTCTTCCCTAGTGAGAATTCTCACTTCTAAAAACTTTGACGGTCCTTTTCACAAGAGGTGACGTCATCTCTTCTCGCGAGCCCTCTTGAGAAGAGTGAGAATGCCTCCGAGCATTCTCACTTTCTCAAAAAGGGGGGGGCATTGACGGATTTTGAAATGACGTTTTAGCGCGCGACACTACAGAAACATGTCTTGGGCACACAGCCTTCTTTGCGTGCTTTTTTGACCATGACATGTAGAGGTATTTTCAGGCGCAAAATGAATTTTAAAAGCAATGAGGTAGAATAAATAGAGATCCAAGCAAATCTGGGATTCGCGGGACACGTTTTATTTGAGTAGGATAATTAGGCTTAAGTTTCAACTCTATCGAATCGTGTTGGCGCCATCTGTTTCTATAAGCAGACACTTTTACAAAATATAGTAAGTTTTAGTTTTCCAATAACACGATAGATGGCGCCAACATGAATTGATTAAGTTCATTTATTAGGCCTAACTCTCCAACTCAACAAACACTGTCCCGCGAAACGGTAGGTCCTGGAAGGCGGATTTGGATCTCTATTTATTCTACCTCATTGTTTTAAAGCCGCCAATTATAAATTAAAATGGCATCTAATATTCTAGTCATTTTACTTGATGCTGAAGAAAATAAACAGTATGATATCTTTGTGGACGAAAATTAATTTCAGATAATACAGAACGTTTAGTTAATTTCCGATGAAACATTTCCTTTTAAATTATAAATAAAATGTTTTCTTCCTTCATATATTGTAGTAAAATCGTGTAAAAATAATATTTATTGTCAAAGGCTTAGTTTACGAAGTTCGTGGGATTTTCGTAAGCCGCCATCTTTAGGAGAATCTTTTTACATTTGATGCATTTTAACGAGTTCTCACGGGGAGAGAAAAATTATCTCAAAGAACTCTTCTCAAGAGAAGAATAGACGCTTCAATAAAACAACTTCAAGGAAATTGCCAAGAAGTAATATTTCGAGAGCCAGGATCTGAGAGTTACCGTTTATATAGTGCTTGTTCCCATTATTTCAACAAGCACCATATCAACAGTAACTTGCAGGTCCTGACTCTAGGAAATATTACCTCTAGGTAATTTCCTTGAAGATGTTTTATTGAAACGTCTATTTATTCTTAGAATTTTGACGCACCCCTGGTATTTCATTGGTTCCCTAAAACTGACGTCTTCCCAACAGTAGCGGCGCCAGGATTTTTGGGGAGGTAAGCCAACCATTTGGAGGCCCTCCCCACCCACCACAATGTTTTCAAATCTGTCCACGTGGATTATTTAATTTTTGTTAAGCAAGTGGTGCAATTTTTGGGTAAAATGGGTACGTGATGAAAAAATTAGAACTAATTATGAATTTAAATATTGATAAAAACAGAGTGTGTGTTGATCCTTTTTGTGTACCGATAACACTTAACAAATGAGTGGTTATTTACTTATTAATACGACTGAATTCCAGTCTATCAACTTACATGCATTCCTTCGGTACTTCGCATGTACACGCCTTACATCAGAACTTACAACTTTACGAAAATGAATGTAAGTAGGTACACTAAGATAAAATTTGGCTATAGAAATAAACTACTGTCAAAGAAAAGTTACTCGTACCTTTGAAAGGAATAAAAACAGCAGTGTCGTTAAGCGAATCACTCGCGTTGAATATTGAAAAATAAATAAATAAATAAATTATTTCGCAAACAAATTACAGAATTTTCTGATATTAAATAATTTAGAGGCCCATATATTACATTTTGGAGACCCCTTAAGACGACGTTTGGGGGCCCCTACCAAAATTTCAAGTGGGCCCAGGCCTACCCTGGCCTGTTGCTGGCGCCGCTACTGCTTCCCAAGCGATTGAAGCTCACGTTGATGTCTTATTTACTTCCCTCCCTCATTGAGGTTAGTGAATATACTAATTTCATTTGGTTGAAAAATGACTTTGGGTTGCCAGTCGATTTTGGACGAATGAAAATCAAAAGTTCATGTTTTCCGGGAATAGGAAAGAATTACTGAAGAAAAAGATAGAGAGATAAGTTTCATTTCGATATAACCGCTTCTTAATTAACCTTGAGACGGCAGCTAGCGTCCAGATATCATTGAATCCAGGAACATTGATTAAGGCATCTCTCGATACAATAACGATATCACCAAGAACGGATCGAAACAACTGAGAACACACAAACGTTTCCATGATGCACTCTTTTTCGAATTTGATGGGTGGAGTTTAATTTCCAATATGTCGTAGTAAAATATATTTACAAACAGTCAAATAATTTATATTGTAAATTAATGTAATTTTATATATTTTTTGAAATAATTTTAATAATAATTTTTAATATATTTATAATTAAAAATTATAACAGCAATATAATTCAATTTAATTATTTTAATATAAATCATTATATTTATCATCAATAAATCATTATTATTTAAATTAAACTTTTTCTCTTTGAAATTGTTTAATATAATTACAAGCATACATGTATTTCAAAATTAAAAATACTTTAAAAAGATATTTGAAGTTGCATTTCCGTTAACAGAGGGTGCCACGAAATGTTTAATAGGCGGGGCGTTAAACATAAGTAGTAAATGATGCCACCACACCCCAATACTATGTTTGTTTGTTCCCAGTAGGCGATAGCATAAATTGTTTTGGTCGTAGCTAACTTGTTTAAATGTTCCCGGAAATTCGTCATAGCACTGCCAACTTCGATAACGGGCTTCCGTGATCGGGGTTGGCCATGATCAAAACATAGGGGCTGCTCACTAAGCCTAGGTTAAAAACGTGTTCTAGTCTAAAGTCTTTAACTTTTTTTACAATTTTCTAGTCAGAGACTTAACATCACTTTAACCAATTTATTTTTTATATTAAAAAGTATAAATATTTAAAAACATTTTAAGTATGACTTTCTTTAGAAATTAATATTTTAAAGTTTTATTTAATGAAGCTGGAAGTCGCTGTTTAACGGTAAACTTTAAAGCAATTTTATAACCACGTGACTATTTCTAAAGGTTTTGACCGTTTGATGGCGCTCAAATGTTTCCCGTAAGAAATTTTACCCAGTAAAATCACTTAATAATACAAATGAAACCGTAATGCCTGTACTCCTTTTCCAAGTTTCACCCCGGTTTCACTAAAACTATTTGCTAACGAACCATGCCGTTAAGAATAATAAACAGGTTTATCCCCGCGATAGAACACGTCCAAACTGTACCAAATAAAGCTACGTCTACACTCCTAATCGTTCCCCTTGCGTGTTTTCCAGCGCGAGTTTAAACTGTCTAGTATTTCCCGCCAAAAAGAGACCACGTGAAAGCCCCATCTATCAAGTTTCAAATGAACTATAAAATAAAATTGTACTAATTAAATATAAAAATAATACTCTTTCTTCACTCATTATACGTCTATATGTTTAAATGTGCCGTTATTGTATTTTTAGTACTATTCTAAATATTTATCACTTTTACATGGTATCTATATGTGTTTAAAAAATGTATCTCGTTATTTGATATTTTTCCAATAAAACAACTCAAAATAGCAATAAAAAAGTGTTACAAACGTTATTTATTTCGTTTGGTCTTTATTTTTCTATTGTTTGTAGAAACAAATACATAGAATGCTAAAACGCGTAGGGGTTTCGGAGATGACGTAAGCTGGGAGAGAGGGAGCGATCATTTTGATTAACCGGAATCCCGAGCCAACGTAGAAGTATTTCCGTTCCCTAAAAGGGGGATGATTTACGATTTGTTCAATACAGAATTCACTACGCCATTACTTTCCCAAAGTTTGACGCCCATTACATTCTCGATCCATAGACAAGTTAAACGCGTTTTTCTACTTACACGTAGTTTAACATCACGTTGTACTGGTTAGTACGTAAAAATGTGCGAACCGTTTTGTCTCTATTGAATTAGCAGGGTGACGTAAACCGTCCCGTTCTCCGGCCTACCCAAAAAAAACTTGTATTTCAGGGCCTCGATAGGAATGACTTTTAAAGGCCTAACGTCGTCAGCGCTCGGTTCTGCGCGTCTAGCGAATTAGTTTTTGAATAAATGTCAAAATTACCCATGGAAAAGGCTTCGAGATTTACGGAAACATTTCCTCGTGTAACGGCTTAAGTTTAAACTTGACTTTTCAACCTTTTAATGGGCTGGAAAACAAGCTGACCAACGGCCAAATTTGGAAGAGAAGGGCAGAGGCCTAACAAACTTCTCGTATCTTAGCCCAGTTTCTCCCGCAGGGGACAGTAATGGGAACGAATCACAATACAAATGAAAGAAACGTAAGTAATTTTCTGACATAATCATTGTAATTCGAGAAAAGAATTCCCTCATCTATCTGAAACTAGATCCCAAGGATTCCAATCGGGGTCATCGGTTAAAAATCATATCCATTAGCGGTTGTTTCTTAAATCAATAATATACTATATTATTTTAAAACGATACGAGGTATGGTAGCGGGAAGGCTTTTTAACATTTAATCGTCCATGGACCAAGAATCTAAGGGGACTCACTGTTCAGGCTTTGAAAAGCACGCGATAACACTGGGAATAGGAAAATCAAGGATAATTTTAGTTCAATGTGGACAAACTTGGCGTCGCTGAAGTCGATTTCCGGCGTTGTTTCGTACAAACGCATTATCTCCAAAAATGGCATTTCGAGATAAATCGATGTAAAATAACAATACTACAGTATTTATATAACTGAAAACTAGTTGTTCGGGGTTTATTTTAGTCCGCCAAAATATGAGAACGGCTGTCGCCAAAATGAAGTAAATCTCAGAATAATCTGACATAATTTGTTTTGTACGTTTATATTTGGCTGAAACTCTTGGCAGAAACGCATTATGTGGTATAATAATACTGAGTAACGGCCATTGTGACTGTTACCACGGTTTATATATTTACACAGGTTAGAATTGTCCGTAGCTTTGCGCATACTACGGGACGGGGCCGCTTAAATTCTGCTGACTGGCAACTCGGTTTTCCAAATCGCGCTCACTGCGCCATCTAATTTATTGAAACAGTATTAATTGGATGTATGTATAAATTTGGTCAATAGTTTTACAATTTTATCCGAGATGGCGCAGCGAACGCCTTTTTGGAAATTTAAGTAGCCCCTCCCGGAGCGCGACAAGTCTAACATGTGTAAATATATAAACCGTGCTGTTACCCTGGGAATGCCACTAAAGAAATTAGAGCAGATGACATTATAAGAAATGAAGACTCTTATTGGTTAATAATGACATAATGCGTTTCTGCAAATTTCCGACAGTCCTTAATGCGTTTCTGCGGAGTATTTTCGAAAGTTTTCGATTTTAATGCGTTTTTGTATTTTCGCATCTCGGAAACTAGACCAGATAGAAAAATACGGATTTCCAATTTAGAATCAGCGCCTTAAAATTAGTACGAGGAGCATTCAAACTCAAAAAGTCAAAAATGTTCGATAATGCGTTTCTGCAACGTAGGACAGTTACGTGCGGCTGAGCAGCAGTTCTACCAACCTTGCCGTGCGACGTCCCTGTGTTTCTTGGTCTAAGCTCTTAACTGACAGTGACAACCCGCCGATTAGAAGCCGGACGCCGTAGCCTCGAATAGTGCAGTTAGGCTGCTGGAGCGCTCACGTTCAATTTTGACAAAATCGCGGCGTTGTTTTCTGTTAAGGCTTAGCAAGTTTTAGACCTTTTATTTTTGAAATTTGTTCTTTAAAGGTTTAAGTAATAGTAATTAACCATTGTGTTAAGTAAAAATAACCAGTAAGCCGCGTATTGCCGAGGTTTTTTTTTGTAATTCCCTGGAATTTCATTTCTAAACTTAAAAAATTTAATGAACCGACTAAACGTCTTAGTGATAGTTGAACATAATTCTTGAGGGGCTTCAAAGCGGCTGATGAACCTCGGTAAGTCTTCTGATTTAGAAACAGTGAGACCTCAGATTTTCGGTCGTAGGGTGGCGGTATAGAGTAATGGCACTCCGTAGCTTTGACCATGGTCGCCATTTTGGTCGCGATTTTTTATCTATAGGAAAAAGCATGGGTGTCGTGCCGTGACGTCACACTGCCATTACTCTATATAGCACGGTTAAATTAATAGGGGAGAACTTCGGATGGAGGTATGACAGACAGCGTTATAAACTCATAAGCGGCTTTCTTTAGAATTGAACGAATGTAGGCCAGACTGGAAGTAAAGTTTGCATAAATTGAACTATAGGTAGGTCACAGCCTAAAACACGTAGTCCCGGTACGCAACCCCCAATTAACCGTCTGTTTAAACGATCGGTAATCGAAAGCGCGCTCAATAAGAGGAGATGAAATTTGAAGAGGCAGTTTCGAGTTACGAGGGTGGAAATCGTGGGAAAATTGATGCTTACGCGAAAACCGGATATGATGAAAGCGAGAGACACACAGAGAGAGCCTAATTGTAGGTGTCACGTTAATTGTACGTAGACTTTGGAGTCTCAAACGGGACTTTTACCATTAAGGACCAGCGAAGCCTCCGCCAATAACAACGACCAGGATGATCAACAGAGAGCGAGCGAGGAGCCCAAACCGGAGGTTGTCCGCAACGATTTGGGAGGACAAACCGAAAAGATGTCCGTCGTTCCCTGGTTTTGTCCGGCTTCGGTCAGCTTCCCGTACCTCTTCCTATCGTCTCTCGTCAAATTCGGCATTTACATCCACAAACTATTTCAAGATTCGTCGGCGGTGCATACGTACTACCAAGTAAGTTCCCGATCAAACTGAAACGAAGGATATTGAACTTCCGCTCGTAATCTTTTCTAATTAGGAAGGCAATACGCGTTTCATGGCGTTGTCGGTGGCGGCCTTGGTCGCCCCCACCCTCTTGTACGTGGTCTTCCTACTGGGCAGCCGGTTCGCCAGGAGTCACCGGGGACAGGAATGCGGCGAGTGGTTCACGGGAATGCTGAACGGCGTTCTACTCATTCCGTGGCAGATAAAAGGGTAAATAGAGGCTTTGATTTCCCGATGGGTTCTTTATCCCCCGGAGATACACTGCCAGCTAGGAGCAACAAACGCAAGGAGAACGCGGCTAGCCATTAAACACGCTAAGGCAGTGTAGTGTACAAATTTCATTGGACGAACCTTTACGCTGAACGTTTTACCGAAAGGGGGGGAAGATAATTTCAGAATTTTCCCTTTCCGACGGCAGCAGGCGCTAAAGCGTCTAACCAATGAAAAATGTACGCGAGAAAATAGACGACTTTTGACCAGTGTTGCCAGATTGTGGGAATTTTTGGGGTCCATTTTGGCTCTGTGGGAAAAGGTAATTTTTTTTCAAAAACGTTAATTTTGTGGGAATTTTCATGTCTGCGGGTATTTAAGAGGGGCAGCTCACTCCAATGATTATTAGGACACCCTCGTATGATTAAATCATGATTAGATTAGATTAAAATTGAATCTGTAGCTTTGGCTGTACAAAGATTTAAAATGAGTAAATCATGATTACATTTTTAATCGTGATTATTAGGACACCCTGTCAAAAAGTGATCTGCCCCTCGGGTATTTATCCTGGTTTTTTTCAATTTGACTATCAATAGAAAGCTCAAAATTATCTAGAGCTGTGTATTTTCGTAATACTTCAATCAAACGATGTATAGGCATAACAACCAAAATATTTAAAAATTGTAATTTCAATAAAATTTAATTTAAAAAAATTCATTTCCCAAAAATTTCAAAAATTATGGCATGTTTTCCGTTGGTTTTCGTTGGTGGCGGGGCTAAATAGGGGTGTGGGAATTCGTGGGAAATTTACTATCCAACAATGATAATTTTGACTTTCAAACATTGGCAACACTGCTTTTGACGGGTTGCGTTCTCCTTGTGGGCTTGCCACCACCCTCCTACGCATTGTAACCCGGCCACCTGAATTAATGGCTTCAAAAGTCGCTGGATGACTTAGGCCTAAGGTGGTGCCTTGGGTATTAGCCTAGCTGATTATTGTGTGGGGTGCGGCCAGCAAACGGGCTAAAGCGTCCTTTTCCGGTTCCTAGGCGAGCCGACGTATTGCATTTCACGTCGCAGAGAATTTGCGCCAGAAGAAAGCCGAGTAACGACGAAGGGGACCAGGTGGAAACCCTCAACCGGCAAGCGAGCGTGCTCGAGTTCTTCGAGGAATTTTACGCCGGATTCTTGCAATTAGTCCTGCAGCTCTACATCTTCATTCTGACCTTAAGCCCCGTCGACAAAGCCAAGAGTGACCAACCACGTACGTAAACTTCTTTTTTTGGAAATAACTTTATTTATTTTACATCGCCGGTTATAAATATAATGAAAAATTCCGCGACAGTCATAGGGGAGACGATCGCCTCGGTGCTGGCTTTGATCGCCACCGTCAAAGCGGTCAAGCGAAAGGACGACGGCATTCTGACTGGATTTCTGTCCATGTTTGGTTGGTTTTGTTTCTTCGCCTCCCGTTTCGTGGCCTTGTCGTTGGCCGCGTCAGTCATCCACCATTGGATCGGACTGGCCTGCGCGGTCCACGTCGTCGGTGTCAGCGTTTGGATCTCCCGGGTGGCGTGGCAGTCTCACCTGGAACCGTCGGAAGATGACCCGAGCCCGCAACCCCTGACCTGTCGCCAGAAAACGTCCATCTTCTTCTTGGTGACCTCCATGTTCGGCTTGCCCTCTTTGACCTACTGGCCGATCATGTTCCAAATGAAGGAGCGCAAGAGACCTTTCATTTTCATCCTGATCTGCGCCCTGGAGAACGTGGCCGCTTTCCTGCTGTGGTATTTCGGCCGTCAGAAGAACGACAAGGACCACGAGCAACTGACCATCCCGGATTACGCTTGTTTGGGAGTGCTGTTCGCGGGCTTAGTGGTCGGCAGTTTGTGCGTCACTTTCTACGTCGTCTGCAAGCCTCGCTACACCGACCAAGTCGTAATGTACGAGATGAAAGTGCAGAACGCCAACTCGTACGGGATCTTCTACGACTTTTGCGACGCCACCTTCAAGTTGCCGAAAGCCGACAAAATCGGACGCAATTTGGAAAGAGTTCGACGCGCCAGATAACTGTCGTATGAGCCAGCGTGATGATGATTTTTATATACAGAATGATATTTTTGTACCTATACTATACAATATTTTATCTCCCGTATCTCTCTACTATATTCAGGCGAATTAGATGATGGTTTTAGAACTGGGTGGCGGCGCGCTTGTTAATGTTCGGTAAATTATGATTACGCGCCACGTTGTTCGTGTTATAAGCTTCGCCGTTGAACAACGGACGTCCGCTGCTCATCAGAGGATGGACACCTTTAAAGAAAACAACAAACCATTTAAGTAAACCTCCCGCGTAGGAAAGAAGAGTCACGCACACCCATTTTTCTGTAAGACTAACGGACGTTTTTAACCAAAGAAGACGAATTTTTGTACCTCCTAATGTAGACCGACTATTATATTTCTAAGGCATGACTAAAATAAAGGATATTTTATAAAAGCACGTTTTTCATTTATACCTAAACTAGACATACTTCCAGCGATGCTGGAGACGCCATTCTCGCTTTGGACGTAGCCTTCGTTGCAATAGAAGGAGTTTTTATTGCCGTACTGTTCCTCTTCCCAGGCTTCGGCGGGGTAGGCGGGCTCGCCGTGCTTGCACCAATCCAAACCCTTCAACTCCGTTTCGGGAGAAGTCCTGAACAGTCCCACTGAACGTAAAGTGACGAAGAGGATGGCGGACAGACCGGCGGACCAGGCGATGATTGCGACCAATCCGATTAAATTCCAGAGTAACCACTACGATATACGACATTTCTCAGTTATTCCGTTAAGACTCGTTTCAATAATAAAAGTATTTACCCATCCTTTGTCCGTGCCTTCGCTGTAAATCAAGCCTTGGTCTCTAGAGAAAATGGCGCAGGCTATAATACCCCAGATTCCTCCTCCGACGTGCACTGCAGAGGGAGCAAATTCGTTAATATTGGCAGCTAGGAGCAACAAACACAGCACCCCACACAAGGAGAACGCAACCCGTCAAAAGTCGTACATTTTCCATTGGTTAGAAGCTTTAGCGCCTGCTGCCGTCGGAAGGGGAAAATTCGGAAATTGTCTTCCCCCCGCCCGTAAAACGTTCAGCGTAAAGGTTCGTCCAATGAAATTTGTACACTACACTGCCTTAGCTGCATTCTCATCGTGTTTGTTGCCCCTAGTTGACAGGATCTTTCTACGGAGTGGTCAGCGCCCTCTCGGAAGTTTGCGCTACTCGTTGGTCAGTTTCGCACCTATAAATATTTGACGGTGCTTTTTTGCGCCATCTATACCGGTACCCCAAACCACGTATAAATAATTATATAAAACGATATTTTAATAGTACCAACATAATTTTGTAATAATATCTTAATATTTAAACAGAAATTATAAAGTATATTAAAATGTTAAGATTCAATTGGTGGCGAATCATAGTGTACAGCCTTTATTCAATCTACGATAAATTACTCTCTAAAAATCATTAGTTCAGCTAGCGGTCGCTAGATGACGAGACGAAACACTGCGATATTTCCTGTCTATATACTCTTTTCCCCTACTAAAGCCAGGGTCACGCTAGAGCTTAAAACTGAGCGCTTAAAACCCAGTTTGGGTCGGTTTGAATGACAGTTTTGACGTCCGACGATAATTCTTGGTTCACCCCGGCTCGCTTATAGATAAGGCTTAACGTAATTTCAAATTATGAACAGAATTTTGAAAATGTCTCCCAAAACAATTAGTGAATCATGTTTAATATACATACCGTAGTATTATTTGACATGATTTAGAATTATATTCCCATTATTTTTGAAAATACGAGCAATTTTATTTCTCCGATTCTAAGCGAACCGACTTGGACGAGTTGCTTCCCGAACCAACACGAAGCGATTTCTCACGCTGGTTTTGAAAACTAGTTATGTAAAACGAAGTGATTTTAGGAGTAAGTGTGAACCTGGCTTTAGAGTAGTCTTCATATTCCTAGAGAGTAGTTAACGGGTTGCAATAGGCGATAGCATAAATTGCAAGGTATACTGGGTAAAATTTATTTCGGGAAACATTTGAGCGCCATCAAACGATAGAAACCTTTAAAAATGTTCACGTGGTTATTAAATTTGTTTTGGAGTTTACCGCTGAACAGAACTTCCAGCTTCATTAAATAAATCTTTGACTTTTAAAGAAAGTCATATTTAAAATTTTGTGGTAAGTTATGTTTTTAAATATTTATACTTTTTTAATAAAAAATATTAATTTGTTAAACTTAATTTAACGACTTTGACGTTAGTATTATTATTGTGAATGTGATGTTAAGTCGCTGACTAGAAAATTGTAAAGAAATAAAATAGTTAGAAGAGAACACGTTTTTAACCTAGGCTTAGTGACGCAGCCCCTATGTTTTGACCACGGCCAGCCCCGATCGCGGAAGCGCCATAGAAATAGAAATGAGACTAGAAGCACGAATAGAATCTGATTGGAGTCGCCAGTATTCCTTGTGGGAGCACGCCATCTATTTAAAAAAATTTAAAATTACATTTGTTTTTAATAGATGGCGCACTACTGCGTGGATTAGTAGCGATTCCACTCTCATGGCAGCCTTCAAGCTTGCCCGTTTTCCTTGAGATTACCGGATAGCGCAGTGGTTCTAGTCTCATTTATATTTCTATGGGAAGCGCGTTATAGAAGTTGGCAGTGCTTTGACGAATTTCCGGGAACATTTTAACAAGCTAGCTAAGACTAAAACAATTTACGCTATCACCTATTCGTTACACCACCGAAATAGGGCCGCGCGCTGACCTCTCCATTAAACTAAGATCTATTCTGACCAGGAGCGGCGTCTAAAGGGTCGTCCACTTTCACGAGGAGCATGAGCCATCTCAGGAAGAAGAAGAACGGAGCGGCCACGATGCCAATCACGGCGGCACCCCAAGGATAGAACTGGTTAACGCCGGCGCAAGTAGACACCTACGAACGGACAATTCTTTCAGGAACATTGACTAAGGGTTACACGCTTTAGATTTGAGGATTACCATGGCGAGAAGACTTCCGTTGAGGGAGAAGAGAAAACTCCACTGTTTCGGCGTCCCGAAAATGCCGGACTTGTGCAGAATGAGCGTGGTGGCGCCTCCGAAACAACCGGCGATTATGGTGTTCATGATGGTGACGGCCACCGCCGCTCCGTCGCCTTCGAACGCGATTTGCGCCTGAGAACCACCGTTGAAGGAAATGATGCCGAAGATCAAAATGAAGCCTCCCAAGGCGGCCAACTGCGTCGCACGCGTTCAAGTCAATTTATAAACGACCTTGACCTAAGAAAAAATTAAACTTACGGGTAAGGAATGGTATTTGATGTCATTCGGCTTGCCAGTTTCCGGATCAAACCGACCAATTCGAGGACCCAAAATTGCCGAGGCTACGAAACTACATACGCCACCGCACAAATGGACGATGCCGCTACCGGCAAAATCCTACGACAGAAATTCCAAACAATGAAGTAATTATAAATTAGAGAGGAATTGAAATTTCATGTTAAGATACGACATGGATATTCACTTCCGGTAAGGTTATGACGTCAGCCTCGTTTATTAAAATATTATTAACCGAAAGTTGTCGACCTAAACTTCCTAAAGATAGTTTTAACCATATTATAAATAGAAGAGGCTTAGCAACTCAACTTATCGTTTCGGGGTACTTAAGGTCTTTTATGCCCTAAGCCTATTGAAACTAATATTAACCGGAAGTACTCCGCGCAAAACCTTAGCTTGAAAAACCTTTTAAAAAGCTAGAGTTGCTATTCCTCTTCTATGTTTTCTATGAATTTTAACTTGGACTAATGAACTATAAATATTTGGCTTAATGGCGTTTAATATTTGAATCGAAATCTTTCCAATGTGGACAACGTGGCGCTGGTCTAACAGGACCAAGTTCACAATCTACAATCGGGTAGTTTATTTATCCAAGGTTTTAACTTACAGTTTCGATTCCTCTTATATATTTCTTTCGCGTGACATTTAAGGTCAAGCGTTATTACTCACGACGTAATGGTGAGTTCCGTCTCCTTGTCTCAACCAACCCACGTCGGTCCAAGCCCAATGAGCCAGAACGGGGTACAAGAATCCTGAAAGAAGGCGACGGGCTCTTTTTAGTCAAGATTCGATTTTTAGCGTCATCCCATAAACGACCAACTGCGCGTGCAGCCTACCGGAAATTAAGAAGCTGTAGATGGTGTAGGCGACGAAGTTGCATCTTTCGGCCACCCCGCCGTTGATGATGGTGGCTGCCGTGGCCGCGAAGGTGTACTGAAAGAACCACGTGGCCAGCTCGGTGTCCTCCATGCCGGCACTGGCGAATTTGGAGTAGCCAATGAAGGCGTTTCCTTCCCCGTAGGCGAATGCGTAGCCGAAGATCCAGAAGGAGATCCCAGAAATAACTTCGCCAAAAAAACGCGTTGATATATAGGGTGTTTCAAAAGGTTACGCAAAAAATTAAGGAGTTGGGAAGTATGCCTGTTTTTCTCCCATTTTCCTACGATGAGTTAAAAGAGCGCCAGGGAGCTTCAAAGTGTGGCCTGCTAGCCCCTGGAAGTAGGCTGCAACATGCACATAACCAACAAACAGGGAAATGCGAACATTAAGGTCTGGGTTCCTGTGATAGATAAAAATGACTTTGTAAACAAATCGAGGTAACCAACGAAAAAAAGTAAACTTAAATAGTATTTAAAGTCCCTGCTGCTTGGTTTTGCGCTTGTTGCAGCCTACTTCCAGGGGCTAGTAGGCCACACTTTGAAGCTCTCTGGCGCTCTTTTAACTCATCGTAGGAAGAGAAAGTAGTACAGGACGAAATACATCATACAGGACCGGCGAGAGCGGGCCCGGGCCCCGGTAAAATAAAAATTCCGAGCCCCAAAGATAGACGTTAATACTAGAGATAGAGAAACCCGGGAAAACTATAACTCGTTTGTTCAAATGTTTTATTTAATCGTTAGGCGTAACAATACAAGCGTTAAATTTTAAGCATAGATGCGATGTACACATCCGCGGTTTTTGCGTCAAATTCGCGCCCATTGGAAACTACGTCGATTCAATCTATGTAAAATACCTGAGAGGGGTCGAGAAAGGTGAGGAATTTTAGTACAACCAAAGCTACACCGAAGGGGGGTGGGTCGGACACGGAAACCCTCCCCTTGTCTACGCCACTGAGGTTCACGTTTCATTTTCATGACCTAAATGTATACTTCCCTCGTTAGAGGTGTATTAGAAACGTCTGACAACGTAGGTAATAGGAAATTCAATGAACGAAATCACCGTCGCGCGAGATTAATAAATAATAACGCGTAAATGACGCTTAACGGTGCGAAGATCTAATTAGCATCTATCACGCGAATGAAATTCTCTCAAGGCCAACCGACACAGCTCAGCGGTAGGTGTTACAGGTACTTTTTAATGATTTATAGAATGATTGCTTAATTATTACAAATCTGTAAATCATGAGAATTTATTTCATTTTAATCGCGCTAAGAATTAAGCCGAGTTCCCACTTGACGAATTTTCGAGACTTTCGCGACGAATTTAATTTTCGTCGTAGCTTTGAGCTTCACTAAATTTCACTCACATGCGTCAATTCGCTTCGCGAAAACTGAATTTTTCGCTAAGTGGGAACTAGCCTTAAGGGAGCGTATTTTCTATATTTAGCAACGACCATTGCGTAATTAGCCTATTTATGGAGGTGTTAATTATAAAATTACGTACAAAGATCCATCATATTCTGCAAGAGTATATTGGTGGAGTTTTTACTGCGAACGACTCCGCATTCCAAGAAAGCGAATCCAGCTTGCAAAACTACGAAAAAAACATTTATTAATTGTTGTAAATTTGAACATCAACACGCTCTTAGCCTAATTATATAGAAAATCGGACAAATTAACATTAGTTTCCTCTTAATAGTTAGTGTAGGGAGCTGTTGGCTCGCGTGGCGTGAAGGGCTTGCCACCACCCTCCTACGCATTGTAACCCGGCCACCTGGATTAATGGCTTTAAAAGTCGCTTGAAGACTTAGGCCTAAGGTGGTGCCTTGGGTATTAGCCTAGCTTATTATTATTATTATTATTATTATTATTAACCCTTCTTACTGTCGTCTCAAATACCTGTTATTTTTTTTAAATTCACAAATTTATTATTTTTTATAGCCAGCAAAGCAATATTTTTCTTAAATTTTTCGAATTTCCCTGTACAGTGGCGGCAAACATTTTTAAAGCCAAAGGCCAGAAACGTTGTTGTTCCTCACCAAATATCCGAGGTTATATTCCCTTTAACTTTCAATATCTTTAGAGCATCTAAGTTAAAATTTCAAAGCATATAAATATTATATTTCCTAAAAAATATCTTGAAACCTAATTTTAGACTACGGGCCCTTCGAAAGTGTGGACCATAAGTGATTGCCTATATTGCTTTGTCCAGAATATTCAGGGAGTTAAAATTATTATAATTAACAAAAAATTCACCACTGAAGCACCTTGTAATAAAATAATATTAACCAGAGGAGGGACCAATAGGATTCTATGTTTGAGGCTAACTCATGGAGCGTAAAAATATCCTGACGTTACAGATATTTTCCTATAGCTATATACGCCGATGCTATTTCTCCATATATCACCTTCAAATTAAATAATTTTCCCATGCTAAGAATCACAATACCTATACATCGTCTAGGTCTAATATTTGAAGATCTAAAAAGTAATTAATTATGACACATTAAAGACATGGTATGGAACGTAATACAGAAAACTACCAAAAATACAAGAATTCGGGAAGAGCGACCACAACATCGTTTATTCGTTATCAGAGTCTTCAACAGAACAGTACAAGAACGATTGTTCAACGGAACAAGTACATGTGTCTGAAATTTTTGGCCCGTTGCCAGTAGCGGTTTTAGTGTGTTCGAGGCCCTGTGCAAAATTGAAAGCGCGAGGCCCCTTTTCATTGTTTAAATTCAAGCCATTTAAGTTGCTGCGACGGACAGACAAGAAAAACTAGTTGGGTAAATAAGCATTTGCAGAATTTTATAGATTATATTTGGTTGGATTATGAATCAGAGTACACGACGAGGGTATTCTTTTTTAAACTAAAACATAAATGTTTTCGCACATTCTTGCGAACTGAATCTTGGAAATGGAGACTTCTTTCTTTGCAAGGTTGATATAACGTTGAAGCGAGAGGCCCATAGAATGATAAATGAGCGAGGCCCATAGAGCCGTGAGGCCCTGTGCATTTGCACCGGTTGCACCTGCCTAGAACCGCCTGTTGCACCAAGAACGAAGTTCATAACACCGGAGGTCTCATCATTATGCCCGACGCCAGCGTCCACAGCCCGGACGGGTGCCAAAAGCCAGGGGCAGCGAGATAATAATACTGCTGACTGTAGCACCGCTAACGCAAGCCCCTCAAACTAACAAAAGGCGCAGCAATGGGGCGACCAGCATCCACTTCGTGCTCAGCTGAGGGAATAAGAGGGGTTGCTCTAGCATCTTCAGCCCACACCATACCTACATAGGTAGAGAGCCTTGCCCTTCCGAAAAGGGCTCCAAAAGGCGGACGACGGGCACACTGCAACCCAGCGCAATCCGGCACAGCTGGCATCGGAGATCCCGGTGGGCTCCACCAGGCCGGGATACAGGACCACTGCGCCCCATACGGAGAGCCGCCGCCGCACAGCTGGCTGTTAGTTCCGTCGAAGCGACCGTGATGCTTGCATGGACCCTCTCCGTTAGCCTGAGCCGAAGCCCAGTTTCCGGCCCCTACCTGACCGAAGTCGGAGGTGGAGATAGAAGCATTTGACCACGGCTAACATCTTCTTGTGCGCCACCGCCCTTACGGGTTACAAGAGCCAGACCACGACTTCCCGGTAAAGCCCCCAGTTATTAGTAGAAGTACAGCAACGATATTTAATAGTACCGCGGGCAATAATTACTATTGCTGCAAAGCCGTGAATTTTACATTAAATCTTAGATTTTTAGCAAGACAAATATTTTTTGAAAAATATATGGTACGTGTCAGCCGGGATGACTTAAAGACACAACAAGTAAATATTTCTTAACGATTTTAATAGCAACGCGGACATCGCACCTAGTTACATCCCTCTTAGTTACCTCGTACCTAGTGACAGCCCCTTAGTTACATCTTACCTAGTTACATTCCCCTTAGCGCCATCGTACCTAGTGACAGCCCCTTAGTGCCATCTAGGAGCAACAAACACCAGGAGAACGCAGCTAGCCTTTTAACGCAGTGTTGTGTACAAATTTCATTGGACGAGTCTTTACGCTGAGCGTTTTACGGGCGGGGGGAATACCATTTCCGAATTTTCCCCTTCCGACGGCAGTAGGTGCTAAAGCGTCTAACCAATGAAAACTGTACGCAAGAAAATGCACGACTATTGACGGGTTGCTTTATCCTTGTGTGGGGTGCTGTGTTTGTTGCTCCTAGCTGCCAGGGTATCAGAATTTATAGCCCGGTGTACCTAGTAACAGAGACCATACCAGCGTCCACCTAGCCCGGACAGGTGACAAATCCAGCATGGGTAGTAGTACCCTACTACTGACGGCCGCACCTTTGACGCAAGCCACTCAACCCAGCAGAAGGTGCAGCAATGGGTGGACCAATCCCCACTTCGCACACAGCAGTGGGATTTAGAATGGATGCTATAGCAACTCCAGCCGACACCCTACCTATGAAGGTAAGGAGCCAAACCCTTTGGAGAGAGCTCCTAAAGGGGAACGACGAGCACACAGCAGTCCCAGTAACCCGGTACAGCTGGCACCGGAGATCCCGGTGTGACTCCAAAAGGCCGGGAAACAGTACTGCCGTGCCCTCATACGGAGACGCACCGCCCCACAGCAGGCTACCCAATCCGCCATCGTACCTAGTTACAGTCCCCTTAGTTTCCTCGTACCTAGTGACATCACCCTTAGCGCCATCGTATCTAGTTACATCCTTCTAGCGCCATCGTACCTAGTAATACCCCCTTAGTGGCGACGTCCTTGTGACACTCCCTTAGTGAGATCGTATATAATAACACCAATTACCTTATTGACATCATAACAAGTGGTATCGCCCTTAGCGATATTCAGGCCGATCCGCGACCTGACCTAACCCACCCAATTTTTAATAGAAATCGACTCGAACTTGTACCCACTTATACAATACATAGTACATATACGTCACTACTTGGCTCTAATTACAAGATATTAAAAAAATTAAATTCTTAAGAATCGGGTGCGGCTATTATAAAATAAATGTACAATAACAGAATTTCTGACAATAATCAGTCGAAAAATGACAGCTCGGGAGTGCTATTTCGGAATAGCCTAGAAATGAAGAGTGTTTTTTTAACGATAAAATTCTCTATTTACGACGTCGATTTACGAGAACAAGATCTCCATCTACTTCTTGAAACACGAAATAGAACGCCCACCTTTTTTAAATCGGTGAAAGTGCAGGCGCGGGTTTGGCCTGGGAATTATTTCATAATTCTTGGAAATTTCATAAAAGAAGTTACGTAGGGAATTTTGATTTTGAAATGGGAAATACCCGAGACGGGTCAAAAGGTTTATCTCACGAAATAAATTCACGCTATAATTAGGCAACAATTTAAAAAAAATGTCCAGGTCGTTTCGAAGAGAACATTAGACTAAACCCGGACATAGTCGAAGTATTGAAGTCAAATAACTCGTCGAACAGTGTAAGCCCGTAGGCCGTGGTAAATATTGTATAATTTAAGAAACAGTAAATGGATTTTTTAACCCTTTTCTTCGGGATAGAGCGTAACTTTAATGATAGCTCTAAACAGATGGAGAGACTACGCCGCAACAGGCTTATCATCTTTCTGGAAGAATGGCCGCAAAATCAGACTCGAGTGTCTGCGTGTGTGAAACGGACAGAGACGTGATAAAGGGGAATGTAATTGTCGAAGCCCCGAAGGATTTCGAGCCCAGAATTTATTCGTAAACAGGGATAATCGTTCCTCCGCTAATTGGAGGTCTCGTTATCGGAAAGGGAAATAGAGAAGAAAAGAAAGGAAGTCCCCCTTGTTTAAGCGACGGTGAAGCGACGGATTAAATCTTCGCTACGCGTAATAAATCGGATATGGCTTTCCGAGCATCCCTGGTACCAGCTTTTGGCTCCCTTACGAAAATTGAAGCTAATTATACGAATTTTTCAACGATATAGCCGTAATTTAACGTACTTCTATACCGTAATTATTAGTGACATTACGAATTATATCTGATAATGGATTTTCATTGTACGCACGCCAACTCGGCAATTTTAAAATTTCAATTGTATCGTTTGAATTATATACGTATTCGTAACTTCTACATCGGAAAACATTTCTGTGGGGGCAAAGGCCATTATTTTTTTATCCAAAAATTCATATACTTAAAACTTAGGAAGTAAGATTATACATTTTTCTCTGATTGTTTTTTCCCTCTATTTTATTTCTGTGGGGGCTCTGCCCTCGTTGGTTTTTCCCTGTGGGGGCTCGAGCCCTAGAGCCCCCACGGAATCGCCATCACTGATTACATCCTTTTAAAGCGTTTACGATCATTTTCGATCGATATTACGCAATTTTACTCCGTTTACGCGCATTTTCCAGAAACAAAATGCGTTTTTAAGTACATAATATAACTCTTACGAGAGAAGTGTCCAGCTAAGCTTAATTACTTAACGTATTTTGAAACATCCGCTTGGAAAGGAATACAATTAAAAGAATAGGAAGATGGATACTTCTACGTAGGAGATATATATTATATACTTCTGGTAATATTTAAAAACTTAAAGGCCTAGGTTTTCTTCTGCCTGTCCCCCTTTAAATTAGGCCAAAATGTTAAGCGGTTGGCCTACCACCAGGGTATTTGTGCTCCACTAAGTTAATTTAAAGGGGGACAGGCAGAAAAAAACCTAGGCCTTTAAGCCCGTAAAAGAAGCTAAAAATATAAAATACGAACGGCGAATGCAACTTACAAATGATGATATCCGCGGCGAAGAATAAGAACATGACATTCATATTGTTCTCCATGGTGCCGACCCTCGCAGCCAGGGAGTTGAAATCTTCGATACTGACGACGTTCGATCGTAACGAACTATTGAACTCTCCCGCCATGATACGCGACTAATAATAAACTAAATAGTTTAAATTAAACTAAATTAAAAATAGAAACTCAATCGGAGGAACAGAGGTCGCGTATCAGCGGGCTGCGAAGTTTCCGTACAATGGCGCTTTCACGGAAGAAATAAACACATTAATAAAAGACAATTTTGCCTCTTCAATTCCCGGCAACGCGGAGAGAAAGAGTTGTAACGAAATATCAAAGCGAAACGGATTGCGTATAATACACCTGTAGAGAGATTTAAGAGTCCCCCGGGGGGGGGGGGGGGGTAGCGGTGTTTCCATCTCCCGTCATTACGATATCGAAAATAGGATGCACTCGAACGTTGAGAACGGGAACTTTACCGGCGCTCTGCCTAACTCGGAACTATCACGTCATCCTGACCGTCACCGACTCGCGGATGGGGGTGCTTTCGAAATGCTAATTCGCCTATTTTTTATTTCAAATTTAGGAAAATGTCGAAACGGACCCCTACAATGTCGGCTCAACCGGAGGCTCTTCAACGACGCGGTCGTAACGGCTCATTCGTCCCGTAGCGAATCTATCTGACCTCATTTACTCGAATGGTTTTGGGTTAAAACTGTCACAATTAAAGACCACGAGGATACATTTTGTTGGCGTGTTTTTTCTCAAGGTGAAACGTCACCCGCGTGTGTTTTAATCGAGTTGGAAGACGTCAGTTTTAGGGAACGAATGAAATGAGCGAGTCGATTTGATTGAATTGTAAATGGGAAGAGCTTACTGTTAGCATGGGCCAAATAATGATAAATCCAGGACATGACTCTGGTACCTTCACACGTACCAAAAGATACAGGTGGCCATTTTAGTAGGGGGGGGGGGAGGAAGGGGCAAATTAACAAAATTGGGAGCAAAATCAAGCAGAAATTTCCGGTTTCCCGAACGCCGTCTTGTGTTGACTAAGCCGCTTGTAAGAACCTTGGACCACGAGTATTATTTTTGAAAACTGTTCCTAAAATATTTGCCCCCAAAATGACGTAGGTCCGCGATAGCGCGTTTTTCTCAATAGGGGGCAATAGTGGTCGGGTGTTAGCGCTGTTGGAGGGGTTTTTCGCATAGAGTCATCCCATGTCCTGGATTTATCATTATTTGGCCCATGCTGTTAGAGCGTGAGGTGCATTGGCTAAAAATCGGCTAGTAGAAAGAATTAGATGATTGTCGAAATGTGACAATCTGATTACGTGTACGTAATCCTAACAGCAAACAGAAGGGAACGTTAATTACGCGCTGATAGGAAGGGGTTTATCTTATGATAAAAAGTGAATATTTATCTCGATATTACGCAATAGTAAACACGCTATAGTCATAATTCAATCCCAATGGGATCTACATCATTTCCGTTTAGCATTGCGATAGAAATCAAATGCATTGACAAATATTGTTTTTCCAAATTAATTTGTTTTTCACCGATTTCAACGGATTGTTTAAAGGAAATCCTTAATAGGTTTCCAAAAATTACCGTTAAAAAAAGTCGGTGTTGCTAATTTGGTTGACACTACAAAAATTCAAAAAGATCAATCGAATAATCAACTGGAAAACTTCATGGATTCAAAATTCAAAATAATAATAACATAATAAAATCACTAATTGATTATGCATGTATAAGTTAGACGACTTGGTTAGGCGAATTGAAAGATATACTATACTATAATGGAATTATAACTATAACTATTTGGTTAGGTAATTTCGAACCCTTTTGGAATTTATTTATTATATGTAGTTAGGTTAGAAGTGAATTTGGATAAAAATGCCGTATAAAGAAATTAAATAAATATATTGGATCAATATAATATTTTAAAATAAAAATAAATTATCAATATAATATTTTAAAATAAAAATAAATTATCAATGTAATATTTTAAAATAAAAATAAATTATCAATATAATATTTTAAAATAAAAATAAATTATCAATGTAATATTTTAAAATAAAAATAAATTATCAATATAATATTTTAAAATAAAAATAAATTATCAATATAATATTTTAAAATAAAAATAAATTATCAATATAATATTTTAAAATAAAAATAAATTATCAATATAATATTTTAAAATAAAAATAAATTATCAATATAATATTTTAAAATAAAAATAAATTATCAATATAATATTTTAAAATAAAAATAAATTATCAATATAATATTTTAAAATAAAAATAAATTATCAATATAATATTTTAAAATAAAAATAAATTATCAATATAATATTTTAAAATAAAAATAAATGTACATTGGGAACTTAAATCGTTTTTAGTTTCATTACTAAATTTATAATTTATTATATATAGTTGGGTTATTTTAAGTGTAATTTGGACTTTTATTTAAAAAAAAATAAAAAGTGTTTGGTTATGTTTGGGTTAAGTAATTTGGACAAATTGAAAAAGTACTAGCGATTTTAAAAATTGCATTTTCGCACTCCGTTTCACCTTCCCCCTCGTTAATTTTTTTATTTTTATTTTTGTTCGTAGATTCGGTCGTTTCACAGCCATTAAATAGTGCCTACCCATTACAATTACGACACACGTCTGTCAATCTGTAATAAAAAAATGTATGCCACTGTAAACAAAAGAAACATAGGGCGAGGGTGGCCTAATTAAAACGTTGAATGCGCTCCGATCAACGCGGGCGTTTCTCGCGCGAATAAGAGTCCAAGAGCGATTAAAAGGAGGATGGCTGCAGACATTCTGCCGAATCATTGTTGGCTGAAAAGAGTCGAAGAGAGCGACTGTAGCGAATCACCGAAACTAATGAAATATGTTCCTCACCTAACTAGACAAAATACGCATCCCGATCGAAATGACTCGTTTCATTGAAATTTCGCAACCTTCTGAATATTTATAAATAAAAACATTTGTCGATAGATTTATAGAAGCGTTGAATTAGGCTATTAAATATACCAGAACCGAGCACCAGAACTCTTTTATTTTCTAATGTTATTTGGGTAGACGTATGAAATTTTACACAGAGGCAAAGAAATTACATTGACCAAAATATTGCATTCGTGCGAAATAAACTATGGTCCAACTATGTCCATTTGCGTTTGTGAAAACTATGTTGTATGGTCGCAACTTACAATTTTTCTGAAATTTACGGTCGCAACTTACAATTATTCTGAAATGTACGGTCGCAACTTACAATTATTCTGAAATTTATGGTCGCAACTTACAATTTTTCTGAAATGTATGGTCGCAACTTACAATTTTTCTGAAATGTACGGTCGCAACTTACAATTATTCTGAAATGTACGGTCGCAACTTACAATTATTCTGAAATGTACGGTCGCAACTTACAATTATTCTGAAATGTACGGTCGCAACTTACAATTTTTCTGAAATTTACGGTCGCAACTTACAATTATTCTGAAATGTACGGTCGCAACTTACAATTTTTCTGAAATGTATGGTCGCAACTTACAATTTTTCTGAAATTTACGGTCGCAACTTACAATTATTCTGAAATGTACGGTCGCAACTTACAATTATTCTGAAATGTACGGTCGCAACTTACAATTATTCTGAAATGTACGGTCGCAACTTACAATATTTCTGAAATGTATGGTCGCAACTTACAATTTTTCTGAAATTTACGGTCGCAACTTACAATTATTCTGAAATGTACGGTCGCAACTTACAATTATTCTGAAATGTACGGTCGCAACTTACAATTATTCTGAAATTTATGGTCGCAACTTACAATTTTTCTGAAATGTACGGTCGCAACTTACAATTATTCTGAAATTTATGGTCGCAACTTACAATTTTTCTGAAATGTATGGTCGCAACTTACAATTTTTCTGAAATGTATGGTCACGACTTATTACAATTATTCTGAAATGTACGGTCGCAACTTACACTTATTCTGAAATGTATGGTCGCGACTTACAATTATTCTGAAATGTACGGTCGCAACTTACACTTATTCTGAAATGTATGGTCGCAACTTACACTTATTCTGAAATGTATGGTCGCGACTTACAATTATTCTGAAATGTACGGTCGCAACTTACACTTATTCTGAAATGTATGGTCGCAACTTACACTTATTCTGAAATGTATGGTCGCAACTTACAATTATTCTGAAATGTATGGTCGCGACTTACAATTTTTCTAAAATGTATGGTCGCGACTTACAATTATTCTGAAATGTACGGTCGCGACTTACAATTTTTCTGAAATGTATGGTCGCGACTTACAATTATTCTGAAATGTACGGTCACGACTTATTACAATTATTCTGAAATGTATTTTTGGTTCGTAGGAAACTAAACCGTAGTTATAAACTGTACAGTAGTTCTGTTATAAACTGCAAAGTTATTCCGTTATAAATTGCAAAGTAGTTCCGTTATAAATTGTAAATACTTAGTTCTGTTATAAACTGTAAAGTAGTTCTGTTATAAACTGCAAAGACGTTTTTGTTTAAAACTGAAAAGTAGTTCTGTTTTGTTTAAACTGGACATAAAAAAATTTTATATAAAAAAAATTTGTGAAAGTATAAAAATCACAAGAGATATTCACAGAATAGCTCAATCGAAGCCGTGGTTACCGGGGTATGGTTTGTACCTTTTTGAATGTTCAAAATGCCCACTAAAGCGTCGAATACGGGATGTTATACAATTGTCGCGGCGAAGGTCAGTTCTAAATATTTCACGCTAACGTGACTGACTTAATACTGTCGTTAGAGGAGAGTTTGATGCGCGGAAAAGTGCCTGTCTCACAACGACCAATAGTTAGAGCGCTAATCCAAAAATTTAAATAATGGCTAAATATATGTATCCTTTTATTTAATTGAAATTCCGAGGCGCGAAAGCTCTTAACAATGGCCAGCACGTCGCGTTATCGAAGGCCTGAATTATATTATTTGATGCATTTCTAATGTGGAGGGTGACGAAGGAAGATAATCTATATATATTTTGTTTCATGCAAATTTTGAACATTGTCACTCTACGGCGCAGTAGCCGCAGCTACACTCGCCCTGAAATGTCCCCCAGTATCAATTTGAACAGTCATTGTTTTAAACGCGTCGTTTACATTTAATTTCACAATAAATAATATTCAATAAATTTCAATTAAATTCAATAGCTCGTCACAAACGAGCACACTTTAAAAAAAAATCAACCAAACCAGATTTGAAATCGGGAGGATCAGTGGGTTAGTTACGACTTGGATTAATTAAGGCGTAGGGATATTTCGGTTTAGCAAAAACCTGGAAACCTTTGCTAATGGCGCTCTAGCGGCGAGAAAATGCAAAGTTATATCTGAGCAAGCGCGAAAAACGGGGCACAAATTTATTCAGAAAGTAGGGACACCTGGCGTTTATTTTTCGAACTAGTTTTGCGTCCAATTTGAAAGAAGATATATTAACGGGTGGCGTAATTTACTCCAATATTTCACGCATGCGCAGAGCTTGTCACGCCTATCTTTCCCGTTAGAGCGCCACTAGCACAGGATTTTCCGCCAGCGAAGGGAATTTCAACGGAATATCCTAGTGTTGTAAATGGGAAAATTTTCCGGAAAATGACCGAGGCCTTTTTTTCCGGAACATTTTCCGTATTTTTCCGAAAAAAGTTTTCATTCCATGATTAGTCTAATATTGTTTGTAAATTTAAATAAAGCGGCATTTTCGCATCTAAAAGTAAAACTAGAGTAGTTTAAACTGATTAACAATGTAACACTATTAATGTTTTGTAGTATGTTTACTGTTATTAGACATTTTATATCGATAAAACGTTAAAAAAAAACCCTTAAAAAGTAATTTATGTTTCAAATAAATTTGTATTTTTCCGGAAAATTAACAACACTAGAATATCCCTATGTGTTAATTAATCCAAGGTTACGATATTCTTTCTAACGCTTTTCGGTGTTCAGGGACAAGCCTACCACCAGGGTTAGGAGTACGAGTCCTACTGTATCTGAAAATTTTCTCTGGTAAAATAAATTTCGTAGAAATGACGGCGGTCTTTTTAGCTTCGATTTTGAAGATAAGCAAGCGTGTAAATTAGTGTGTTAATTTTCCGGAAACATAAAATGCGGAAAAATTTCCAGAACATTTTCGGAAAAATATAAAATTGAAACATAAATTACTTTTTAAGGGTTTTGAATTTTTTAACTTTTTATCGTTATAAAATTTCTAATAACAGTAAACATACTACAAATAATTAGTAGTGTTACAATGTTAATCAGATTAAAGCTAGTCTAGAGGTTAAGTTTTACTTTTAGATTAGAAAAAATGAGGCGGAAATGTCGCTTTATTTAAATTTGCAAACATTATTAGACTAATCATGGAATTAAAACTTTTTTAATTTTATTCGGAAAAAAACGGAAACTTTTCCGGAAAAACGCCTCGGTCATTTTCCGGAAACTTTCCTGGCGGAAAATTTTCCGACTTAAAACACTAGACTCTAAATATGAGTAAAATATCGTGTTTGTCAGAAGCCCGCTAGAGTATTCCAGTCCAATTTTCATTCGATAGAAACCGGAAATGGAGAGACAGTGTCCAATTTCCGTTCCTCAACCGTCACGAAGATTCCGAACCCTCGGGAAAGAATCCCTGGTAAAATAAATGGCAAGTGGTCAGTTAGTTTCGCGGGGCAAAACAGTGGAATCCCCGAACACAATCTTCATTATTGTTCGGTTTAAGACACAGCGTAGAGGCTCGAAAGTAGTTAAGTATAAACAGGGCGGTTTTTAATCGCGCTATAATTCCGTTTCGCTAGTTAGAGGGCGGCACTGCGCCGGCGAAAGTAATAAAAGAGTGCCACCTCCGAGTTCTTCCTTCGCTATAACAATGTTGGCTAATAAAGAACTGTT
The DNA here is from genome assembly GCF_980474605.1 of Leiobunum rupestre. NCBI lineage: Eukaryota > Metazoa > Arthropoda > Arachnida > Opiliones > Sclerosomatidae > Leiobunum > Leiobunum rupestre. The sequence goes on along the minus strand of NC_143390.1, from coordinate 26,000,151 downwards.
GTCAGAGAAAATTGTCTCCGAATAACTTTGAGCTTCGTTAGAGGCTAATTCGTCCTCGCGCGCCGGGTCCCCTCGGAGCCGGGCCAACTAACGAGAGGACCGTCGCAGTCCTCGACGACGAATGCAATAACGGATGAGCCTACAAACAAAACGTTCTCGCAAACACTTTATTAAATTTGCCCTCTTTGTTATACCGAGACGGTCTCCGGATAACTTGCCACCGGGATCGTAAGCGATTCGAAGGGTACGGTCTCCGCAAATTTCCGCCCTTTTCAACTCCTTAAAGAAATGAGACTAGCGCGTTGTATTTACATCCTCATACGCATCAAGCGGAATCCAAAAATAACATTACTTTTGAAAAAAAATTTGAAATATTTTAAATTAAAAATTATGACAAAAAAGAGTGTCTTTCAGTGATCAATTTCTTCGTATTTTTAAATTAAGGGTCGGCTTCGCTTTGAAAAAAAATCCCCCTTATGACGGAGGTTAAGCTGCCGAAGTTACGAACGGGAACGTATACGCCTCCAACGTCGCTTCTCTGACGTTTCGTCAATTTAACGCGAAAACGGCGTCGAAGCTTTCCGGAGTACCCGTTAGACGCGTGAGCTTATCTCCTTTACTTCTATTGAACGAAGCGGATTGCGAGGAATCTTGGCCCCGAAACGCCGATATTCGCTGTCAATATATTACTATACACGAAGCAACCTTTTTATGGCATTCCCACAAAAGAAGCCGCTATCTATTAACAGAGAGATATGCCCGCTGGATTTCAATTAGACAAAATACGGATGCCCTTTCAATGGAAGAGATTCTACGTTTCCCTTTCAAGCGCGAAAGGTGCTCGAGAAATTGAAAGACGCAATGCTGGTCACTCGATAGATATTAGACGTCAATGTATATTCTACCCCCACGCGGTAAAAGAAAATATTCATATTTGGAGAGTAGCGATATGATTAATATATTTTTGGCGATTGTTGCCTCAAATTTATGCAAAGATAGTACAACGTTTTAATTAAAACAAGGAGTGTGTCTCGGAAGATTTCGAATTATTCGGGTCATTTCCAAAATTAACACTATACTCGGATACAATACGGACAACGTTGCAAATTTAGTATTCTAATAATCAGGGGAAATAACGATACCGTGCTAAACTGATGTATTACAAGTTGAATTACGGCTGAGGCAGAAGTAAATGAACCGAAGTTATTGGAGAGGGTCAAAATTTAAAAGACATTTTCCTTAACGTGGGGAGATTAAAATCCATCGGCATCCCCTCCCCCCTTCAGTTCCCGCCAAAAATTGCACTGGGGAACTTTAGCCACGTTCACACTAGAGCCTAAAACCCAGTTTAGGTCGGTTTGAATGCCAGTTTTGACCGCCGACGATAATTCTTGGTTCACACGTGCGAAATCGCTTCACCCCGGTTCGCTTATAGCCAAGGCTTAACGCCATTTCAAATTATGACTAGAATTTTAAAAATACTAAATTGAAACTCGCTTATTATACATCTTATTTATTTATTAGAATAATTGATCGAGTAACCAAAGTAAACAATAATAGATTAAAGGGCCACATAATTGTTTGAATTTCGATGGTTGGGCCACATAATCAAGTGTTTTGGGAAGCGAGAAGGTGTGTCTGAGCCACGAAGAAAAGGAACTATAGCTCCTCTCCTTAAAGATTGTATAAAGCACGCGATCACTGAAAATTAACATTTTCATTGAAGCGATTATTAAAGGTTTTTTCTCGTTTTAGATCAGTTATTTAATAGTCTTAAGAACGTTAGATATACAACGTTTCATAGACGTTTTTAACGTTAATTTTTAGTTGGAAAACATTCAATATACAGGGTGTTACGGATAAGAGTACCGAAACTTTCTATATGCATTCTATGGGTCTCTATGAGTAAAAAATGTCTAATAAACATGGGTCCTAAAGTGCTTCGTTTCAAAAAACCGGACACAGCCTTAAATCTGGCAATTAATATTCTTCCTTGAACCAAATTGTTTTCATTACACTATTTTCAATTGTTTAATAACAAGTGGCAAAAGTTCATTCATGTCCTTTTAGAAGTAAAATGAGTTTCAAGACAAATACAAGCCATTTTAATTTATTGATACGATTTTAATAATGAAATTTAAAGATACAAATGTCATAAAAATTCTAAAGGAATGGTTTTAAAATTGTCTAATATTGTAGCTAATAAGGCACATTGGTCCAGGAACGCTTATTGCACGGACGGGCTCGAGAAAAATGGGTTAGAAGCTCAAAGATTCAACCAGCAGTAGATTCCCAAAAGACTGGTGTCAGATCGACTGGCGTTTGAGTCTGTAGATAGAGGGCTATGAGAAATACAATAAATTTGTATCTTTAAATTTAATTATTAAAATCGTATCAATAAATTAAAATGGCTTGTATTTGTCTTCAAACTCATTTTACTTCTAAAAGGACATTAATGAACTTTTGCCACTTGTTATTATGGTTTTTCGCCTCACAGATAAAAAACAATTGATAGTTTAATGAAAACAATTTGGTTCAAGGAAGAATATTGTTTGCCAGATTTAAGGCTGTGTCCGGGTTTTTGGGGTAGTTTTTGGGTGCCCATATCTCTGAAACGAAGCACTTTAGGACCCATGTTTATTAGACATTTCTTACTTATAGAGACCCATAGAATACATATAGAAAGTTTCGGTACTCTTATCCGTAACACCCTGTATAGCGTTATAAAAACGTGTTTTATTTCAACGTTTATAATTGGTTAAAAAATATATGAAAACAACGTTTCCTCAACTAATAAATTTTAAATATATATATAACGACGGATACTTCATGGCTGGTTAAAATAAATTTAAAAGAATTATTTTATAAAAACATTTTCTTTTTATTTACGCCGCAAGCTTTCGGGTGCGAGACCCCTTGTCAAGCGTCTTGACTCAGTCAGTTATACAGCTAAGCTGGGGTGGCGGAGTGGTTAGCACTTTCGCTTCGCAGCAAGAGGAGCCGGGTTCGATCCCAGCTTGTGGCACTGGGTGAAAACTCGGAGCTACTCCTTCTGCGTTGAGTTTGCAAGTTTAAGGGGTTTTCCCCCGAGATCTTCGGTTTCCCCTTCCATATAAACTTGTTGAGGTTAACGGTAATAGTTAGTGTAGGGAGCTGTTGGCTTGAACGCGTGGCATGCAGGGCTTGCCACCACCCTCCTACGCATTGTAACCCGGCCACCTGAATTTATGGCTTCAAAAGTCGCTTGACGACTTAGGCCTAAGGTGGTGCCTTGGGTATTAGCCTAGCTGATTATTATTATTATTTATTATTATTATTACTTAAAGTACAGCGGCGTCGTCGGCTACACCGCGCGTGAAAATAGTACCTACCATTCCCTTTTCGGGTGATGTTACCCGAAAATGATCTTTCGTTATTACTCTTTCAACAGTTGTATTTTAGAGCTAGACCAGCGAAAACAAATTTCATCTAAGACATTCTGAGAAAGGTAATCAGGATCTTAAAAATCTCGTTGGCCACGAAATGAATGAAAAGATAATAATTAAATGATGGGTGGAAAAACTCTCTCCCACAACTAATTAACGCGCGCCTCCCCGAAATTAACCATGATTAATATCCAAACAAGAGGCAGAGAGAGATGCAAGTGGGAGGGAAGGGGATGAAAAAATAGAGGCGTGGCCTTCAACAAAGACAAGGAGGCGGACGCAAAATGTCATGGTCCAAATTATTTGGAGAAAGTGCTCCTGGTCGGGGACGCGAGGAGACCAACAACATACGTCCGGGAATGAATTTCAGGGACCCTTTGGGAGGGCGCGAAGAGGGTTCCGCATTAGCCAAATGCGATTTTAGTGTCCACAAATATTTGAATAAAGCGAAATAAACCGAGTAATGCTTAAACTTTCTAACTAGTTTTCCTGCAGAAAGTATATTTTCATATTAACGGCTTTTCGTGGAAGGGAGGACTAATAGGTCGTAGATAACGGATACGACAAGCTACCGTCATTTATTCTTTGTTCTTTTTATCCCCGACTCTTTTCCCGAGTGATTAACGAGGTTGTTCACACGTACAAATTATCATTATCGATGACACGGACACGCTGCTTGTGTAATATCACCCGAAAATCATTAAAAAAAATCCGATTGAAAATCAATTAAACGATGAAAGCGCGTTTCATTCCCGAAATTCGGTTGGATTAAACAGTTTCAGCAACTCGGGAAAATGACGCAAACGCGAACGTCTACGTCTAACCTCTCCCTTGGAAATCAACGTCGGGGCTAGACAAAGACGTTCGCGTTTACGTCATTTTCACGAGTCGCTGAAACCTAGGAGCAACAAACACCAGGAGAACTCAGCTAGCCTTTAAACACTCTAACGCAGTGTTGTGTACAAATTTCATTGGACGAACCTTTACGCTGAACGTTTTACGGAAATAGGGAAGACAATTTCCGAATTTTCCCCTTCCGACGGCAGCAGGTGCTAAAGCGTCTAACCAATGAAAAGTGTACGCAGGAAAATGCACAACTTTTGACGGGTTGCGTTCTCCTTGTGTGGGGTGCTGTGTTTGTTGCTCCTAGATGCTAGCGTCTATTATTCGAGACGAAACGCGGGTATTATTGTTGAAACTCTTAAGAAAAATAATCAGTTTGATACATAAATTCGTCTGTTTACATTAGATCTCAACAATAGACTGTTGAGCCACCCTCTTAAACACGTGAACGGGGAACTTGTAGAAGATTGGATTTTACTCGATAACGTTACGTCAACACTCCTACAAGTTTCCCCTAGACGTTTTCGAGGGTACCTTAAACCATAAATTCTCAACGGAATCAAAGAGAAATGCTACGCAAAGACTAGGAAATTACCGCGCTCTGTTTGTATAATTCTTATAATTGGCAGCGTATACGCGTACGCGTGGGTTGATACAATAGTTACCAAAAGGTTGGTGGGACGCGTGAATGTATACTTAACTATAAGCTATTCTCGGCAGGTGACCGTTGAAACACTACATTTAGTTTAATGATTTAACCTCAAATGAGAACCAAATATAACCGTCGCTTTCGCTGCATTACACTCGTAGAAATTATATTAAAAATAAAAATAAGGATCTTCCATCTGCATTTATTCAATTCGTAGCTTGGGTTCGTTGCCACGGTAACGCGTCTCGGTCGGCCATGACATTAAGACGCCCATGGTGGTCACGTGATTATTTCGCAGGATCGGGTGGCGTTTTGCTTCGTGATCTGTGACGGCAAATTAATGTCATGTCGGCCGTTTCAAGGCGTGGCTTAGCTACGACCAAGCACCCATGCAATAGAACCAGGAATAGAATCAGGAATCCATACCTCTACTTGGAATGCTTATCGCTGAAGATTTTCGTCTCGATGTTGCTGACGGTTTTTCTGACGTCACTATGTTAACTAACAACAACGTGAGAGGGGAGAGCGTGCAGAGGGGATTTTTTATCTCGTAGGCGGGGCTAAAGCCGTCAGCGTGATCTTAACATACGCACTACGGAAGGATAAGCATTCCAAGTAGAGGTATAGATTCCTGATGGAATAGATGCACGTAACAAGGATTCAGTTTATCAATCAAAACATGTCGGCAGCCGTAGCTACGCTTTTAATACAATAGAGCAATTAAGCTACGCGTGTACGTTAAACTTGTACATATAACTCTAAACGAAGCGTACACCTTTATGTTGAACGTGAGGAGCTTAATCTCCATTCGTGATATAATAGGTTGTCTTTAGATCGGGCATCTTGGAGAATTAGAATGCAATTTATTTTCGGTTCGCAACGATATTTCATAAGTCAGTATAAAAGAAATTCCAAGTATAATTTACAATCAATCCGAACGAGATACAATCGCCATGATACACGAAAACGATTTTTACAAACAACCATTAAGCGGGTTTTCATCTAGCAATCGGCCGATGGAAATCTGTATTCGAGGAGTGAAGCCCGTCGAAGAAATAGGAACGGCCCGTCCCCGCTTAAGTATTCCCGAAAAAAGGGGGCCCCATTAATGCACAAGCATCGGGCCCGGGATTGCCGCTAGAGCCCTTCTTTCCCGGCATTATTTGGGAGAGAGCCGCGTAGGCGTCCCGACCAATCGGAAGCGCTGAAAAGACGCGTTTCCACGGCGACCAAACTTTTGCGGACAAATGAGAGAGCCCCCTCTGGCGGAAAAGAAAACTAAAGGATGGAGATATTAAAACTGGCCGCGGGACCATTCGTCCCATCGTGCTCCGCCCGACAAAGTGCACACTCTCTCCACAATTTCAACACCACCGACACCAGATATTTGGCCACGTCACGAAACTTTTTTTTTAAATTCAAATTTAAAGATAATCAACTTTTGAAATTCGCAGTTTCACAAAGTCAGGTAAATATTTTTTTCCCAAACATAATTACGATTGCAGCCCGGTTTGATAAAACAACGATAACTTTTCCGTTTTTAATTTAAATGTCTTCTAAAACTATCCGAGAAACTTTCTATATTCCGTTTTTAATTTAAATATCCTCTAAAACTATCCGATAAACTTTCTATATTCCGTTTATAATTTAAATATCCTCTAAAACTATCCGCAAAACTTTCTATAAGTATTAAATAATATAAAATTATACGATTTTGAATTGCGGATGATAAATAAAATAGCTTTTGAAAGTTTATTCCGTTTTGTAAAGACCGCCTGCAGCGGTGCTCTAGTAGCCAGGCACGTACGCTTTACGAGCGAGTCTAACGCGTAGGAACTATCACTGGAAACTCGACTACAAAACATTTTTACGTCTATCTAATTTCTAAAATTTTAAACATAATGCTGGGAGCGTATTTTTAGCGCGCCCTTTTATCTTAAGTATAATTATCCAATTAACTCCAACAATTAGCTCTAAATTCGGTTAAAATCTTCCTTTAACGTCGCTTTTAATTTCTGTGGGAAATAGACAAGTAATGGGGTATATACACTAATAAAAGGTCGAAAAGGACGAGCGCTTGACAATTTAATTGGGCGAACAAACAAGAGTTTCGATAACCCCCCCCCCCCCCCCTGCGATAATAACACGCGGCGGCTCTATCGAATTATAATTGAGGCTGGCCAAATAACAAAGCTTAGAACGATTCGACAAACGAAGACGCAAAAACGAAAATAATTAAAATCTTCATCTCGAAGAGCGAATCGACACTTCGCGGCAGTCATTACTGAACTAAAGCCACGTTCACACTAGAGCCTAAAACCCAGTTTAGGTCAGTTTGAATGTCAGTTTTGACCGCCGACGATAATTCTTGGTTCACACGTGCAAAATCGCTTCACCCCGGCTCGCTTATAGCCAAGGCTTAACGCCATTTCAAATTATGAATAGAATTTTGAAAATACTAAAATGTATCCCAAAACAATTAGTTAATCATGTTTACTATACATACTGTAATATTATTTGACATTATTTCGAATTTTATTCCCATTATTTTGAAAATTACGAGCAATTTTACTTGCCCGCCTTATCGCTCTGAAAACGATTCTAAGCGAACTGACTTTGACGAGTTGCTTCCCCAACCAACACGAAACGATTTCTCACGCTGGTTTTGGAAACTAGTTATCTAAACGAAGCGATTCTAGGGTTAAGTGTGAACGTGGCTTAAGAGACAGTGAAAATATTTGGCCATCAAATTCGCCGGAAGCTCTTTGGTCAAATGAGGGTCACGCGGACGCCCTGTTGCGTACTAGTCATGGCCGCGCCCAAACATCAGATAAATATTAATGGAGGACATCGACAAATAATCCGAACTAGTATTGAAGTACCCTATACCCGAAGAAGCGACGTAAGGTCATTTGATTTGCCCTTGCTCGTAAAAAAGTTAAATCCAATTAGCTTCGAAAGGTTTTTTAACCCCAAGTTTACTCTTTAATTGGTATCATCTCGTTTCCGAAAAAAATTTAAAAATGTCTGGAATTGGGAATAATAACGTTTTCCATTTGACTGCTCGAGATTCGCTCCGAATCTACCTCTGATGTCATTGATCTCATTCCGATCGTTAAGAAGAGGATTCCCGAGCTAAAAAGGAACGCGTGAAAAAATGGCTTCGACTGGACTGAGCGCGTTGGAAACACGCTCTCGATAACTCCAAATCGACCAATCGGCTTTGGGCGATCTTGGAGCACTCGAGAGCGGTAAATGGAACACTCGAAAATTGATCGGAACAGATCCGAGCACGCAAATGGAACATAAAATGTTGATCAGAGCCCTCGAGAGCAGTCAAATGGAAAACTCTACGCTAAATTGGAGCCGATTAATTCAGACAGCGAGCTCTCACCGCGAAATGTTGTCCCCGGAATACGGGACCGTTTAATGTGGCCGACCAAATTGGGCTCGCAAAGTCAAGGACTTCCAGAGACAACGCGAAATTGCGCTTTTGTAAAACTTTCATATAATTCGCGAGGAAAATATGTATTCCTAATTGCGTGCAAAACTCAAGTTTCTATGTTTTGAGGTAAACTGTGGGCTTCTATTAGTAGCTTTCATCTCTAGAGCGAAAAAGTCTAATGACATCAGGATCTGCCTTTGAACTTTGGCCACCATCTTGATCAAATATCGTCAGTGACGGTGTCAGGCCAAGTAGGTAGGGCCCCAATTTTTGGGGCCCTTAGAAGGATTTTGGGCCTCTCTTCCATTTTCTAGCTAGCAAAATATGGTATTTATCCCTCAAAACTTCAATTTCTTTACTCCCAGTAGTATTTTAAAGAATTTAAAAGTTATCCATCAAAAGCTTTCACTAACTTAAAATGTTTTAGGGCCCCCCTTTCGAAGGATTTGGGGACCCTTTTAAAATTACTCCCCCCCCCCCCGGCATCAACTATGACTATCGCGTGAAAAAATTTACACTCCAGACCCAGTCAGTTCCGAACGAAACAAGCTACTAAAAATAACATAATTCGTATTTTTTTTAAAGTTATTTCCTTAGACTTCGAAAATTTATGTAGGTGAAACAGATCAAAATCAAAACAAAAATAGGGAATAAATAATCTACGATTTCGCAAAAACTTCGTCGATTCGATATGAAACCGATCTTAGGGTTCGAATATTTTATGTAAATTTCTTTAAGTTAGCGAGTTCTAAGCCGCTTTTTTCGGGGAACACCTACCACCTTTCAACCGACTTCTTGTTTTAGTTGAAAGTAAATTCAATCATCCCTTCCGGAGTAAGAGGGTTGCGAATGAAAATCTGGCCAGAAAAGCACCCACTCTCCGTACATCAAAGAAATCATGGCTGGAAAATGTTTTCCCTCTGAACAAATGTTTGCTCCAAGCGCGTTTTACGCGCCTCGATAAACACCGGCGAAAAACCCAAAACAAGACGTTCCGCCTTCTGTGAAATAAAAAGTCTTCGTTTAAAAAAAATCAAAATATCCTCTCCTTAAGCAAGAATTACTTTATCCCTTTTTGGTTTGTACGGAGAGCCATTTATTAAATAGCATGCCTCGATTTATTATGTCTAATTACGGATCAACAAATTGACCCCACAATCAAACACTCGCTTAATTACAAAAATGGACTTTGATGGGGAATTTAGGGGAACAACTATTAATTTAATAACTTAACAGGTATAAACTTTTCGTTTGAATCTAAACGCGTACACTTGAAATCAAACTATTGGCTGGTTGTAGCAGCGTCGTCACCATAAGGTCGGTGTCACCCGTAGATCGTAATGCAAAATTAATAAAAGAAAAGAAAATTAATACGATGAGAGTCACCCATTCTGTGGATAACACCCGGTGCTGGCCGCCCCGGACCCTAATGAAGCTATTGGTCAAGGACTCAAGGACAGCTGGGATTTGGACTACATTTTCAAAAGCAATAGTAATCGGATTTGGTCATCTGTAGACTAGTACGTTTTTTCAGTTCTGTGATTTCGAGGTAGGGTAGCTTTGACGCATTGTTAATCCAATAGTGTTCTGGCGAATAGTTCTGGTGGGTTATTATACCCGTAAAAAGATCTACTTTAGCAGTGGCGCTGATCCCATGGGGGCGGCGGGGCCGAAGCCCCCATTGGGAAAAATCTTGGTAAAACCGCCGATTGGCGTTCGAAGTACCTGACGACGTCAGGCTGACGTTCAACAGCCATCAAACTAGTGGCAATGACTGGTCAAAATGTAACATTCGCGATGATTGTACCTTTTGACTAAATAATGACTCCTTTTACTATTTACTTTAACCGAAACCAGTGGTGTAGCCGGGGGGGAGCACAGGGAGCACATGCCCCCCCCCCGAAACGTATGGTCGTACGTACAAATATTTTTATTTTTTTACTTTTTTTCAATGATGTGCCCCCCCCCCCCGAAACAAAATCCTGGCTACGCTGAGGACCGAAACCAATAGTTAGATGACGATATGCTCATGGCCCACGACATATTTAAAACACTAGCCTGATAAATCAAGTAGGAAGTCACAATTTTTAAATAATTCGGAGCTTCGTTTCATTACGTTTAAACTTCTATCAAAGGTTTTTGAGGAAGGTGAGCCGTTTAGTTTTCAAATTATAATTCATTTTTTAAATAATGGATTATATAATTATACGGAAACATTTGCAGTCAAATCCTAATTATCCTATGCCTTATTAGCCTGAATTGGCGTCTTGTACTTAAACCAGCATCAAACTGCCACAATTCTAAAATGAGGAAGAAATGCATTTTACGATGAAGTAGGCTACGTGACGGAAGATAATATATATTCGAATAATTCGATCGTGGTAATTAATGCGTATATGTTTTGTTCTATAATCTAACGTGTAAAGAATATAATTTAAATACTTATAATAATGTGTTTATAAGATTTGGTATTTCATTAAAACTAATAAAATTATTTAGTGTAAAATTATATTAAAATTAGTTTGTCATAGAAATCAGAAGGTAACTAGTACTGTACTTTCTGATTGTTGATACCAGGGCTGGTAGCCCTCTTTGAAGAACTTTATGTCACGTGAATGGCCAGGTATATCATTTTTTGGCTAGTAAGCTGTAGACAGTCGTATAGGTTTATAGAACTTGATACGGGGTTGTCTGGTAGTTATCACTCCGCGTAAGGTATCTATTTATTTAATATATCTATGGTAGCAAGAAAGTGTTGCCAGTGGCCTCATTCCAAGTTTATTAGTGACTGTACTTTAGTATACGTCTGTTCTGATATTCTAAATTAAAATATTCGACTGCTCCGACTTTTCATGTAGAATCGCGATCTAAATCCGTGACTCTAGTTAGAACCATTATTATTTATCGATTCCAGAGAACGTGTGAAAAATCTCCGAAATAGTTATTTTATTAACTCTTAAATAAATTAGTCAAACTAGTTTCGCTTAAATAACTTGGTAATTTAAGCCCATACGATAGAAACTTACTCTCTTATGGATAGATTAAAACAAGATGTTTTCTGGGTAATCTTTGAGTTACTTACAACTGCTTATTTGAAGCGAGTTTCCGCTTTTGGGAAGCGGTTGAAAAATTCCTCCACTGACCGAGAGCCGCTTGTAATGCTACTGTTTATAATGGAAAATTCATATTTTAGTTACACGTTTCAAACAGAATATTATTTAAATTTAAGTTAGACACAAATGGATAAAAATCAATTACGTAATAAATACAAATGAAATTACATAAAAATTACAATTAATTAAATATAAACATTGTAAAACAAGGTGGTCAACATTTTCTGCGATGGAGGCCGAGACCAGAGATTCCATTTTCTCGTGCGCGAATTTAGACCCCCACAAAATTGAGTGACAGCGTCGACAGCTTGACCGACGGCTTGGACGGTTTTTGAATAGAATATATACAATGAGCATCAAAAAAAGAGGTAAGCTACAATATATGGAATTGTCCAGGCGGTCACTCAAGCTGTCAGAGCTGTCAATCAGTTGTCACTAGGTCCAAAAATTAAGTACAGGATAAGAGGGGTGGAAATTCGCTCTGGTCTCGGTCTTTAAAACCGATCCTTCGATTTCGACAGATCAACGGATCTAGTTTTTTGCCCGTTCCAAAGTACTTGAACTACTTAATAAAAACACCACAAATACCAAAAACACGGAATATCAAAGTAATAATAGTTACAACATGGGCCAAATAATGATAAATCCAGGACATGACTCTATGCGAAAAACCCGTCCAACAGCGCTAACACCCGATCACTATTGCCCCCTATTGGGAAAAACGCGCGATCGCGGACCTACGTCATTTTGGGAGCAAATTTTTTAGGGACAGTTTTCAAAAATAATACACGTGGTCGTCGTAGTAAATATCCTGGAATATTTATTCACAGTTATCATATATAGTGTGGTTATTAAAGGAAGTACTTATTTTTATACGTACTAAGTTCATAATTAGTATAATATATATAATTATTTAATATTAAACATATACTTTCCTAGAATCGTTAAAATTTATCAAAAAATGAGGGGCCAAATATGGCATGATTTTCGAATTACAACCGCCACTTATTTCCGAATTCCGACTCAGTCATCACTAGATGGCGTTCGGGAAACCGGAAACTTGCTTGATTTTGCCCCCAATTTTTTTCTATTTTTTCCTCCTTTTCCCCCCTACTAAAATGGCCGCCTGTGTCTTTTAGTGGACGGCCGATTTAGTACGCGTGAAGGTACCAGAGTCATGTCCTGGATTTATCATTATTTGGCCCATGGTTACAATGACACATACGTCGAAATGACATTTGGTCTCCGGCCTCCAATATAAAAATGTGTCCCCTTATATTTAGTGGTTTCTCAGTCCTGATTTAGCGGTTTGTATTTTTCGGAGGATTTGTTGCTTAAGACATTTGAGAGTTTTCAGCAATTCATGAGATAAGAAAGCACCAACGGTTAAATTATGTAACACCAGGAAGACATATTTTGGTGAAATACCGCGATTTGAGTTTTGAGGGGTCTTCTCAAGTTCTCAACCATGTTGCCTTACATTTTTTCGGAAGTTTATAGCTTTTAGGCCGGTTTGACTGTTAGTTACTTTTGTAAATTGATTGAAAATAAACTAGTGTTGTAAGTTCGAAAATTTTCCGTATTTTTCCGAAGAAAAATAAAAAAAGTTTTCATTCCATGATTAGTCTAATATATTGTTTGCAAATTGAAATAAAGCGGCATTTTCGCCTCATTTTCGAATCTGAAAGTAAAACTAAACCTCTAGACTAGTTTAAACTGATTAACAATGTAACGCTATTAATGTTTTGTAGAATGTTTACTGATATTAGACATTTTATATCGATAAAAAGTTAAAAACATTAAAAACCCTTAAAAGGTAATTTATGTTTCAAATTTTTATTTTTCCGATTTGCGGAAACTTTTCTGGAAAATTTTCCGCATTTTATTTTTCCGGAAAATTAACAACACTAAAATAAACTCATTTGGTCGGTCGTTCCTTTCTTGAAACGCTACTTATTATAGAAAGCCCCCAATGAGAGTTTCGCGGGTGGGGCCACTGAAAGCTTACCGCCTACTTCGGTACCGGATTTACTGAAGGTGGGGCCCTTGGCCGATTTTGGCGGGGGCCTATGTCCCGAAGCTGTGCTTATGTCACGAGAAAAATGATTTTTCAAATAATAAAGCGAATCAGTGAAAAATCTATTGTTTTGTAAGTTGAAAAATAACCGAACCCTTTTTTCCGGAAAATTTTCCGTATTTTTCCGAGAGAAAAAAAAAGTTTTAATTCCATGATTAGTCTAATATTGTTTGCAAAATTAAATAAAGCGGCATTTTCGCCTCAATTTTTCGAATCTAAAAGTAAAACTAAACCTCTAGACTAGCTGATTAAAAATGTAACACTATTAATGTTTTGTAGTATGTTTACTGTTATTAGACATTTTATATCGATAAAAAGTTATTATTTTTCCGATTTGCGGAAAATTTTCCGGAAAATATTCTAGAAAATTTTTCGTGTTTTATTTTTCCGGAAAATTAACAACACTAGAAAAATCCATTGATTTCATCAGTGGTGGGGGCCTTCTGTTGGTGGGGGCCCATAGGCCTGTGCCTAGTAGGCCCTTTCCTTAATCCGGAACTGCCCTACTTACTCCACTGGGTGTGGCAGTTGCCAAAAAATAGTCTTCGGTGGCGGCGATAAATGTTTGGGTCTCCAGTCTCTAGTACATGTGCGCTGTAAGATACGGTCTCCAGTCTCCACTGGGAGATCTGGCCACCGTTATCTGGGTAGTCCACAATAATTGTAAGTCTCCAGTCTCCGTGATGCCATGGGTGCGCTTTGAGCAGCAAACAAAATGGTAACAATTCAATAACCCACAGAAGTACTTGGCTTTCTTTTTTAGAGTGGAAAAATGAGAGTCCCTTTGTTTCTGATGATGGTTTTTCTGTCCGAAGCCTTGGTCAGTTCTACAGGACTTCCAATCATTCGCCACGCCGACCTTCAACAGATAGCCAGGATGATTCTCCCTTACGTTAACAGCAGAAATCGAGCCGGCAAGAACGATTTCGCGGGAATCAACGGAGTTGGAGGGCACAACGTCAATAGTGCCACGACGGGCAAAACACGCTCTTATAAAGGTTAATCAAAATAATCAGCCAGGCTAATACCCAAGGCTCCACTTTAAGCCCAAATCATCTTACCTTACAAGTCATCTAACTTACTAGCCATTATTTCAGGGGGGTGGGTTACAATGCGTAGGAGGGTGGTGGTAAGACCTTCATGCCACGCGAGACAACAACACCCTTTACTAACTATTACCAAAAGTGACATAATTACCAAAAGTGTGTCAATCGGACCTATTTCTGAATGAATGTTACGAGCGAAATACAAGTTGGGAGGGGAGAAGGGAAAGTATGCCTTGGGGAGGGAAGGAAGTTAAAACCAACAAATAACGCCTCGCAGAGAGGAACGGAGGAACTAAGTAGCACTTAGTTAGTGTATTTTTTGATTTTTCGTCGTTCTGTGGAGATGCTATCGCCATCTACCTACGATATAATACCATAGACTAAAAAGATCCAAAAAGGCGACAATAAATAGTCTTTTATGTGGTCGATCTCGAGTCGAGCATTCATTAAACCTTTAGCATACGAAAGTACAGGGATTGTAATTGGTAATTATGTCACTTTTGCTATTACCGTTAACCTCAACACGTTTTTATGGAAACCCAGGGCCGGATTAAGACTTTATGGGGCCCTAGGCCCTAGTTTATTTTGGTGCCCCTTTCAATAGCGAGCGAAGCGAGCTAGGCGCTTCCTCAATTTATAATTGAGAAATGGAAGGAAAATTCATTTTGCTGCCAGATTTAGTATGTCCGATGTCGTCAGGGGCTAGACGGCAGTCCGTCAGAAAATGTGACAATCAAACGTTTTTGGTTCATACGGGTGGACGCATTTACTAAAATTACTTCGGAAAATATTTTGTGAAAAGCCAATGATTAAAGTTTTGTACTTTTATTTTTTTCGAACCCTCTTGGTGCCCCTTGTAGGCTTGGTGGCCCAGGCCTATTCGGCCTATTGGTTAATCCGCCCCTGTGGAAACCCCTTTAACTAGTGGGGAGATAACTCGTTAACTCAACGCGGAAGGAGTTATTCCGAGTTTTCACCCAGTGACACAAGCTGGGATCGATCGTGGCTCCGCTTGCTAACCACTCCACCACCCCACCATAATTGTTGTATTTAAACAATTGATCCCACCCTGTCGTGACGAATAATGCACGAAGTGGCGCCAACCCTAGATTCATCGCGGAACTATTATGTAGCAAAGCTCTCTGGACTTTAGAAGCAAGGGGGTCTTGATCAAGAAGATGTTTGAACAAATTTCTGTAAGAGTTAAAATTGATGACGTCACCCAGATGAGCCTCCGTTGATTTTCAATACGATCTCATCTGGGTGACGTCACTATTTTACATAGCAACGCAAAAGCCGTAATATTTTGATAAAAAACCCTGCGGTCGAGGTACCTTGCTTTAGAAACTGTCATATGTTAAATACTGGTTCAGAAACGACTCTAGAGATGGCGCTGGTGTAATTTAAAAATTACTATGACAGGAATTTAGTGTAGGTTGAACCTCTAGTGTATTCTTACCAACTAAGGCGGTTGGTTCGGCTGATACATTAATTCGGAATTGAATCAATTTGTGGACTTTGCAGGCTCGGACATTCACTCGGACGAAGAAGACGAGAATGTCCCGGTGGACCTCGGTTTGACGGACTTTGACGACGAGGACTTGCTGACGGCTGGAAGCGGCGTCAACGAAAGGACGATAAGCGGAAGTGGCGGAAACTACCACGATAAGCGACAATTTGACGATTACGGTCACATGAGGTTCGGGAGGAGTGACCCTTCCATGGCTAAGAAATTCGACGATTACGGACACATGAGATTCGGAAAGTGAAAGTTGGGACTCGGTCCGTTGATAAACTCCCAAAACTATATTAAATAAAAATTATAAATATATTATTAAAAATATAATAAATGAATTTATATAGTTTTATGGAATCTCGAGATAATTTACATTTACAACAAAAAATAAGGACGTATCGTTGAAAAGATTGTTCGTCACAAAATGATAATCTATACCTCTATTCCCGTCGCATTTTGTGAACTATTTAAGTAGGCATATTTAAAAAAAAACCTTCCAAGTACTCCAAGAGAAAAACCTTGTCGCGTTGAATATTATACATATATTGAAATTAAAAATAATTCCTTTTTGTGATATTTTAAAAGGCGTATATGTATTTTTTTCATATAACCAATTTCGCGAGATAAAACGCGTTTAAATCCTTTTTAGAAGAAAAAGGGCCTGTGGGAATGGCGGAACAACCAGCTTAACGTATGATAAAACGCGGTATAACTCATGTCTCACTTCTGAAAGACCCGGGATTTGTTGACTTTTTCCAGGCAATTGGGGGAAAAAAATATAAAAGAGGAATAGAAACTATAGCTTCCGTGAGGCGTTAAAACTATCGACGTTTGAAAGCGTTTGCTTTTGCGTTATAGAGTAGTAGCACTCGGTAGCTTTGGCCATGGCCGTCATTGTGGGCGCGAATTTTTTACGAATAGGAAAAAGCATGGGTGACGTCGTGTGACGTAGCACTGCCATTACTCTATAGGCTTCCGATTAATGATATTTCAATAGACGAGGCTTACGTCATAACATTATTGGAAGTGAGTAGCCCTATATCAATAGATAAAATTTCTATTCCTCTGTCTATTTTCTTTTGGAAAGCTTAGCGGATGGGAAGAAAAAGTATGAAATGGTTTTTCAGAAAGCTCGAGCGCAGCAACGCACGTTTCTGCGTAATAAAAGAATATTCTCGAACGATAGGCCTAACGGTTCTCCCGTAGTCGACCTTTGGAAATGAATAAGGGCGTGATATTGGTCGTAGTTGCATCGATTCTGTGTATTCTCTCCTTTCATCGCGGTTCGAGCATCAACCCTCTGATGATTTATTCACAATTTCTACCTCAATATACCCAAGATGTCAACAATAATCGAATGTTGATATTCTCCGAGTTGGCGTCTTCATTTAAACGGTTCAAAAGAGGAACTTATTCGCCCGATTCAGGAAATATTACAAGTACAAATTAACAAAGAATACTATATTTTATCAAGAATGTATTTATTTATACTCAGGGATAATGAATATGTCGAGACTATCGACGGACACGTTGAGGCCCTAACGCCATCACGCTAAGGTGGGGGTGGAGGAAAAAAGGAGGCGGTCTTATTTTTTGCGTCCTCGCAGCAGCGTTAATCTCGTCGAAAAACGTAATTTTTAAGAACCAATGAGATTGCGGTATTATTTGATTTTATTAAAGCGGAGGAGCATACCGGGGGGCCCAACGGGTGGAATTGGAGAAACGCTAAAAATAATCTCGACATATTCATTCTCCCTGAGTATAAATAAATACATTCTTGATTTTATCAAGCTCATTAATTAAAGAAAATGATTAATCTTAATTTACAGAAATGGATGGACAACTAGCTAACGTTCGGGAGGTCCTAAGAAAGACTCACCAAAAGGGACTATCGAGATTTATATCGGCTGAAAATAATTCCATTACTAAGAGCGCCGAAATTATTTATGGGCGAAGAGACAATAGCGAAGAGGAAAATGAAACAGTTGTTTCCGAAAAGAGAACTACACCTCGAACTACACCTCGAACTACACCTAACACCCACGAGAATGATACCGTAGGAATAACGAACAACGACCGCGTGGCTGACAAAAATGGGAAACATAAGAAATTCGTAATTCCATTCGGTCTAATTATTGTATCTGTTACTTTCGTGGCATTTGTTGTAATGGTGATTGTGAAATTCTGCTTACCCAAAATTACGCAAAATGCGAAATTCAAAAGGTTAGATAACATACTGAAAAAAAGCAAATTGTAAAAATATACCCTTCAAAACTATAAATTATTTTCTTAAATCAAGCTCTTCGTACTTTTATTTGTAGCGAGGGGCAAGTCACTCCTCGCATGGGTGCGATATAATCAAAGTAAAATGATTAAATCGGTGCACGATTTAATCATTGAATCACGATTTAATCATTGAATCACGATTTAATCATTGAATCACGATTTAATCATTGAATCACGATTTAATCATTGAATCACGATTTAATCATTGAATCACGATTTAATCATTGAATCACGATTTAATCATTGAATCACGATTTAATCATTGAATCACGATTTAATCATTGAATCACGATTTAATCATTGAATCACGATTTAATCATTGAATCACGATTTAATCATTGAATCACGATTTAATCATTGAATCACGATTTAATCATTGAATCACGATTTAATCATTGAATCACGATTTAATCATTGAATCACGATTTAATCATTCCAATCACGATTTAATCATTGAAATCACGATTTAATCATTGAATCACGATTTAAACAATATAATCTGTTAAATCGAAATTTAAATAATTGTAATCACAGTTTAATCAACTAAAAATACGCTTATTTATTTTGATTATTAACATTGATTAAATGCATATTAAATTTTCTTTCTTGTGTTTGATTGAAATGATTAACAAAAAAATAACTTTCACATTTGATTTAAAACACTAGAGCTGCGTAAGGAGAGTTATCACAGCTTAATAATTGAGCTACCATTCTAATAGGAACACTTTATTTTTACTTTTTGATTTTATCTATCACATTTCTCAAGAGATTTGAGGAAACATTTGACTCCATCATTTAGTGTGAGACGAAAATAAACTTGACTGATGACATGGGCTCAAGATTTAGATTCGAGGGGTCGGACATTCAAAGAAATCCTGTCCATTTTCCAAGAAATCCGAAATCCAGCCTGGATATTTTCCAAATACATAATTTTTTTTCGAAAACTCGAAATCCGGTAAATCAAGAAATCCGACCGGAAATCTAGAAATTGCAAAATCGTGAAATCTTGAAATCCAGCGATAAATTGAGAAATCTCGAAATCCGACGATAAATCGCGCAATCCGGCACAAAAGTTAAGAAAGCCGAAATCCAACAATAAATCTTGAAATCCAGCGTGAAATCCCGGATTTAAAAATCCCGTAAACATTTTTTGTGAATGTCAGACCCCTCGCTTAAAACTTCGTCATCGTCCCAGGAATACCAAGAACACAAAAGTCCAATGCTTTGGCCCCTTTGGATGGTGCATTTACAGGGGCATAATCTTTGGTATAGTGTCTCTCTCTTTTCCTTTTCAGATTTATACGTGAGCTTTAATACATGTCCTATTAAATATCCAGTATAGGGAGCTAACAGTTCTACGTCTCACGACGTCACCCATGCTTTTTCCTATTGAAAAAAATTCTACCCAACATGGCGGCCACAGCCAAAGCTACGGAGTGTTAGTTGAAATGACGTTTTAGCGCGCGACACTACAGGTACATGATTGTCTTGGGCACACAACCTTCTTTGCGTGCTTTTTTGACCATAACATGTAGAGGTATTTTCACCTGCAAAATGAATTTTAAAAGCCGTCGACCTTTTTAAATAAGCAATAATAATAATAATAAGCAATATTATCGTACCAGAATACTGATATTTCTTCTCTTCGCCTTACTTCTTCCACAAATTGTTGTTGTACGTTAAAAGCTGCGGTTTTCAATTCTTTTGTAGCTACTCTTTTTAATCGATCACTACTCGAAGAACAATCTGAATCTGACAGTAACCAACATAAAGTAGTTTCTATTCACGATTTTAATCATTCCAACCGCAATTTAATCATTCCAATCCAAATTTAAGTCATGAATAAATCAGATTTAAACATACATTCTAATCGTGATTAAATATGATTTAATCATTTGAGGGGTGCGTCGTTAATCAAGGAAGTGACCTGCTCCTCGATTTGTACTCAGTTTTTGCGTCACAAAAATAGCGCCACGAAGGGAGGGGGAGGGGGGAGGAGGGGGGCAGTTAGTAGAGAAACAAAAAAAAACTGCCAGCTTCGATCACGCGTACCGCGCTTTAGCGGCCCCGTAAATCACCTCGCATCTAATGTTAATTTGCGTGTATGAATAATCCCGATAGGGGCGCTAGATACGATCAAAAACCTACTATCACCAAAGGCGGGGAATACAAGCGAAATCGCGGAAAAATGTTTTTCTTCGGTTTTCCACTTTCCTATTTAGAAAAAACAAGGTATAGTAAGTTAAACTATCTTTTCGCAATATATTTATGTATAATTCATAATTTAAAAAAAATATTACCATATAAATATTAAATGAAGAAAAAGAGATGCGTTTTTTACGCGATGGCGCCATATTAGAATACATAGTTTTGAAGGCTGTAGAGGTGTTTAGAGGGTTTTGACGCGTAAATAATGTCTCTCTTAAAATTTATAAATCTTTAATAATAACCAATCTTTATTAATAGTATATATATAGCAAATTCACGAGTTTATAACCGTTCTTAGGTAGTATTTTCTGTAAATCTAATTAGTTTTAAGAGTAAGAATCTTAAAACTAATATAATTGAAGATAAAAGATGCTTAGGTACATCTTTGGAACTAAATAGGTAAAAGATAGATGGTCTTCAGCCTGCATTTCAAGGAGGATGATTTCAGTTCCGGTTTGTACCTTTATTATGGAAAAGTTTCAGTCAGATAAATTTACAAACCAGCCCTTTCTAAATATACAATATTATTCTAGGTTTAAAAAGATGAAAGCTTAAAACTTGTTGAAACCTAAAATTATAATTTATTGCGCTTATAATATATTTTAACTTAATATTATTTAATAAAAAATGTTAAAATAATATATTTACCCTGAAGTTACAGTGAATCTTCCTTTCACTTTTTGTTCTATTTATTTATTTACATGTGTTTTAAGTATTAAACAATAATACTATGTTCCTGGCAGCATCTAGAGGATGTTCTTGGTTTCTGTTTAATTCAATGTTTTTTAAAATTTATTTAAAAATAATTGTTTTTTGTGGATTTTTCCTATCTGACTAACGTTAAATTTTGGTCGTAGGGAAAGCCTGGTGGGAAAATATATACACGGTAAATTCAGGCGATTTACGGGGCCGCTAAAGCGCGGTACGTGCGATCGAAGTTGGCCGTGGCAGAGTTGGCCGAGAGACAGGTAAGATGGCCGACCCTCTAAGTTTGCTAAGGCAATATAATGTCAACAAAAAAGAAATTTCCGAAAGAACTAATCAAATTATTTTTGGAGAATATTCGTGGCCAAAAACTGTGAAAACTAATTACTTAGTTTGGGGGTAAGATTTCCATATATTTAACTAAATAACCGTATATCTCAATTAAGCCTTGGAAGTGTATCTATCTATGTTTTTAAATTTTGTGAAATAGGAGCAGATTTTGTAATCCTATTTTTAATTAATTTTAAAGAACCGGAAAAGATGGGGCCCCAAAAGAGTACTACACCTTGGAGTGCTTACTTTTCCTTTTAAAGAATGTTCATTTATCTCATCCAGTTTATGTCAGACAAGCTGCTGTTAGTTTTACTTTATTACTTTTTTCACCAAAAACTATTCGAAATTGATATTTTTTTATTTAAACTAGGCAGAAAATATTTTTGCTGTAAGGCGTCCTGACAGAAAGGTACTAAATTCAAGAGGTGATATACTTTTCACATGATTCATAAAAATGTGTTTTTAGGATATTCTAGCATATCTAAATGGGGAAACTGCCTCATCTCAAAATATTGACAAGAGTGCTCCAATTGAAATACCTTCTCAAGGTAGTTACCAACACTTTTTTGTTTCATTCGGGCTATGTTAATCTCCATATTTTTAAAACCTAGTTAAGCGTATCGCTGATGAACCACTAAATGATTTGTCAAAGAAGCCCAAATTACAAGTTTGTTCTATCAGTATACATATATTGAGCAGAAGCTAACTTTCTTAATTGTTTTTGTTACAGGATGGGCAAGTTCAGAGAGCTAAAGAACAATTGGCAGCGAGATTGGATGCTCCTAAGGAATCCTCCGTCACCACTGAACAAATTAGGTAATACGTTTAAGAAAGGTAGAAAAAACAAGTAACTTAGAAAACACCTTCCTTTCATTTTAGATCCTTATCAGAGGCTATGTCAGTGGAAAAAATAGCAGCTATTAAAGCCAAACGTTTAGCCAAGAAACGTTCGACCATTAAAGGAGACGATGACATTGGAGTTGGCATTCCCGATATTCAGGGTATATTAGAATATGATGTGGATGTGACCAGAGATATCATTAGCAGGGAAAGACAATGGAGGACTAGAGCAACGATACTTCAAAGCACTGGAAAAGTTAGAACAATTTATTCAACTGGTAGAGACTAAACTGCGATACTAACCTGAAAATCTTGTTTCTACCTAGAATTTTTCAAAAAGTATTTTCCCGCTTCTACAGTCAATCAAAGTCAGGGAAGAAGGAGGCAATAGAGCTGCTCCTGAACCAGCTCAAACTCCCAGAGTAAGAAAGAAAAGAAAAAAAATACTTAAAATTAAGCATTTCATGAATTATTGGTACATTTTTAATTAGGCAACCCCGGTCAGACCAGTTCCTCAGCCAGTTGTGTACAATCGTTACGATCAGGAAAGATTCCGTACCAAAGAAGGTGCGTTTCATGCAGTGTCTGTAGTGTGGACAAAAAAAATTTATTTAATATACTCTATTTTCCTATAAATAGATACTGAGGGATTCAAAATCGATACAATGGGAACATACCACGGCATGACACTGAAATCCGTGACTGAGGGTTCTCAACCAAAACGCTCTGCAATCACTCCCCAAAACCCAGAACCAACTCCAGCCGCAGTACCCACTAGCAGACCCTCACAAAAAAGAGGTTATAACAGTTTTAATACTATATTTCTCTGCGAAACGCAAACTGAAATAATTGAACATTCCCTAGCTTCCCGAACACCTATTATTATCATTCCCGCTGCCACAACTTCGTTGATTACCATGCACAATGCAAAAGATATCTTGCAAGATCTGAGGTATTTGAGTACCGATGACAAAAAGAGTCAAGGATGCAAGCGTGAAAATGAAGTCTTGGTACAAAGGAGAAGAGAAGGCTTGACAGTACCTTACAGAGTTATTGATAACCCTCTTAAATTAGCTCCTGAAGATTGGTACAGTATTCTGATTTTAGTTAATTTACAAAGATCCAAAGTAATTAAAACTTATCATCCAAACAGGGACAGAGTAGTTGCAGTTTTCGTTCAAGGTCCAGCTTGGCAGTTCAAAGGCTGGCCATGGGATGGAAATCCAGTCGAGATTTTCTCTCGAAGTTGGTATTCCGTATATTATGAAATGAATAGTAGAAACCTAAACGTTTATTAGTGTTTGGATGAATTAACCATTTTTGAATCGTAGTAAAAGCTTTCCATCTGAAATGGGACGAAATGAAGCTGGACACGAATGTTGCAAAATGGTCGGTTCATGTTATTCAACTGAGCAAACAGAAGCGGCATTTAGATAGGGCAAACTTGCTCAAATTTTGGGAGGTGCTTGATAGGTGAGAATCCAGTGTTTTAACGAGCTTCTTATCTTATTTTGCTTTAAAATTTTATCTATTTAGCCATATGGTGAAGCACAAACATCATTTGAGATTCTGAAGAATATACGGTGGAATTGATCAAGAGTTACCTGATAATTCAATTAAAGTCTGGAGAGACAGTGCAAAACTTTACTTTTGTATTATCACGTAATTCTTGGCTGTACTAGAAAATTAAAAATATTGTATTAAAATAAATTTTTTACAAGTGCAGTATAACAGTTAGTTTCTTGTTTATTGTAAAGAAACAATTATGTTACTGAATCATGAAATTTGAATGGAGACGTTTCTACTTCCATAATTTTTGCTGTCCCTTTTTTTCCTGAAATAATAACTCCTTGTAAATACACTCCTAATAATAAAGACGTATTTTTGTTCCCACAAACCTGTCATGAAGTATAATAAATGGTGTAAATCTTCTGTTTTTGTAAATAAAATACCGGATAAACTTGATCTTTGCGTCTAATTTGTTCTAATTAGGTCTTAAAAATTATTGAACATCAATTTGTTTTTATTTCTGGCAGATTACTTTTTCATAATAGCATACAATTATTATCTCTCTTACTTACAAGTTAAATCTTTGGATTTGTTTTTTTTTTTTAATTTCTAATTACATTTTAATCTCCGTTAAATTTGGTTAACAAAATGTTATACCCTCTAATTTGGCTTCAAAAAAACCTTTTCTGGAAGATTTTTATAGCAGAGGTACCTCTACTCTACATACAACTTTAAAAATTATTATGATAGAAAACAATTAGAAAATTTATAACCTGCCAACATAAAGCACTTTTTAGATGATTATGATTTTGAACGTTTTAATTTCATTAATTTTGGCAGTTTTCTCTCGCATATTAGATACCTCTCGGTAAAATTAAAAAAAATACTGATAACTCAAAATGGAATGTTTTAAAGGTCATAATCATCTTTCTTAAAGCCAATACATCCTAATTATATACATCTAATTCGTATCTCTTAAATATACTTTAGTTATATTTACTTGGGTTTTATTTGAAACAAATATTATGTAATACACTTCTGATAACTTAGGAAAACAAGCATACTATTTACATATTCTTTTAAACATGCACAATGTGTTTTTACAACTTTACAAAAAGAGAACGTCTTTTCTGTATATAATACAATATAATTTCTGTAAATCATATAAAATTAGCAGACTTGGGAATGCATGACATATTATCCTTTCGTAAGACACCAAATTTTGGTTTTTTATTATTGTTAGACCTGTATAACTCTCAACATTGTACCATATTTTTCAGCAAACAAATTTCAATGTTGACTAAACTGAGACAATTTGAAAAGGAAAATATAACCCAGAAAGTAACAGGAAGGATTTTTCCAAGCACCATAAAGGCCATTAAAACAACTGCCTTTTAGAATTTTAATTATAATAAAAATAGAACTTTTACGTAACTATAATTTTTTTAAAGAATTTTGTTTGATAAAAACTGTGCACTGAAAAATATGGTAATTTATATGACTTTAATTAAATATATTATAAACCAGTGATGGTGATGATAAATGAAGATATACCAATTAGAACCTAAAGAAACTAGTTTGGCCGTGTGGGAACCTGCGGCCGGTCGGGTATTCGAGGTGGGATGTTGGGAACAGGACGCCTAAAAATTACCAAAATAACAAAATGATAGTTATGTATTTAAATATAATAATAATGTATAATATAATATAAAAAAAGTAATATCAAATAAAAAAAGGGTGGAAAATCAAATTGGAAAACATTGTTAACTAGTGTTCCATTTTACTTTAAATAGGGAATATAATATACATTAAACAACTATGTTACATATATCCATTACCCAATTTATTACTTAATTTTCTGGTACTTCATTAATTATTAATAACGTTTCCAGGATTAACTGACACTATTTTGGCCAGAACATAATAAAATCTGAGATTTAGAATGTATGATACAATGTATATATCCCTTATTTTTACATTAGGCACGAGACACTAGTAGACAATTTCTCTATTAACTTTTTCTCCTTCTAATTTAAAGCTTACACTGTTAATTGTTAGAATAATATTGCAAATGATTGCCACATTCATATATTTGGTGCAAGATAGCTCTTGCTAGCTTACTCAAACTCGTGGCACTTGAAGTGTTTATTTCCAAATATTAAAATAATTTATGCGTAAACTAAACACTCTTTTAAAACAATAGTCTTTTCCCTACATAGAATACTTGTTGGGGCAATTAATTTGTCTTTCGAATTGTTAGTTTGCGACAATAACACCGCAAAATAATTTCCAATCAATTGATACAGCAAGTAAATTTATATTAGGCTATCAGATAACAGTCTTGGAATAGACAAAAATCACCAGACAGGCAAGGTAAACATTACTAGTCTCCCTTTGTCAGGTGATCGATTGACTCAACTTATAGCTTCTTTCGAATACCATGAGATAGATAATAGATTTAAAACCAATATTAAAGAAGAAAATAAGTGACATTCACGTTTCACAAACAGTTAAAGAGTTAATATGGGGAAAATTGGGTGAAAAATAAGTATCTCTCTGGCAGCTACGAAAGGTGGTTTTTACTAAAACATAAATGGCGAAATAGCTTTCGCAGGATCTTACCGATTAAAGGCAGGAACAGTGAAATACTTTACAACCGCTTGACACTCAAAAAAGATCTAATTTTTATGTAATATGTTTATATATATATATATATATATTGTTTTCCTATCTCCTACATTCCCAACAATTTTCCATTGGCTAGCTTTAACAGAGAACTTGACCAACCAATCACAACAACAAGAAAGGTGCAAATACTAGCAATAGCAAAGAGAAGAAAACAAGAGTAAAGTGGCTGGTGTTCACTCAATCCTAAATATTTAACCTTATTCTTTGTATTTTTAATTATTTTCTCTTTTATATACTTTTTATTTGCACCAAAAACTGTATTTTTTTAAACTCAGCATATTCTGACAATGTGAACATCAGTTAGGCCATTGGTTAAAGTTATATTACACATTCCCTTGTTAAGAACGTGGCGGAATGGAAGGGATATTCCCTCCTGGGCTGCGGCTACGGGAGATAGTCAAAGACAAAAAAGCACACATGTACAATCACTCATTCACTCTTGCACAAAGAAATCGTTAGTTTAGAAGTAGGACTTAGCCTGAAAAAAAAAACTTAATGGGAAAGAGTATCAGACAGTTCAATCAAAAGTACAATGGACATTTTTCACTGAACTGAAAGCCACCCTTTCGGCTAAAACTTGAAAGACTTTCAATTTTGAAAAAAAAAAAAAAAAAAAATGAAATATAGAAAAAGGTTTCAGAATGATTAAGCAGGTGTTGCTGTACCATCTGGGTTATTTTTAAACATGCCAAAGATACAAGACAGTGAATAATTTAGAAAAACAGGTGCTGCTCTTAAACACAAAAGGTTTCGGTGCTGACATTCTAGTCACTAAGTTATTACCAATAAAAAACTTTATATATAACTCAAATGTAATAGGTTAATAATAAGGCAAATAAATGGGGCTACATTACTCTACTACTTTGAGCCACAGTTTGAAAATACTGTACTATTTGCTTGGACATTAATAGGCTTAAAAGTACTTGTAGGCTTAGTTATATGTGAGGAGTTACAATTTACACTTACGAAGGAATTAGGGGAGGTGGTAAAATAGTTCCACCTGGGCGTGGAGGGGCAGCTGGGGGCCCCCGATTGCCACCAGCAGCTTCCGGGCGATTGGGCAAATTTGGAGCTGGTCGTCCACCAGGTGGAGGTGGGGGCACTCTTGAGCCACCCACATTTCTTCTGGGCCCACCAGGTGACGGTGGAGAGGGCCTAAGAAATTTGAAATATTAATGTAAATTTTAAGATCAGCATTAAAAAGAAATCTATATTTTTAGCCATATGAAAGTCTTGAGATTATTTTTCATTATGAAATTATATAATCTTAGCTACCCAACAAATAACAGGTCTTTATGTCCCAAACAAATGTTAGTAATCACACAAGACAAGCGATATGGTAAATACCTCGGAGAATCTGGAGTTTGAAGTTTGAGCCAATCATCTCCTCCTTTCACCGGAGGTGGTAACGGTTGGTATGTAGTGTGCATGGATACGTCACCAATAATCTTCAGGGCTTCTTTGCACGCATGATACATTCGTAACATTTCATCCCTTTTCTGGGCTTCTTCTGGAGACTCTTCCATCAACGCAGCCTAAATACTATTATCTTTAAAAAATCTGAACATTTTTTTAATACATAACAAAAAAAGTTATATTGACCTGGTCACCACTTGCATAGAGACAAGCCAAAAGATCAGAATATATAAAATCTTTTGCCTATAAAAAAAAGAAATCAATAAGGAAGATCTTTACTTTGTAAAGGTATAAGTGTGAGAATTGTAATGTTATTTACATTATTAATCATGAGCAACATGATGATCTTGGGAACTAAATCCCTGAATGTTTTGGTGATGATTTTCATGTAGGAATCAACTAAGTTTCTGATAGTTTCGACTTGTCGCTCAAGTTGGGGATCCATGGAAGTGTTGTTTTCTCCGCTATCAACTTCACCGTTGCTACTCTCAGACTGCGTTCTTTCAGGGTACACTCCTGCCCGCAGGAATGAGGCCTTCCAGCTGTCAACTTCTTCTTGACTTTCGCAGGAGAGCTCGAGATGTTTGTAGTCCTTGTAGACATTCCTGTAATCGGAGCCCCTTTCATTGGCATTAAAATTTTTCATATTAAAAGCGTCTACGGCAATTTATCAAATAATAAATATATTGGCACTATAAAGTTACTTGGAAACATTGTACGAGAGAATTAAAAGGCATTCACGTAAAACCGTTAGTAAAGATTTGGGTGCACAGTTTTGAAGTTTAGGTTACCAATTCCCAATTTAAAAATTGTTAGTGATAACGAGAGTTAAAAGATTACAACAGCTGAGAGGTACTATTCATAAGATATCGTGATGCATACCTTTGGTCTGGATTAAATAGTGCGAAAGTGTGACGCCTAGACATAAAGCCAGGATCAACATCGCGGATTTTTAAGCCATCAAGAGGTAGCATGTATTTTTTATCTTTTTCCTAGAAGGAATTAAAAAAACTCCATTAATAATACAAAGTGTCAAGCATTAAGTTAGACTAAATACCTCTTCATCTTTGAACCAAGAGAGTGATTCAGACGTTAGGACGAACCAATAATCTCTAGAGCCACCTTTCATGATACCTAGATTATGGATGCACATCCAGCCCTTTCGGATCACCTGTTGCGAAAGCGGCAGCTTTACAAAACCAAAAAACAGAAACAAGGGGGAGGCGAGGAAGATAAAAGTAAAAGACCAGAGGATAGAGGAGAGGAAGGTTGAAAGAGAAAAGAGAAAGCAACTGTACTCCAGAGAAAAAATATCACCTTATAGCAAACCAAGAATAAACGTGAGATTTGGGAATACAAAGAATAGAAAAATAAACCAAGAAAACATTGCAAAACAAAACATGCAATGTTCTTTCATATCATTTATATCCTAAATAGCCACAGACAATATCCCAACAACCATGCAAAAAGAAAGAAACGAGTGGTGTGGCCTTTTACAGTACATTCATTACAACTTGTTCTTTTTAAACGTTGCGAGTATACATAAATTGCCCTGAGACCAGACCAAGAGATAACATAAACCCAATAGAAGGAATAAGAAATTGAATAAATGGGGCAAAGATCACCCAATATTATGAATTTTTGCCATGTGTTTGACTGTATAGTAGGGTATACCCACATTACATTGAATTATGCTTACGCTAACAGTCTTACCACAGTAACGCAAAGCATTTAGAAATTTGAAATTGAAATGAAAAAGAGAAACATACAAACAAAAAGGAATGCTACCTGATTTCCGAGTTTTCGTTTCCCACTGGTAGCTTCCGCCGTTTGTTGCGCACTATACGTAATGTAAATAAAATAAATATCTGCCAAATACCTATGGCTGTGCGAGTACTCGATCATCATCGAGTACCCGACATATTTTTAATTCGGGTACCCGAACTCGTAACTCGATTAAGATAAATTCAATACTCATCGATTATCAAGTATCAAAAATTTACATATTCGGGTACTCGAGTACTTGAATAAGCCTCCTTGCTGAATTCGTTGGGTTATTATTTTCCCCATCATGTTCAGGTACTCGACTATTCAACGAGTATTTTACTAACTATTGTGTTTCCGCTGCAATAATTTCAACACAACACTCTGATATTACTATATGGCTTTTCTTCTTGCGTTCAGATGGCGCTTTGGCGTTTACGGCGCCATTAGGCTTAGGTTACTTAGGCATCAATTTAGTAGTTTATATGTTTAATACAGTTAATCAGTCATCTTATTTAAGAATTATTAAGTTTTAAATCGTTAATTCTTTTTGAATTATCATATATGAAGTTTAATACAGTTATGAATAATCAAGAATACCGTTATGAATAATTAAAAAAAATTTGATCGAGTACCTGAACGTTTTTCTTAATCACTCGACTACTCGAATAAGGAATTTTTTGGCTTAATCAAGTACTCTATTATCCCACTCAACAAAAATACTACCAGACTCGATACTCTACGAAAATTTTTTCAGATACTTGGTACCCGACTTGATTGCCTAAAACCACTACTCACACAGCCCTACAAATACCTCAGCAAAGCTGAAAATATCAATTACAAAACCTTACTTTGTGAACCCTATAAAATCTTCATGGTTTGTGTTCATATAGGCCAACTCCATCTCCACTAACAAACTAATCTGCTCCTTGGTTCTTTGTTCTCGTTCCCTTATGTGCGTTGTTATAATGCGTTCAGTTTCTTCCCGCAAACTGGGATAGTGATTCATCTAAGAAAATTTTCAAATATGTTACCGTTTTTTACGTATAATATTCATAGCTGGCGATATTACCTTTTCTGTACACCTTCTTATAACATTACACATTTCATTTACAACCAAGTCAACACATTTTATAGATGGTTCTTTTAATTTTGAGATCTGTTTTTTAACAATAGCTTCGAAGGCCATGTCGGGAGTGAAAAGTCCCACCCTAAGTTAAAAAAAAAGTTCCAAAAGAGAACGGGAGAAAAGCAAATTTTAAAAATATTACATACCTTATACCATGAATATTTCTAATTGCGAAAGCTATTTCCCTTCGCAATTCTTTTTCGTCAAACTCCATCTAAAATATCATTACAAAAGTTGGAAAAGAGTAAAAAATTTGTACTTGAGATTTCATAACTTACTTTGACAATTTCAAATGGAAAACGCTCGTGGAAAAGCCTGTTTATTCTAGCACCACCAGACAACTCACTGGTATTTATGGCTGCTGACCCTGAACCTTCAATATTACGCTCAAAATCTGTTTGTAGTTGTTGGATTGCCCTAATTAGACAAAAAAAATAAACAACTGTTTTGTTACATTCACCCTGGAAAATGAAATAAATAATCATACTGAAGCATGGCTTTAGTTTTGCGTGAAGGGTCATCAGGCCTATAATTTTTATATTCTTCAACTTCTTTTTCCATTGATATAAGTTGCCTTTGCATTTTATCTCTCAATGCAGGCAAGGTATCTCTAATGTGATTGGTTAGCTGTTGATTTAAAACCCGTTGAAGGTATGGTGTTCCCATACGGTCTGCCATGTGTCGATAACCAGGATGACTAAGAAAAAATCTCCTCTCAGCATCTAAAGCGGCTCTTATATCCTTCTTTCCTTCAATATCTCTTTGACTGCGATTAACCACACCAATGTAGCCTAAATAAAACCAAAATCTTAAAATTGCATTTAATTAAACTGGAATTAAAATACAATACCTCTTCTAAGTGGAAGCAGTTTATTCTCCAAAATTTCTCTAGCATCTGTTCCTTCATCCATCAAATCCAATTTAGTTATAACACCAATAGTTCGTAGACCTGGTTTTTATAATTTGACAGAATATTTTATAATAATAAATAAATAATCCAGATTTAAAAGAAAATTTTCGAACCTTCTGGATCAACTTCTTTCGCTAACTTCAATGCATCCGAAGTGGCCAAATCTTGATTAGCAGATGTAACAGCGAGAATCAAACAATTATCTCTCTTGATGAAACCGAGAATCATGTCTTTGATTAAAGCTTCAATGTCTGCAGGTTGGTCACCGACAGGAACTTTTGTTAGACCGGGTAAATCAATAAGGGTCAAATTGAGGACTAAATGTAAAAATTATTATAGTCTCCATTAGATATTCAATTTTTTTACAATAGATTTTGTAAATATTACCATTGGGACTATAAACACGAAGATTAATTGGGACATTGGAAATATTTTTGTTGGATCCAGTAATTCTTTCAGTTTCATCTTCAATTTCTTTACGAATCTCGCTAAAGTCTGTGAATTTCTTTCCTCGAGCGTGAAGAAATTCTCCCCACTCCGCTACAAATATTTAATATTATTACTTTTGAGAACGTTATGCCAAACTGCTGTGTCACTTCACGTACCATTGCTATTTATTAATTGCAATACCAGAGGCCTTCTAGTAACAATTCCAGAACCTCTCGGTAAAAAATCTCTAAATATTAAAAACAAATAATATTTTAATCGAAGTACAAAACAGTGACATCATTATTATTATTAGTTCATTCAAAATAACACATTAGTTATGATTCAATATAAACTATTTTAGCTGAATGCATAACACCTTTTATCAGCTGTCAAAATATATAGGTCTTTAAAAATTTACAGCAAATGCGTAGATAGGCCATTATTGAAGAAATGCCATATCATGATGATATGATATCATTTCACAAACAGTGATTCAATTCTCACTGGTACTTGACTACTAATCCCCAAATTTAAAAATAAAGCTAAGCCTATGGCACTATGGTTCAGTACAGGCGACATAAAAATGATTTAATGAGTCTTATGTACTTTGACAAAGGAAAATTTAATATATAGGTTTTTTGATAAACAAATTTCGGTTAATTTCTAACAAGTTGACTTCATCTTATATATATATGTTTTAACAAATTAGAACCTCAAAATAATAGCAAATAGTGACATAATTCCAGGTGGCTGGATTGTGTATGATACTGATAATGAATAACATAAACCCGAACACTGATGGTCAGAATGGTTTTATCAAAATAATAACCCTTATAGGTTTAGTTTCCAGGATAGAAAATAAATAATATAACTTCCTTAGCTACTTTACAACTACTTGTGTCACTTGAAGTGACTGACAAAAATTGATGGGAAAAATGCCATTCATTGTACATTATGTAAGGCATTTTATAGGAACACCCGATTTAAAGGGAGTTTACCTTTGTATAAAAGTGAATGTGTAGTCAAAAAATACAGAAGGTAATAACTCTTTTTTAAGTTTTTGCCAGATTAAAGCAATGAATGTTCAATTAAATACCAACACTTAGAATATAGTAGGCAAACAAAACAGAAAATGAACACCTAAAAACCCTAGTTCTTAGAAAAATTTAAGCCATTTCAAAGCTCTGGGGGAATTTGCAATTTTATAAGATTCATTTATAACAAATTCTTTTCATTCAAATCATTTCTGTTAATTTTATCTACAATCAAAAGGCATTTTGTGTATCCGCCCCTCATCCCCTTCCTTAGAAAAGCAGATTTAAAATATGATATGTTGGGGGAGTGTTTGTTGGACTGTCAAATTGGATCCCTGGATTTCTCCACTTTACTAAAATGGGATCTCAGTAATCGTTATTCGGCATATAAACAAATAAAATCGCATTCCACCCAGGGTTAAGCTTAATGCCTAATTTGTAGTCAACCAATCGATACGAACCGTCCAACAAAGTTCTCCAGTACGGAACTCTTCCCTGCGCTCTGACCTCCTACAACGGCAATTTGTGGCAAGTCCAAAGACAAACTCACGCCGAGAGATGTAAAAGCATCTTGCAATTTATTTACAATAGGGATCAAATGTTCCATTCCCTCGTTCCCTGCGGCCATCTTTACAGTTTATTTCGGACCCTAATTATTAACTAATGCATGAAATAATCGACAATTTTAACCACAAATTAGCCGGATACGTTATCATACGCTCCGCCTTACGCCATCAGCAAACTATGAAAAACAGTGATGCCAGATTCTACTTTATCTACTCCCCAGTCTCCCCGATTTACGGAGGTAGTGGAAATTTTTCCTTTCTCTAAAGAGTTCGATTTAAAATTTTCGGTAAGGTTCCTTAACCCTTTATTCTTGTAAATTCATTTTCGAAACAATGAGAGACGTGACTAAAATTTAGGACTTGAGAACATGGATTCGGTATATTTCCAAGAAAATTTTCCTTACTTTAAAATATTTCAAATTTCCTTTAATATGGCATCACTGTAGGATAAATGACAAATTTCTGGGAAAGGTTTTTGGAACAACGTCATCGATTGACGATGTCAGAACAGCGCAATTTTTAAATTCGAAAAAGCGCGTTCTTAAGAACAATATGTTGGCATACTTTATCATTGAAAACGATCGAATGCTTTTCTATAAAGCTTTTTATTTTCAACAAAATGGAAAACCAAGAGTTTACATAATATAAATATATTTGTCAACCACTGTGGGGAATATTGTAGAAATACTTTAAAGCCACTATACCATCTCGGTTATGAGTGTTTATATTACTACAATATTCCAGCTATGAATATACTTCAAAAAAATAGTCTATTAAATCGTTAGGTGATTTGGTTTCTTTTTGGCGTATAATTTCTTTTTATAATAATTTTAAGACACATTTTGTCAATATAGAAACTACATTGATAGATAACCTCCCATAAATTGACCAGATTTGCTATTAACATAACAAAAAAAAACACCGGGGAATAGCTTACAAAATTAAATTTTTACCTCCTCTTCCAAACAAATTAATTTTTTAAAGAGAAATTATATCCAGTAAAAAAAATTTAAGTAAAAACAAAAGTAGAGGTACAGTTTCTTTGAGTTTACTACTACAGGCACGAAATGCCAAAAAAAAAACATTTTTGGGAATAACCTAAAAATTTGAACTGTAAAGGGCAAATTATGACCGCAGAATTTAAAACTTGTACGTGATTATAATATTCGCTTATAAAATGGCACTTTAGAAAATCAAGTTTTAGAACATGGCTTTCAATATTTAGCAAGAGTTGTATTTTTTTTTAACGAAGAAATCATAGTATACTTCCAATGATTTCATGGTTAAAAATATCAGCCTATTGAGCATTTATATTTTTGCCACAGAAATTATACATAGAATATGAACCAGAGAGTCAAGAATACAAAGGCTCTATAAAAGCAACAACCTAAAATCTTCAAAGTCAAGTTAAATTTTAGCTAAGCATAAAAAGTGAACCCGCAAAATGCAGAATAAACAGTATTGAAAAAGCTGCCTTGTAGACTATTGCTTTTTCAGCATTGCAGTGAACAGAAAAAATTTAAACAAACACGCAAGGGCAATAGTGAATATGACTAACGGAAGAAATAAATAAATTTACACACTGTTACACCTATTTATATGGAACAGGGTCAAATAAAAAATAAATGCCTCAATTGTGTAAAGAATGTTTGCCTCTATCAAACAGTTCTAGAACTGCAAAACTAAAAAAATAAAGTTAATGTCTAACATTAAACTTTAACTATCTAAGCTCCTAGCCCGTTAATAATTACCATACTATTTCCTCATTAAAACATCATCTTCCAAAATATCAGCACAGAACACATCATCCAGCTCAAATGAGGGATTACTGATAGCTGATCGTAGCATTACACAATCACTAGATTCCCTATCCTTGATATCATGGTGTTTACCTATTGAACTTTTTACTTTTGGACAATTTGGAATTCTTTTTCTTCTCCTCTGTCTTCTTATCATGAACAAAATAATGACCAAAACAGCTCCAGTTGATATTACGCTTCCCGATATTACCACTACAACCAAAAACACTGCACATTTTTATAAGCCACTTGACAATTTGTAGCTTTAATAATCATATAATTTACGTTTTTGGAAAGAAATATGGTCCAAGTTATGGACTGTTCCATGTACACTGTTTACAGCATCAGCACTGAGAAAGAATAAATGTAATAAAGATATCTTCAGGAGTAAAATAAATTTAAGGCCTACTTTTCAAAATCCAAAGATGAGTCATTCCGACACGCAGTACTATCACAAATTACAGGTTTGGTAAGATTACCATCGCAAATTAATTTCTGTTGACGAACTATCAAGAGACCAAAGGGATTTTGTAAATTTCGTCTAATAACTTCACAGTTTTTCGGAGATTTCAGTGTTGACTTGCACAAAACATTGCTTTCTCTATCAGTCCAGAAAATACTTGTTTCAGTTGGTACTAGAGCAAATGGTCTGCGGTATTGACCTGATGCAAAGATCTAAAGAAGTACCAGAAATTATTTTAACAATCTGAAACTAATATAATTTCATAAATAAACAATACCCTTCGATTGGTTCCATCCAAATTACTTAGTTCCAAATAAAATTCCAAAATTCCATCTTCCATTTTATTAGTCCAATAAAGCTCATTATTGAATATGGATAAAGCACTGACAAAAACTAAGCCATCAGATATGACAGTTCTGCGGTTTTCTCCCAATAAATTAGCTGCTTCAATCTTATTGACATTAGTCCAAAAGATTTGTCTGTGAAGGTATGTTTTAACATAAAAACACGACTATGCTGACTTTTAAAGGAATTTACCCAGAACATGAATGAGCTGCAATTCCCCGAGGTCTATCATTTTTACCAAGCTCAATAAGTTGGTGCTCACTACCGTTTTTAAGACTCCAAATTGAAGATCGAGAACTTTCTGTCCAAAAGAGAGTAGAGAGCAGTGGGTCAAAAATCATGCCCTCAACATGTCGCACTCTTTTGGAATCTACAGAGACAATGTAAAATCAAATTACCAAAACCATCAAAATTTTTGGGTGAAACATTATACCTTTCAATTCTAATTTCAAATTATTTCCATTAGGGTCAATACTATAAATATATGGACTGCGATAAAGAACACTGAAGAAAATTCTGTCTCGTAAATCATCATAAGCAAGTGTCAAAATGTTGTTCAAAGTAGAATTGGGTTTAATAGTCGGAAGTGGACTATTTGATTTGGTTGGATTTTGGTAATCAACACTCAGAATTTTGTCACTATCAGCAATAAGCAGGTAAGATGAATAGGCTAAAGGGAGAAATAGTCATGTAAATACCAATAGTCTCAAATGTAGATGTATAATAAAGCTTGCTTACGTTGGCATTTTTTATCAACCAATTGGCTAAAAGAACAATAGCACCTAACATCACCATCGAAAAAACATAGCTGGGAACAGCCTCCATTATTTTTCAAACAATGATTTGGATCTGTCCTGCCAATTTTTCGGTTTGATAATTGCAAGAGTTTTCCTGGTTGACTAATATTTCTCAAAACAATCATTTCTGTAGAGTTGAATCGTTTCGCCATCAATGCCCCATTATTAATTGAACTATTAAAAAATATTGGTTTAATGCTATAGCTTCAAGTACTATAATATAATAATTACCTATCAGTCCAATATACAGTGGAATTAGTAATAGATAAGCTAATTGGTCTTAATGCCTGTTGCGCATTAGATTGAATTACAGTAACCATTTCTTGAGAATGCAAATCTAAACGTTTAATGGCTCCATTATCAGTTTCTGTCCAGTAAATGAAATTCTGCACAGTTTTCAAATCCCCAATTTTATATTGTGATTTCCAAATAGTAGTAAAACTGTTGGTCATGTGGACAACAGTATTGATACTGCACATTTTGTTGCAATCTAAGACAAAATAAATGAGCCTATAAAAGAAATATATTTTTCCACTATTATTATTAACAGTCATTAATTAATTATTAACAGTACAATAATACCTAGAATGTTCATCAAAGGTAATAGTTTGTGGTTGACATTTATCTAATTTATTAGATAAATCTAAGCTTAATAGGACAACAGGATAGAGACCAGCATGGTTGGCAAACATTATTTTCTGCTCATAGGGTAAAGTCCAATAAATGTTACCTAAAAGCAATATTAGCATGAGCCTAAAAGCTTAGGTCTCAATACTAGTGGAACAATTTATATTTACCAATTATAGAATCAATTGCAATTCCGCCGATATAAGAATCCATTTCAATCACATTCTTTTTTCCCTTCCCATCGAGGTGCACAGAGCTTATCTTATTTTCCGATTCAATCCAATAAAGAGTTTTGAGTCCTCCGTAATTGGAATAAGCAACTTTGTCAATGGTCCCGTTAGTCATTGACATATGGTCAAAAATGGAATAGGGTAGTAATTCTGGATGGTGATAATCAATCAGCGATATTGTACGGGTGTATGGCCCAGTCATATACAACAAAACAGGAACATCATCTTTTCTATTACTGCGGAAGTTCTCAGTCAGTTCAATTCTTGGCTTTTTGTATTTTGAATAGTTAGCTGAAAAATATAATATGTTAATTTTTTTTACTCATGAAATGACTCAATTTATAATACCTGAATAACGAGATTGGGCCAGAACAGTGATAAAACAAATTGACAGTGTAGAGTTTAAAAATAAAGCATTTTGTTGGTCTGATGATACATTAATTGATTGGAGAATTCCAATTTCATTAGCAACCATTAGAAACCCATTGAAGGAACACATAACGGTAAATCTAGAATTTCCATTGGGTTGGAGTGCCTGAACTTGATTTCCCTCATAACTCTGACACATAATCTGATTTTGGTCTTGATTGAGCCAACAAAGTTGCTTCCCTCGAGAATCGGTCACAAAAGCTACAAAAAATGTTAACAGATTTATGACAATCCATTTTAATTAACTTTGAGTTAAGTAAAATCTGGCTCATTTACATTGAATAGTCTCAGTGGTGTTAACAAACATCTTCCTATTTTTCCCATTTAAATTTAAAGTTTCAATAAAAAGAGAGCACATAGGGTTTTCGCAATCAGTTTTACGATGTGACCAAAATAGCTTCCTGTGAATTAAAAATTCTAACTGTAACTGGGTAATGGACAGTACTCTACATATATAAAGAAAAAAAAAGAGTTCTAAAGTTTTTTAATTCCGACAAAAGGCGATGCCCATCACGTCAGAGTAAAAGACCTAGATATTTCTGAAGTTTATGCAGTTTGGCAGGGACTTCAGGTGGTCTGGGAGAGAGTTCCAGTCCTTGATGGAGGAGGGAACAAATGCGTGCTTCCGAAGCTTAGTTTTCAGATAGGGGATAACATAGGATTGGCTGGTTTCCAAACCGCGGGGGCACGCATCCACGATGATATTGTATGCGCGATTAGTGAAAGCGGCCCATTCGCATTATGGATGATGGAGTTTATCGCCACAAGACGTTTGATTTCGAGTTTGTGGGTTTCCGCCGCGGTGTGTGGGGACCACACAGCCAAGCAGTACTCCAAAATCGGAGTGACGTAGGTTTTTATTGCCGATGTTTTACTGTGCAGTAGTGGTTTTCATGTCTTTTAAAGTGATAATAGACAAATTACCCATTTTCTGGATCTACAGCAAGCTGAAGAGGTTCAAACATATTATCCCAAACAATATGGGAAAATAAATGGCCAGAATTTGTGCAAGTTGAAAGAACGCTGGAATTATCATCATTACCAGACAGAGTGTATAAATTTTCAGACTTCCAATCTAAAGCTAATGATTTTGGTTGGAAATAACCTAATACACAAAAATCAAAATATTTAAAAATAATTTAAACAAATGTTTCTACTAATTCCCATACTTAAATTCAAAACTAATTCAATCTGTCCCGCCAGAGACTGTTTCAGTATTTTCTTTCCATCAATCCAATAAATTTCATCTTTTTCGGGGTCAGCGGTAAACCCAACAACCTAAGGAAAAAGTTAAACTTCACTTTAATACACAAACGATAAATGAGGCACAGAACTCACATTTTCAACTGGGATTTTTATAGGGGGAAAAACCCATTTGTGAGGATTAGCCCAGTCAACAAAATGCATAGTATGATGGTTCATTTCTTTAGTAGCAAAACCCAAAATTGGTCCATGGGGGTCACACATTTTTCCATCTGATGCCAGCTCGAGGCTATAAGGGCAGTGACAAGAATGAGATCCATCACCACTTCGAAGGCAAAGATGGGAACAGCCAAGATTATTTTCCACACAGCTATCTAAAAAATATACATTCAACTTGTTATGTACGTTGTTTGTCATTGACAATAACGACTAATTAGATAGATAATAAAAACTAATTTATTTACACTATTCATAATCATTATACAATCGTCATACTATATCGCACTGTGCCCAAATACTGAATCCCTTAATCTTCCAATCACCTCACCTTCAGTCCTCCTAACCTATGCATGCGCCCTCTATCTCTATTTACGTCATATACAACACAACTTAAAATGTTTATAAAAAAATTTAAATATTACCTTTAAATGCAGGTTTGGGCTGTCGATGAGGAAAGCGCTTTGCATAATACATGAAAGGTCGATTTAAAGTTAAAATCTTCCTCTCATCTAAATTATTTAAATTGACCTTAAAAAAGGATAAAAGGTTTCGTATCATGTTGAAAAACATTTTATAATTCTAGAAGTAGTGTTCGTACGGGGACCCCGACCCCGACCCCGACCCCGAAAGTCGCGGATCCCAGACTTTTGTCCCCGTCCCCGACCCCGACCCCGACTGTCGCAAATTAAGTCGGGGTTTTCCATTTTTCGGGGTTATGTTTTTGTAGTGTAATTTTACATTTTCGCGCCAACGCACCCCGCTTAAATCCTAAAAATATATAAAATATATAGGTTCCTTCTCTCCCTTTTTTCGTGGGCGACAATAGAATGATCCGAATGACCTTCGGCTGATGCCGCTGAAGTAGTTCTCGCTCGACGCTTAACTCCGACTTGAGTAGCTTTTTTAAATTTTAGTTTCACTTTCATAATTTCCGTTGTTTCGGGCTCTCTCAGTCTCAGCTAAGGAGTTAACAACGTTTGTAAATAACTTGTGAATTTATGAAACAACTTACTTAAACAATTGCCTAAGCTATAGACCTCTAGGCTCAGTAAAATTGGGTTATTTTTATAATTTTTTATTCATAATAAACTCCAAGTATTTTCCATCCCCGACCCCGACTTGTTTTTTGCGGGGTTAGACCCACCCCGACCCCGACCCCGACCCCGACTTTATTTTTTCCCCGTACGAACACTATCTAGAAGCGTGAATTACCTGAACTAATGAACCCGAACTAATATCATCCTCAATCCAAAATAAATAATCATTCACAACATTGATGGAGATCACAGATAATAGCTTTGGACTATGACCAACAATTTCTCGCATTCTTCCCTCGTAATTTGATTTGTGCAAAGTATTCGACCTTTGGGAAAATAGGGTAAAAAGGTAAATTTCACCAACGCTTATTTCA
The DNA here is from genome assembly GCF_980474605.1 of Leiobunum rupestre. Taxonomy (NCBI): domain Eukaryota; kingdom Metazoa; phylum Arthropoda; class Arachnida; order Opiliones; family Sclerosomatidae; genus Leiobunum; species Leiobunum rupestre. The sequence goes on along the minus strand of NC_143390.1, from coordinate 25,958,697 downwards.
GTATTTTAAAAATCACACTTTTTGTCAATCCAATACAATTTCCCCCTCAAATCATCAATTGCCAGACAATCAATTGTTTCTTCAGTAGTAACACTTTCGTACAAGATATAACGTTCACTAGCATCAAAACGGCTCCTTTCAAGTATCTGTTTTCCATTAATATTGACCGATGTCCAAAATAACAAGCTAGAAATTAAATAAATTAGATAAACTACTAAATCATTAAAAGCTTAGATTCAATTACCCTAGATGATAATCACCAACAAGATATTTTGGGTTGCGTATTGGGTACACTAAAGAAGTTCTCATAGAGCCATCATACTTAGTAACTTCTAACCGCCCACTTTGTCCATCAAGCCAATAAAGATTTTGACCAAATTGATCAAAAAACAGGCCAACTATGGAAGACATTCCTCTAGCCATGACCAGCGATGAGTTATGTACAATACCTAATAAGTATAAAAATTTATTATATTAGTCAGCAACCGTTTGATTGGCTTTGGGCATACCGGAACTTTTAAGTGAAGCTCTGTAAATAACATTTTCTTTGGAATTACACCAAAAAAGAAATGTTTGCCCATTAAGTTTTGAGGCTACTTCTAAAAAAGTGGCATCTGACAACTCATTGAGTAAAGTTTTCCTTGTAAAATTGGAAGGAGTGTACTGGATTATTTCACTGCCAGTTGTTAATAGGAATGATTCATTCGTAACTATATGGAAATGCAATTGAATTAAACTGAGAAACAAAAATTTCAACCAACCCTATAATACATTTGATAACATACCAATGTATTACAAGTTTTAAAAAAAAATTAAATTTAAGAAATTTCAATATACCTGATAATGGGGGTATTTTTTTGGCAAAACTTAAAGCAACCCCATGATTAATGGAGAGTGTATAAACTAAAGTCACGATAAAAAGGGTGACTAGAGACATTGCTGATGTCTTATTGTATGCAAAGCAAAAATGAGATTTTGCTTTTATTACTTTGCGCCTTTTCAATTTAGAAACAGTATTTAAAAACAAGAATCCAAACATTTATAACCACAACCTAGTTTTCAACAACTTTCTAGTTTAGTGGAATAACCTAAAATTTTATTCACACTCTTCAGTACTAGGTCCATAATTATATACTAACAATAAACGACCTAGATTTATCTGGCACAATTTACACCAAATTCGAGCTAATAGCGCGCGTAATTGTTACAAATGTAAAGTTAAAACACTTAAAGAGATTGACTCGATTTTTATATAAACAGTACACCTCCAAATTCGACCTTTTTTAAAGATATGAAGGTCAGAGGTTGAGGCCTTATCAGAAAACAAGCAAGCTCGTACATTTACATAAAAATAATGTAAACATTTTTTTTCCTTATGATAGTTATTGAAAATGATACGTAATAAACTGTAAATTATTATGTTTTAAGGGTTGAAAGCTGGAGGGAAACGATTCCGTGCCTGACCATGTGGCTCCAATGGCGGATATATCGAGCCGCAAAACATTTTAAGAGAAAAGGCGCGAAATATTCAGGGCTTTAAAACTGTCAAAAATGCTACTTAATCATATATAAATTCCGCTCAATCCCGAATGTCATACCATTAGCATTAGACTGATTATTAAAATCTCATGAAGGGTTTTTTATTTATTTCGGTCACTTTTGCGAAGTGAACTCATGTAACGACATCCTCCTTGGTTACGATTTGTTTATTTAAATTTCGCGGGGTGAAGAAAGCTACACCACGACATCCTGCCGCAAGGGCGAATGGCAATGGTTATAGTAATCTAGGAATATAATACTCGTACCTAAAAGAAATAAATCAGCTACTGAAGTGCAGACTGCAGAATCATCATTGGCAATGTTTTTTTTTGGTAAAATTAAAATCTAAGTCTTGGTATTAATGGGACTAAACGAACAAGAACTACTTTTGGAAGCATCTGGCCCTAAGTTTGATCCGCCTTTATACATTCAAAGATACAATATTGTGCGCGATCTTTTGCAATCCGAGGATATCGTAAAGGTCTCTTATTAAGCCTTAGTTTTTAGGTATTAAGTAGTAGTAACAATCAAGGAATAATGGCTAGTGGACCACCGCCTCAAACTATGCTTACTGCGGAGCAGAAATATGACAGCATAGGTCGTGTAAAATCCCTTGTTTGGTCAGTGAAAGATGCTCTTGTTAAAGTGGTTAAGGTTGCTGCTGATGACATCTATCACAATGCTGCAGTTGACAATGGAATTAAAACTAGCGATGAAGGCCCACCCAGAGTTGATAAATGTTTGGAGGACTTTTTCTCAATTTGCAATCAAATTGAGGTCAATTTACGAACAATACAAGAGTGTACCACTCAACTAAAAGACAGCCATCAATATCTTCCCTTGTCTGTTATTATAAAAAATGAAACTGTTGGGCAAGTAGATGGCCTATCATATAGCCAATACTTAAGCACAGTAAAGGGACAAGTGGCTTTTGCCAAAAATATCCAAGAAATGTTGGCTGAAGGGGCGCGACGCGTTAGCCAAGCTGATTAATAATTTTCTCATTGTATTTGTGAATTGCAAAACATCAATAAATAGTTTTTGAATTTAATCTAATTTTTTCCTTATAACTAGGTAGCTGATTTTGGGTGTAGCAATGGAAAATTTACACGTTTCCTTAAAAACCTTGTTCATTGTCAAGAGATAGCGCTCGTAGACTCGCATTATGGTAGCTTAATGCAAGCGGAAAACATCGCAAGGCCATTAGCTTTTGATTTCTTAATGAAGAGAGAAAAAACTCTGAATATTAAAATTTATCAAGGAAGTGTAGCGGAAAAAGACCCTAGGCTACGAAATTATGATGCTGTCACATTAATTGAACTGTAATAAGTTTTTCGATTCTTTAAATAATGCTGTTAATGACTAAATAAATTTCCCTTACAGAGTTGAACATCTCAATGCAGATGTTTTAGAGAAAGTACCTGAAGTATTATTTAACTACATGCAACCAAAAATTGCAATTGTTACCACCCCAAATCGAGAATTTAACTGCTTATTTCCCAATGAGAAAGAATTTCGGCATTGGGACCACAAATTTGAGTGGAGTAGAGCGGAATTTGAAAATTGGTAGATTAATTTTGATTTTTCTTTCTGAAAAGAGTTATAACAAAATTTTCTTTTTGGTAGGGCTAATGATATTGTGACGAAGTACCCGCATTACCATGTAGAATTTGAGGGAATCGGCAATGGTCCTAAAGAAAGGGAAGACTTGGGAGCTTGCACACAAATGGCTATTTTTAGGAAAGTTAACGTGACTACGGATATTACCAAATCTGACGATAATATTGAAAGTTATCAATTAGTACGTGTTATATCTCCACAAGAAATTAAGATTTAAAATAAAATAAAATATTTTATTTTCAGATAAACAGTTTTATATATCCGAGTAAAAAAAAATCACCAGATACCATTTGATATCATTTTTTTAGGTAGTAAAAATATTTTCTTAAAAATGGGTATCAATTTGATTAATATTTTATATCAGAAGTATCATTTTTTAAATTATCTTCATAGTTTCAATAAAAATTAACATGGAAATATATGGCAATTAAATTTCAAAATTTAATATACAGCAGGGACTTATTTGTGTCAAATATGGCCATATTTGGATTCCAGTACTTTCAAAATACCTCCCACTAAATGTAAGCTGCCAGTAACTAAAATATGTACCTGATTAGCTTTGAGCAATTCTTTTGGCGGTTGAGGAAAATCCACTCTCATCCCATTTTTAACAAAAGCATTTTGTCCTTGAGTCAACCATTCAATGGCGTCAGTGAGGCATTCAAAGATGAGAGATGGGCATGTGGAATCCAATGATGGCGCAACTTTTCCTCCATCGCTGCCAAAGGCCTTTTCCTCAAGAATACTACTCTGTAGATAATTCCAAACGTTACAGTTGCTTAGGCAGACTTTATATTCGTAATCGGGGTCTACATTGAAATTGGTTTGGTCTAGAAATTAATTAAATACATTAAACTTTAAAATTAAGTTTAATAGAGGGGGTTTTAAATTTACCAGAAGCGGAGCTAATATCTTTAGTTACGTGATTTGGAGCAAATATGGCCAAATCAAAATCGCAATCCATGAGTGGGTTGAGCATAAATTCCGGTTTTCTACCACGAGTGCAGTTAAAAATAAGTATTTTATAAATGTTGTCACTGAAAAGAGAAAAAATATCTATAACAAATGTAATTTATCTTTGCATTTCACTATTCCCTATATTTACTCTGTAGACTTGATTTCCTGTTGACTGGCATCCTTGAACCAGTCAACACACCAAATAATACTTTCAGGTGTATGAGCACCGTCCAAAAAATAAACTACTGAATTTTGACGAATAGTCTGAAATCTTCCGGGCCACTTTGACTGTGTTAAAGCTGAAAAAGTTAAATTTTGAGTATTTTACTACTATTTTAACAAAAATTAATTTTAGGTCAATATTTGTAATAATACCTTTTGTAAATGCTTGTGGAACTGGAAACGTTTTGGCATAATTTATCAATGGTATCAGACTCTCTTCAGTATCATTTGAATAAGTACTGTCTTGGTAAATAAGCCCAGTTTTAAGAACGTTTCCGCATAAATGAAAATTCTTGGAGGACAAATGTGTTGGGTTGACACGTTGTAGCCAAGTTTGACAAAGTTGCAATGCCAGAGATGCATTAACCTCTTGCACTTTCCCTCGCATTCCCAACTGCACTGGATTGCCCAATTCATCTTTAAATGCACAGAGAGGAGGACTAATTTTCAAAGTACACTAGTGGATAGAAATAAAATTTAAAAATTATTTAAATTCCATTTTAAATTATTATTGGTTAATAATCACCGCTTTTGTTAAGGATCGCTCCAGAAATACTCTAAGTACTTCAGATTCTTGAGGAACTGTAAATGCAGGAACTCCACTCTTCAAAATTCCACTTTTTTGCCAGGCAATTTGTTCTAAAGTATTGCCTAAAAGATTTGTGTGATCAATACCGATGGAAGTAATCGCAACTACTACCGGTAATCTAAGACATTTAATAATAAATGTTAATTTTCTATTAGCAAGTTAGTCTGTCTAAAATGGTATCTTGCCTTAATATGTTAGTATAGTCATATTCACCACCTACACCAACTTCCACAACTGATACATCCACCTTTTCATCCAAAAATACGCGAAAAGCTAATAAAGTCAGGAAATGGAAATAAGGTGGCATGGACATATCATTTATCTGAAAAATCCAATATATTAGTGATAAAAAAGTGAAAAAGGTAGATAACCTTACCAAGTTATTTTTCAATTTTGTATAAGTATCCCAAAAGTAGTAAATGAAACTTTCTTCGGGTATAGGTTCACCATTTAATCTGATCCTCTCTCGCACGCTAACTAAATGTGGTGAACTAGAGATAAAATACTTTTAATAGGGAGAAATGGGCCAAGTAACAATCAGAAAGAAGTAATTATACCTATAAAAACCAGTTGTAAAGCCACAGTTCCGTAATATGCATTCTGTAAGAGCACATGTTGATCCTTTTCCTTTGGTTCCAGCTATGTGAATTGCATTTAACTTTTCCAAATCTTTTACCTTCGAAAGATTACAAACAAAAATATTATAAAATGACATAATAAGTTTCATGTAGCTAAAAAGTACTTGGATTCCCAGACTCTCTAGATGAAAAGGTGCAAGTTTCAAATTTTCTTTGGCAACATTTAAAGTTTTTTCGGAAGCTGCAAGCAATGCGGCATTGCTCTGCAAGCCATTAAGTGCAGTAATTGTTTCCTATTATACAGAAAATTGTAATTTGAACTAAAAAATTATTATAACTTTTGATGTGGACATACCTCATAAGAATAGTTATATTGCTCATTCCTCTTGTAATTTCTTACATTTGGTATTTCCACAACTGATTGGAAAAGGCACGTGTTACCTTCAATAACTTCATCACTAACACTACTCATGCTTTTACTACTGAACATCAAACAATTACCAGTGCAAAAATTTAACTTGTTTGGAAGTATACGAATTTTATTATGCACACACAGAACAGTTTTGCAAAGTCTTGTATGTAATGATTGTAAAACTTTTATTACTTTGATCCTTTGAGCAACTTCCATGTGGCGATGTTTATAAAATTATTCTTATCTTTTCCTTTTGTGTAATTCATAAACTAGGTCATGGTTATCAAATAAAATTTATTTCCGTAATCTTATCACATAACTCGAAAACGCGTCCTTTGCAAAAAAAAATTGGTTTATTCAGAAATCAGAATCAAAAACAATTACAATGAGCAGTCTGCTGCCTGCAGACGATTTTGTATAACTAACCAAGCGCCAGGGTCAAAAATAAGTTTTTTTTATTGAAAAATTGTCCTATGTACCACTAACTCTTGACTTATAAACTTTTCTAGTGGTCCCTTTATTTCTATCTCTATGGGTTCCTTGATCCCATTCATTTTTTTTTTTTGTGTGTGGCTGGATTAATTGTTATTATTTTCAATTGGAATCAAATGCATTTTAACACGAATGTATTCATTTCAGCCTTGAATACCGAACCACATTAGGTAGTTTGGCCTCAATCGCAAGGATGGGAAAGGTTCGTATACCTAGGAGGATTCAAGTACCGAGTTTTCATATTCCTAGCGTATACAGGGTCGCGGTAGATTCTATAAACCGTGACAGGGTGTCTGATTTTGCTCTGACATTGCATTTTTCTCCAACATTATAACAAGTAGAGTTTTGAAATGACGTAGGAACCATTCTATTTTATAATTTTCAGAAAATTGGAAAAAGATTCTCATGTTTTTCAAAAGTTTTTTTTTTGACTGGTAGGTGATAGAAGAAAACTATCAATGAGAAAGTTGTAGAGCATACTTGAAAACGTTCAATTAAAGTTGGTTCGGTCGAAAAAGACCGATTTTTCATTAAGATATGAGGTCATGAAAAATAACAAGCTAGTCATAGTAGGCAATAGCTTTTTCGGGCACTGTAAGAAAATAAATTTTAAGCATAAAACAAATGTACGAAAGACTAATCTTTTTTCAATCAAAACAAAAAAAAACCAACAACAACAAAGTTCAGGTAGGGTTCAATTATTCCTCCGTCTGTTGCAATGCATGTGTCTGCACGATGAAGCAAGTCTCGAAATGAATGCTGTATCAATTGTATCATGTCGGGAGTGACAAGTTGGAAGGCATCAATTATAATCTGGCGCCTTTCTTCGAGGTTCGCAATAGGCGTCTGGTAAACGTGCTCCTTGACGAAGCTACAGAGGAAAACAGTTGAGCGGTGATAGATCTGGTGAACTTGGAGGCCATCGAATCGGACCGTTCCTTCCACTCCATCGCAGATGGAAATGAACTACAGCAGCTTGAGGTTGATTTGGTTGCGCACCGTCATGCTGAAACCACAGCTGGCGGTAGTGGGCCAGAGGAATTTCGTCCAACGCATTCGCTACTTTGATCTGTAAGAGCTCCAAAAAGCTCTGCCCGCTCAGGGCAAAAAGGGGGACCGACTAGACCCGCCAATACGTTAAGTAGAAATTGGACTTGATGATGTTGAGTGAATCTCCAGAGTCGATTAACATCATTCCACATGTTATTATTCTGGTGATTGAAAGGGCCATCACTGGCAAACGAACATTCATCGAACACCAAGAATAGATGAAGAAAATCCAGGTTTTCTTCACATATGATGCCCAGCCAGTTACAAAAGTCATAACGGCGTTCCGTATCGCCATCGTGAAGGGCTTGGTGAAGAGTCATTCGAAATGGATGTAAGTTTTGGTTTCGCGGGGTTATCCAGATGTAGTCCCTTGTCAAACCCAGGTCATCACTTTTGTTGCTTACCCTCGACGCAGTATCTGGAGCGTAATTTACACTCCTGATACTGCGTCGAGGCCCTCGAGGGTAAGCAACAAAGTTAGCCAAGATAGTGTCTTCCATGTCAATGTTTTGACGACCTTCTCCACGGATCCTGGAGTTGGTGGTTGAAATCTTGAACAGCTCTGAGAACGGTGTTTCGACTTGGTGTTCTGTTCGGATAGCGAATACCAAATACTTCCTCTTGTAGTGTTCCAATTCACTTCGCCGTAAAACAATTTAATTATTAATGCACGCTGATCGCGAGAATAAAGATGCAGCTTAATTACTAAGTTGTCGCTTTAAATACTAAATAATCTGAGCGTTGACCAAAATGAGTCCAACCAGGCTAGAATCTAATAGGTCTAAAACAAAAACCCATCTGTAATTTGTTGGTGTTCGATAAAAATATCAATCTTTGATACATTTATGCTTAAAATGTATTTTCTTACAGTGCCCGAAAAAGCTATTGCCTCCTATGACCAACTTGTTATTTTTCATGACCTCATATTTTTATGAAAAATCGTTTTTTGTCGACCGAACCAACATTATTTGTACGTTTTCAAGTATGCTCTACAACTTTCTTATTGAAAGGTTTCGTCTATCACGTACCGGTCAAAATATTAAGTTTTGAAAAAACATGGAAATCTTTTTAGAATTTTCTGAAAATTAGCCACTATAATTATTCCTGCGTCATACGTATAACATGCAAATTTCAAAACTCTCCCTATTTTAGTTTTTGAGAAAAATGCGATGTCAGGGCAATATCAGACACCGTGTATAATGACGTTCGTAATTTTTGATGTGTACGGTACCCAATGAAACTAGCCACGGCTTATTGCGAGATATATGTCATAAATTTTAATACGCATCTTTTTGATTGAACGAAAATAAATCAATAAATATTAACAGCAAATACTTTTATCATAAGTAACATAATACCTCAAAGTATGACTCTTGCAGCTTTGCTCATGCATTTTCCCTTACTACATCCTTACTTCACCCATGGGCAATGCTTCACCAAATATAAATCAGTAAAACGACTAGCAACTCTATACTTAGTCAAATATACTCGTTTCTAGTACTCTTTGATAAGAGTAGCTGTAACCATAAAAATATTAACTTGCGGAGTTATCTTTGAAAGAATCGTGAATTATAGAACTTTGATTTTATAAAATAAAAAGTGTTCTTGCCCAACTTGTTAAAATGTTGCTCTTACGTCACAAGACACAGCTGTATTCGCACGAGCGATTTGTACGCGCGCTAGAAAAACCTCTATTCCTCTAGCGACTGTAGCGCGAGCTCGTTGACTTGTAAAAGTAAGCGACTGTGACGTAAGAGCCACAATAAAATAAGAAGGCCACGTTACTATATAAAAAGAACTATTACTTCAAGAATATGCAACATAATAACTCATAACAAAAGTAATATAAGACCCAAAAGTGTGTCAGCTGTACCTTCGCGCCTATTAAAATTTTTAGTCAACTAGTTGCGCTATAGACTACATAACCTACTAGTTGGAATAGTACTAGCAACAATATATTTAGATTTTCTCTGTTCGATTTACTCGCCCGTAGACATACGTTCTTAAACGCCACACTCGGCGGCGCTGGAGTACCTCGATTTTGATGACGTATTTTCCTACCCTCCCTCGTTTCCCCTTTTTACTTTGCTGACACACTTTTGGGTCTTATGCTACTTTTGCTCATAAGTATGCCACTGTACCTTTATTCCATTCAAAAATCTTCACTAACGGTTTGTTTCACCACGAACCAGTAAAAAGAAGGACTACGTTAGATTTTACCCTTTTTATTCATCCTAGTAATTTTGGGAGTCAAACTATTGGTTAATAACATTTGTATTTAAGCCAATGGAAAATCTCTAAATTGAGAAGGAATTTTTTGTGGCGGAATTTTAGTCGGCCCAATGTATTTTATTGAAATTCATAAACTCGCTCGGTTTGGGCGAATGAAGTTAAATAATGAGTAATTTAGGAAAAGAAAAGGTTGGGGAAAATGACCAATACGGTTCAGTCGTCGAAGTGGGATATTCCACCAGCGTTATTAAAACCTATACCATGTTTAGAAGAGTTAGGCCTAGGCTCAAAAGAATCTGTAAACTGTAAAGACCCCAATCTTGTAGATGCCTCAGAAAAGCTCAACCTGAATATCAACTATTTTTTCCGATAAACCTGCTACTTTTATTTGACAATGCAAATTTATTTTAGAACCTGAGTCTCCGAAAACTTCATTAATTTGCAAATTCATTGCATTAACAGCACGGGACACTATATTGTATCTCATTTTAGCTACTAAGCCTTGGTTGTTCAAACAGGTTTGTTTACTAAAATAATGGCCGTCGGTTTATCATACGTAGAGCTAATTGTGCGCCGGCATAATTCACTTTTGAGATTCGATGACGTAAAATATTAAGTACGGTACGGATGACGCAATATCTGTGAAACAAACCGTTAGTGAAGAAATAGAGCTAGTGGCATACTTATGAGTAATTATGTTACATATGCTTCAAGGTTAATGGCTGAGCAAGGGAACGAGGAAGATTTTTAATCCTATTGTACTGAAGATGGCTCTACACAACACTTGGGGACTTTTACTCCTATTATACTGAAGATGGCGCTACACAACACTTGGGGACTTTTACTCCTATTATACTGAAGATGGCGCTACACAACACTTGGGGACTTTTACTCCTATTATACTGAAGATGGCGCTACACAACACTTTGGGACTTTTACTCCTATTATACTGAAGATGGCGCTACACAACACTTGGGGATTTTTACTCCTTTTATACTGAAGATGGCGCTACTAATTCCGGGCCCCAAGAGAGCCGTGAGTACCGGTGATAGCTATACATTTTCGGAGTGAAACCCGGGATTAGTATAGCTCGTTTGTTCAAACCCGGGCCCCTAGGCTATACGGGCCCCGGTAATTTGTACCGGCTTCCCCCTCTCTAGTCGGGCCTGGCGCTACACAACACTTGGGTACTTTTACTCCTATTATACTGAAGATGGCGCTACACAACAATTAGGGACTTTCTCACTTCTATTTAATAACGGGTAGTGGCGCACGTTCGGTGACACGTCTTAATTAAATGAGTCACCCCTTTTCAATTTATTTATGGTGAGCGGGGCCTCCCAAAGCTCGCCCCCCCCCCCCCGCGCCGCGGGCCCTGCGGACCATCAGCTATGCCACTGATTAGAACGCGTTGCGTACGGAACACGCGTATCGTACCGTTATTAAATAGGATAAAATAATCTATTATCTGAGAGGAGCGGGAAGGCCTCTAGTGTTTATATCGCCATCTTCAACATAGTCGCAGTTACAACACAAGTTTCTATCAAGAATGTATTTATTTATACTCAGGGAGAAAGAATATGTCGTGATTATTTTTAGCGTTTCTCCAATTCCACCCGTTAGGCCCCCCCGGTATGCTCCTCCGCTTTAATAAAATCAAATAATACTGCAATCTCATTGGTTCTTAAAAATTACGTTTTTCGACGAGATTAACGCTGCAGCGAGGACGCAAAAAATAAGACCGCCTCCTTTCCCCTCCCCCCCCCCTTAGCGTGACGGCGTTAGGGCCTCAACGTGTCCGTCGATAGTCTCGGCATATTCATTCTCACTGAGTATAAATAAATACATTCTTGTTTCTATTAATAACAAGTCGGATCAGCCGAAATATTAGTTCCACATCGAGGCAGCAGGTGAAATGCCCCTAGTGCCCAAAATTACATTTCAAAAGCGAGAGTACGTTTTCTGTCTCACCGACTTCTCACCAGGTGTCGCGGCGGACGCCCGCTTTTCAATTTCCCGAAATTTCTTTATTTTATTAAAAATTAACCACTCAATATTTTTTTATGTGGTTTTCGCCATAAATTTAATTTTTAATAGGCTATAGGGCTATCTAACTGGTTAAAGGTTGACCGTTCCCCTTTAATATTTTTTTCAAACGCGAGAGTACGATAATACCAATTATAATTTGTGGGCCGAAAAACCACGTTTGTATAATAACTGCGGGACGACCAGGCCCGTAGCCACGAGGGGGGGGGGGAGGCATTCGGGGCAATGCCCCATCAAAAATAAATGTTGCCCCCTCAAATGAAATTTTTATTTTCCCCTACCTGCCCCCTCAATTTAATCCATTCCCCTTCATCTTATTAGTTTTTTAAATCTTCTATTCGTTGAAATTTTCCTTTTGGACCACTTGTCTTTGTCTAAGGTTTAGATTAGTGTTGTAAGTCAGAAACGTTTCCGTATTTTTCCGAAAAGAATAAAAAAAAAAGTTTTCATTCCATGATTAGTCTAATATATTGTTTGCAAATTGAAATTAAGCGGTATTTTCGCCTCATTTTTTCGAATCTGAAAGTAAAACTAAACCTCTAGACTAGTTTAAACTGATTAACAATGTAATGCTATTAATGTTTTGTAGTATGTTTAAAAACATTAAAAACCCTTAAAAGGTAATTTATGTTTCAAATTTTTATTTTTCCGATTTGCGGAAAATATTTTCCTGAAACTTTTCTGAAAAATTTTCCGCATTTAATTTTTCCGGAAAATTAATAACACTAGTTTAGATCGTTATTTATAGGTAACTATTTCTTAATAAAATACAAGTTGTAGAATGGTCTGCTTCAGAAAGTAAGGGTTTTTTTTGTACACCAAAAACATTTCAAGGCGCCATTTATGTTAATTTTCAAAATTAGGTAAAGAAAAAAATTTGCCCCCTCACAAAAAGCTACTGCCCCCATTACGAAATTTTTCTGGCTTCGAACAGGGTTATATATAGGAAAGCAGCAGTAATCAGACGATGAAGTTACGAAATAATGTACCACGTAAGCCATGCTAAGCCTTGAAATGTATACTATGTAGCAGGCTAATAGAAACATGATTTTCTGGGAACCTTTACGAACCAAAGCCGATAAAAGCCATTTATTTACTTTTGGTAAAATAAGTTCCTTTACTTTTGGTAAACCAAGTTCATTTACTTTTGGTAAACTAAGTTAATTTACTTTTGGTAAACTAAGTTAATTTACTTCCGGTAAAAGACGTTATTTTACTTCCGGTAAAAGACATTAATTTACTTCCGGTAAAAGACGTTAATTTACTTCCGGTAAAAGACGTTAATTTACTTCCGGTAAAAGACGTTATTTTACTTCCGGTAAAAGAAGTTAATTTACTTCCGGTAAAAGACATTAATTTACTTCCGGTAAAAGACGTTCATTTACTTCCGGTAAAAGACGTTCATTTACTTCCTGTAATAGACGTTCATTTACTTCCGGTAAAAGACGTTCATTTACTTCTGATAAAAAACCATGTTAAAAAAAGAATTAAATTAAATTGACCGCTCTGGGGGCCATTTTCGCGGAAGCGTAAAACGTGCGTAAAACTTCGTCGAAATTCCAAGTGGGAGTTCAATTAATGTCGCGCTAAACTGCAGCTAATTAGTTTTAGCTAAACGAAGTTGGTTAGGCAGGTAGATGTAGATGGAAACCTTTTAAACAATTTAGACAACAACAACTACTAACGACATTTCAAAGAAACCAATAGTTCCACTCTGATTGTGAAAGTTGTGCTAGGAATGGTGCACGTTTTCAAAATGCGATTCACTAACTTCCGTTTCCCTTTATGACGCGTTTTCGTCACGGAGTTGGAAGTGACGTAATTTACGTCATATCCCGTTAACATGTTTCAATGAAAGAAAATGCTTTTATGGCATATACTTACGATAGATTATGTTACATATGATATTATCAAATAAAATAACTTAAATAAACCATTTTTCTAATTCCTGACAATTATTTTATATACAGGGTGTCTTAATTTGATCGGCCCAGGCGTTTTTCTCAAAAAATATAGTTGCTAGAAATGTGAAATCATCCGGATATACTTTCTCGGGGAGGGCCCATTTCTTTTGGAATTTTCAGAAAAATCGTGAAATTTTTCACCGTTTTGAAATTTTTATTTTTTGAACGATAGGTGGTAGACGAAAATTTTCCATCAACAAGTTGTAGAGCGTACTCTAAAACCTTTAATGAAATTGGTTTGGTAAAAAACGGACAATTGTTCATTGAAATAATACGTCATGAAAAAAAACAAGTTGGTACTACCCAAAAAGGTTTACGTCTCATGAAAAAGAAAGCTAAACCTATCTAATTTGAAATGATCGTATGTTTGTAATGATAAATATTTTTTTGGAGAAAATACAATTTACATAGTAGAATTCCAGAATTAACGCGTCTTATTTTAAATGAGGTTCAATAATTCCACCGTCCGCTGAAATACAAATCCGTGCGCGATGAAGCATATTTTGAAACGAAGCACGGACCATCTCGGGAGTTATGAGTTGGAACGCAGCGAACGCTGCGATGATTCTCTGCCGTAGATCTTGCCCCAAATAAGACGCGTGAATTCTTGAATTCTACTATGTAAATTGTATTTTCTCTAAAAAATTATTTAAAATAATTTGGCTTAAAAAAACAGTCCTTTTTTTATCTTTACAAACATACGATCATTTCAAATTAGATAGGTTTCTCTTTCTTTTTGGGTAGTACCAACTTGTTTTTTTTCATGACGTATTATTTCAATTAAAAATTGTCCATTTTTGACCAAACCAATTTCATTAAAGGTTTTCGAGTACGCTCTACAACTTGTTGATTGAAAATTTTCATCTACCACCTATCGTTCAAAAAATAAAAATTTCAAAACGGTGAAAAATTTCACGATTTTTCTGAAAATTCCAAAAGAAATGGGCCCTCCCCGAGAAAGTATATCCGGATGATTTCACATTTCTAGCAACTATAGTGTTTGAGAAAAATCCATGGGCCGATCAAATTGAGACACCCTGTATATATTCTTTAAATATCAGAATGGAAAGGTATTTATTAGTTTAATTTAAATCAGGTTGGATTCAGTGGCGTAACTTCAAATCCCGGGTCTTCCTGCACCGAAGACAATGTTCCAATTCAGTGGCGTTTCCTAGAGGGGGCTGTCATTTTAAGCAACTGGAAGACGACGTACGTCTAGTTGCCCATATAAACAAACTTGAAATATTTTCGTCTAGTTGACTGACATATTTGGTCTTATCCGATACTCCGACCGATAACGGTAAACCTCTGACCCCATTGAGCGTTCGAAACAAAATACGAACTTATAAGAGCGTCTACTGTATTTATTTTCAAAACCGAGTCCTTAAAGGCCCCCCAAGAAAATTAATTCTGGTGGTTTTGTTAACCAGCATATTTTTTCAAATATGTAATAGTTATAAATCTCTCTTAAATTGTATCATCTCTCCCGATTTAACAACGATAAAATATGAAAAGCATTGGGGTTTGCGGACTTCAGGTTTTCATACTTTTCATATTGAAAAAAAATTATGTTTCAAAAATGTGAAAAATTCACTTACTTCGTACATTGAGAAAAGTTGGGCCAAGTCTTAGAGTTCTAAGATTATAGACGCTTAATATAGTCTTTGAGGAGTTTGAGCTAAGAAAGAATATTGCCATCTGCTTTATAACTTGTCAACTTAATGTGTGATAATGGAGGAAGAAACTACTATCCTGGAGAAGAAAAGCAGGCGTGCGAACCATAGAGATAGAAAAGAAATAGAGGGAAGATTACCGCGTTAAGGCATCCCTGTTTTTGACAGGGAAAATTCATCTCCCCCCCCGCGCATATATGTAAGCGGAGATGGGCAGAATTTGCAACGCCATCTATCCTTCTTTTGTTTACATCAAATGACAGTTGATTTTCAAAAAGGCATAATGTATTTCATTTCACCGCGCGTCGATGGCGCCACGTAATCTGCCCATCTCATGGCTTCCTACATTGGCGAAAAGGGGGTCGGCACTCGCGGTCAACTTCGCCAGATACAATAGTGCCTCTACTTCTTTTCTATCTCTATGGCGCGAACAGCGGCTCACAATTAACCTTTGTGCCTAGTAGAGTGTCGCCACCTATGGAAAAACTATAACCTTATAAAAATTACGTAATAGCTGTCCTAAAATAGGAGTCGCTAAAAGCCTACGAACCAGGCGTAAATTCGGAGACGCTGAATAACGTGGAAACTGAATAACCTGCATCCTGATTTACCTGGAAAATGACAGCGACTTGAATAACGTGGAAACTGAATAGCGTGGAAACGGAATAACGTGGAAACTGAATAGCGTGGAAACTGAATAGCGTGGAAACTGAATAACGTACATCCTGATTTACTTGGAAAATGACAGCGACTTGAATAACGTGGAAACTGAATAACGTGGAAACTGAATAGCGTGGAAACGGAATAACGTGGAACTGAATAGCGTGGAAACTGAATAGCGTGGAAACTGAATAACGTGGAAACTGAATAGCGTGGAAACGGAATAACGTGGAACTGAATAGCGTGGAAACTGAATAGCGTGGAAACTGAATAACGTGGAAACTGAATAACGTGGAAACTGAATAACGTGGAAAATGAATAGCGTGGAAACTGAATTACGTGGAAACTGAATAACATGGAAACTGAATAGCGTGGAAACTGAATAACGTGGAAACTGAATAACGTGGAAACTGAATAACGTGCATCCTGATTTACATGGAAAATGACAGCGACTTGAATAACGTGGAAACTGAATAGCGTGGAAACGGAATAACGTGGAAACTGAATAGCGTGGAAACTGAATAGCGTGGAAACTGAATAACGTGGAAACTGAATAACGTGCATCCTGATTTACGTGGAAAATGACAGCGACTTGAATAACGTGGAAACTGAATAGCGTGGAAACGGAATAACGTGGAAACTGAATAGCGTGGAAACTGAATAGCGTGGAAACTGAATAACGTGGAAACTGAATAACGTGCATCCTGATTTACGTGGAAAATGACAGCGACTTGAATAACGTGGAAACTGAATAACGTGGAAACTGAATAACGTGGAAACTGAATAACGTGGAAAATGAATAGCGTGGAAACTGAATTACGTGGAAACTGAATAACGTGGAAACTGAATAGCGTGGAAACTGAATAACGTGGAAACTGAATAACGTGGAAACTGAATAACGTGCATCCTGATTTACGTGGAAAATGACAGCGACTTGAATAACGTGGAAACTGAATAGCGTGGAAACGGAATAACGTGGAAACTGAATAGCGTGGAAACTTAATAACGTGGAAACTGAATAACGTGCATCCTGATTTACGTGGAAAATGACAGCGACTTGAATAACGTGGAAACTGAATAGCGTGGAAACGGAATAACGTGGAAACTGAATAGCGTGGAAACTGAATAGCGTGGAAACTGAATAACGTGGAAACTGAATAACGTGCATCCTGATTTACGTGGAAAATGACAGCGACTTGAATAACGTGGAAACTGAATAACGTGGAAACTGAATAACGTGGAAACTGAATAACGTGGAAACTGAATAACGTGGAAAATGAATAGCGTGGAAACTGAATTACGTGGAAACTGAATAACGTGGAAACTGAATAGCGTGGAAACTGAATAACGTGGAAACTGAATAACGTGGAAACTGAATAACGTGCATCCTGATTTACGTGGAAAATGACAGCGACTTGAATAACGTGGAAACTGAATAGCGTGGAAACGGAATAACGTGGAAACTGAATAGCGTGGAAACTGAATAGCGTGGAAACTGAATAACGTGCATCCTGATTTACGTGGAAAATGACAGCGACTTGAATAACGTGGAAACTGAATAACGTGGAAACTGAATAGCGTGGAAACGGAATAACGTGGAAACTGAATAATGTGGAAACTGAATAACGTGTAAATGTTTCCCCTTGTCGTTGCTAAAAGTCGCCACTGACTGAATTTTAAAGGCGTTGTTTTCCATTTAAACAAGTTGGGCAAAATCGTACAAATTGTTTCACTTGCTGAATTATTTAGTGAAAAATGTATTATTGCTTCTTCTCTTTTCTCGAAATTCTTTATAACTTGTCAACTTAATGTGTGATAATGGAGGAAGAAACTACTATCCTGGAGAAGAAAAGCAGGCGTGCGAACCATAGAGATAGAAAAGAAATAGAGGGAAGATTACCGCGTTAAGGCATCCCTGTTTTTGACAGGGAAAATTCATCTCCCCCCCCGCGCATATATGTAAGCGGAGATGGGCAGAATTTGCAACGCCATCTATCCTTCTTTTGTTTACATCAAATGACAGTTGATTTTCAAAAAGGCATAATGTATTTCATTTCACCGCGCGTCGATGGCGCCACGTAATCTGCCCATCTCATGGCTTCCTACATTGGCGAAAAGGGGGTCGGCACTCGCGGTCAACTTCGCCAGATACAATAGTGCCTCTACTTCTTTTCTATCTCTATGGCGCGAACAGCGGCTCACAATTAACCTTTGTGCCTAGTAGAGTGTCGCCACCTATGGAAAAACTATAACCTTATAAAAATTACGTAATAGCTGTCCTAAAATAGGAGTCGCTAAAAGCCTACGAACCAGGCGTAAATTCGGAGACGCTGAATAACGTGGAAACTGAATAACCTGCATCCTGATTTACCTGGAAAATGACAGCGACTTGAATAACGTGGAAACTGAATAGCGTGGAAACGGAATAACGTGGAAACTGAATAGCGTGGAAACTGAATAGCGTGGAAACTGAATAACGTACATCCTGATTTACTTGGAAAATGACAGCGACTTGAATAACGTGGAAACTGAATAACGTGGAAACTGAATAGCGTGGAAACGGAATAACGTGGAACTGAATAGCGTGGAAACTGAATAGCGTGGAAACTGAATAACGTGGAAACTGAATAGCGTGGAAACGGAATAACGTGGAACTGAATAGCGTGGAAACTGAATAGCGTGGAAACTGAATAACGTGGAAACTGAATAACGTGGAAACTGAATAACGTGGAAAATGAATAGCGTGGAAACTGAATTACGTGGAAACTGAATAACATGGAAACTGAATAGCGTGGAAACTGAATAACGTGGAAACTGAATAACGTGGAAACTGAATAACGTGCATCCTGATTTACGTGGAAAATGACAGCGACTTGAATAACGTGGAAACTGAATAGCGTGGAAACGGAATAACGTGGAAACTGAATAGCGTGGAAACTGAATAGCGTGGAAACTGAATAACGTGGAAACTGAATAACGTGCATCCTGATTTACGTGGAAAATGACAGCGACTTGAATAACGTGGAAACTGAATAGCGTGGAAACGGAATAACGTGGAAACTGAATAGCGTGGAAACTGAATAGCGTGGAAACTGAATAACGTGGAAACTGAATAACGTGCATCCTGATTTACGTGGAAAATGACAGCGACTTGAATAACGTGGAAACTGAATAACGTGGAAACTGAATAACGTGGAAACTGAATAACGTGGAAACTGAATAACGTGGAAAATGAATAGCGTGGAAACTGAATTACGTGGAAACTGAATAACGTGGAAACTGAATAGCGTGGAAACTGAATAACGTGGAAACTGAATAACGTGGAAACTGAATAACGTGCATCCTGATTTACGTGGAAAATGACAGCGACTTGAATAACGTGGAAACTGAATAGCGTGGAAACGGAATAACGTGGAAACTGAATAGCGTGGAAACTGAATAGCGTGGAAACTGAATAACGTGCATCCTGATTTACGTGGAAAATGACAGCGACTTGAATAACGTGGAAACTGAATAACGTGGAAACTGAATAGCGTGGAAACGGAATAACGTGGAAACTGAATAATGTGGAAACTGAATAACGTGTAAATGTTTCCCCTTGTCGTTGCTAAAAGTCGCCACTGACTGAATTTTAAAGGCGTTGTTTTCCATTTAAACAAGTTGGGCAAAATCGTACAAATTGTTTCACTTGCTGAATTATTTAGTGAAAAATGTATTATTGCTTCTTCTCTTTTCTCGAAATTCTTTTTATTTGATAATTATAGGGCCTATTTAAGCATTGCACCGAAAAGAATTACGATTTTGTATAAATAAAAGGGTGGCAGATTTTTGGGCGGCAAAAGTATAAAGACGGCCCTGACTATAGTTTTAAAACAAAAATAAATAAATTTTATAAAGTAGTAAGATTTTATATAACTAAATTTTCTAAAAAAAAGGTTAATTAACAAAGAAATATAAATTAAATATGATTATTATATTAATTGTCTAAGAACGAGTGACACTATCTTTAGAAAAATAAATTTTAGACTAGAAATGAAGTTTATGAGTGAACTGGTGGAACAATATTTATCAAAGGAAATTGCGTTATAGCCAATTAGGTTTCAAAATTCACTATACGAGGTAAAGTTTATGAAGTCTCAGATTTTTTTAATGAAATTTAAATAAATATAGTAAAGTTGGACTTGGAAAATCCATGACTTGAGTTATGGTCTGCAAGTGAGCGTGAGTGTATGGCACGCCAAACCAGACAAAATTCTTACTTCACACTATTGTATACTTTCCTACTATATCTCATACTTTTGTCTCACAAGCTAGCATACTTTTGTCTCACAAGCCAGCATACTTTACGCAAACGAGCATACGTTGTACCCGCGAACTATCATACTTGACACTCGCAAACGTTTATACTTCTAACTCGCGAACTATCATACTTGAACTCGCAAACGTTTATACTTCTAACGCGCGAACTATCATACTTGACACTCGCAAACGTTTATACTTCTAACGCGCGAACTATCATACTTGAACTCGCAAACGTTTATACTTCTAACGCGCGAACTATCATACTTGACACTCGCAAACGTTTATACTTCTAACGCGCGAACTATCATACTTGACACTCGCAAACGTTTATACTTTGTACGCGCGAACTACCATACTTGCGACGCTCAAACTTGTATACTTCGTACGCGCACGCTTCTGCGCAAGCGAAGCTTTTTCCCCGCCATTCGCTGGCGCGTTATTTGAGTCTAACCACTTTACGGCCGGATTTCAAATTTCTGCGGCTTCAATATCAGAAGTAAATGAACCGTAATTATAGAAAAAGCGCTCAGAATCGGAGGGCGTTTTCCTTATGAAAATTATTAGGAAATCGAGTCAAATAAATGCTAATTTCCATCCCCGTCTTTTGACGTGATCAATTTTTTTTCGGCCTAGGAGCGCCAAAATTTCAAATTCAAGGTCAAAATGTATCTTCATAAGGAAAACGCCTCCAACATAGGGAGTATAGCAGTCTGAAACCTAGAGTTCATTTACTTTTGTCAATATCTAATGCCAAAGGAGGAGGAAAGCGGTAATATTTCAATTTGAAAGTATGGTAGTTCGCGGGTACAAAGTATGCTCGTTTGCGTAAAGTATGCTAGCTTGTGAGACAAAAGTATGAGATATAGTAGAAAAGTGTACTGTAGTGTGAAGTAAGAATTTTGTCCGGTTTGGCGTGCCATAGGAGTGGTCAGCGAATGACCGGAAGTGGCCTACGCATGTGTTTGGAAAATCATTTTGCATCTTACCAAAAGTCAATCGCAAGATAACCTCACTGTTTTACCAATAACTATGGTCTTTCTCTTGACAATATATAATGTTTAAAAAACAGATACTAAATTACTGAAATAAAAAAACAGTCTCACAATCATCAAAATAATATTTTATTTTATAAATCTGATGAGGAATTTGAGAAAAGTTCGAGGTCGGAACTCGTTGTAGAAGCGGCTTATTAGACACGGAGTCGAACTCTATTCTCCCTCCCAAATAATATTTTATTATATAAATCTGATGAGGAATTTGAGAAAAGTTCGAGGTCGGAAGTTATTGGTTATAGCGTCGTGGCTGGACGAGAACGGCTGGCGGCGGTTGCGGCAGGACTGGAACGGTTGGCGGCGTAAAGATAGGGACGTACGACGGCGACAGAACTCGTTGTAAATAATTTTTGATTTATTGTATACTTTTGGTAATAGTGTTTATATCATAGATAAAAACTAGCCCACGTTGTTTAAAAGTATTAAAAATTAAAATTAACTTTTATTCTAAATAAATTTCGAGCGATACATTAGAATTAAATATAATTTATACAGATCATAGAATCAGTGCTTCCCTAACTTTTTAAGTCCAAGTAGTAATTATTTTGAGAGTTTTAATTGTCACTTGGTGTAATTTATTTATAATGAACTATTGCCAATTTTAAAATTTCCAAAAAACAAAAAAAAACCTAAGATGGACCTAATAGTCATCCAGGGAAGTTCCCGGTGGGAAGGTGTGCAGTGTCGAAGAGGCATTACCTCGTTGAACCGCGACGGCGAAGCGCTGGATTAAGTAGGAAACTGAGTGACGGATCGAATCCTACGACCTATAGCGTTGGTCAGTTCCAAACCGAAGGAGCCAAGAGTTTCGATGGCCACTGCTTTAAACATATAGTATTACTCAAGCGCCGAGTATTTGGATCTCTTCTTCGTTTCAGCCTGGGTAGCGGCCCGGAAAGGGGCTGTTGAAAAATTAATATTCCCACTGATTTAGATGAAGTCAGTTATATAATTATCTTAGTATTCATTAATTCTTTAAGAATATGTATTGGTAATTTATATTCCCTTTTATAACATATCCAAAACGAATTGAATTTAATAAAACTTCGGCACGGAAAGTCCAGAAACTCTACAACATCTAACAAGTGCTGAATGTATGAAGTATTTTGAAGAAGCAAAACTTCAAATAGATACGCTTGCCCGAGAAAAGGAAGTGTGAAAAAATTAAGGCCGGAGAAACCGAGAGAGAAAATTTTGAAGAAAACTGTTAAATTAACGACGCACCCCTCGAAAGATTAAATCCGATTTAATCGTGATTATTTGGATTATATTCAATTTAATCACGATTCTGTTGATTAAATCACGTTTAATCATGATTAGAATGTTTAAATCTGATTTAATCATGTGTAGAATGTTTAAATCTGATTTAATCTTGATTAAATGAAAAAATCTGATTTAATCATGATTAAATGAAAAAATCTGATTTAACCATGATTAAATGAAAAACTCTGATTTAATCATGATTAAATGAAAAAATCTGATTTAATCATGATTAAATGAAAAAATCTGATTAAAATAATTAAATCCCGATTGAAATGATTTAATAATGATTAGTATGATTAAATCGCGATTAGAATTTGAAGGAGAATCAGAATGATTATATTGGTGAATGGAATGATTACAATTGTGCGTGATTAGAACGAGCGGATTAGAATAATGTTACATGAAAAAAGTAGTTCCTATTACAATGTTACCTTAATTA
This sequence comes from Leiobunum rupestre, assembly GCF_980474605.1. Lineage (NCBI taxonomy): Eukaryota > Metazoa > Arthropoda > Arachnida > Opiliones > Sclerosomatidae > Leiobunum > Leiobunum rupestre. Next base: position 25,935,607 of record NC_143390.1, on the reverse strand, counting down.
CTAAGCTGTGATAACTCGTGTAACTAAGCTGTGACAACTTGTTACAAAGCTGTGATGTTTTCGGATGTTTTAAATAAAATGCGATAAGTTAAATTTTTATCATTTCAATCAAATACATTTACGATAGAACCATCAATATTAATAATTAATATTAAATTATCGTACTTTAGTTTTGATTTTAATTATAAAATCTCGATTCGATCTGGTTAAATGATTTAATCCGGATTAAAAATTAAATCCTGATTAGAATGATTAAATCTTGTTTAAATTATGATTAAATTGATTAAATCGTGATTAGATTTTCTAATCTTGATTACCCTGATTTAATCATTTTACTATGATTAAGACGCACACAAAATGGAAGTGACCTGCCCCTCGTCTAAGCGTGGAAAAAGATGCGCTACATGTGATTAACTTCAGAGTACGAGGAAAAAGAACGATGAAGGATTAAAGTGCAAGAATTGTTAAGACTCGATTTGTTTCACTTGTTTGAAACCATGTGAAGAAAACTGTGAATAATTACCTAATGAAGTGCCGAAGTATTTCTTCAAAAACTATTTACCAGAAGAATAAATATTTCTATTTTACAAAATAACACTATAAACACTTATTAAAACAGGACCTCTGCGCCTCATTCGGAGACCCACCGCCCCACAGCAGGATACCCAATCCTTCGAGGCGGCCAGTTTGCCTGTACCCTCTCCGTTAGCCTGAGCCGAAACCCAGTTACCAGCCCCTTCCTGACCGAAGTCGGAGGATGAGATAGGACCATTTGAACGGAGCTAACATCTCCTAGTGCGCCACCGCCTTTATGGGTTACAAAAGCCGGACCCCGACTCCCCGGTAAAGCCACCAGTTATTGCACACTCTGACCCATTAAGGGCCAGGTGTAGTAAGCATGTTGTCAGAATTTATAGCCCGGTGTACCGGTAAAGAGAACCACACCACCGGAGGCCTATCATCAGAATGCCCTACGCCAGCGTCCACAAGCCCGGACAGGTGACAAAACCAGCATGGGTAGCAGAACCCCACTACTGATGGTCGCACCCTCGACGCAAGCCGCTCAACCCAGCAGAAGGTGCAACAATGGGACGACCAGCCCGCCACTTCGCACACAGCAGTGGGATAGAGAACGGATGCTCTAGCAACTCCGGCCGACACCCCACCTACAAAGGCAGGGAGCCAAGCCCTTTGGAGAGAGCTCCTAAAGGGGAACGGCGGGCACACAGCAGCCCGCATAACCCGGCACAGCTGGCACCGGAGATCCCGGTGGGAGCCCAAAAGGCCGGGAGATGGGTCCGCCGTGCCCTCATACGGAGGCCCGCAGCCCCACAGCAGGCTACTCAATCCGCCGAGGCGGCCAGTGTGCCCGGCCCCTCTCCATTAGCCTGGGCCGAAGCCCAGTATCCAGCCCACACCTGACCGAAGTCGGAGGTCGGAGATAGGACCCTTTGGACGGAGCTAACATCTCCCAGTGCGCCACCGCCCTTACGGGTTACAAGAGCCGGACCCCGACTCCCCGGTAAAGCCACCAGTTATTGCACACTCCGACCCCTTGAGGGCCAGGTGTAGTAAGCAGGAGTGTCCGCCGCGCCGCACGGATTGAGGTTGAGGAGGTCCAACAAATCACGTCTGAAGCGCAATGGTGGAAGCGCTGCTTCCGCCTCCTTGAGACTAATGGCCGTTGAGGGCGGTACCGCAAGGATGACTCTGAGAGCTGTATTTTGAACCTTTTCGAGCTTAGCAAGAACAGTGGAGGTGGCCGACGCATAGAGAAAGCTGGAATAATCCATCCTGGAGCAAATGAGATAGGTATAAAGCACTCAAGTCGGTTTTTTTTCGAAGAATAAGATAGATTCATGGCCATCTCTATTAACAGGGGCCTTTTCATAATACAGGTGGCAATGATAGAGCCGACAGTTTCTGTAAGTGTGACCAAGGCTTATGACTGTGATTCCTTAAATCAATTTTAGATTCCGTGATTAATATTTGATTCCGTGATTCGCACGAGATTCCGTGATTCGTATGTGATTCATCGATTCGAGTAGGATACCGTACGAGATTCCTCGAAGTGACGGACCCCTCGCGGCACATTCGTAATTTTCAAAAACTTGTTTCACGGGGAGCAGATTTGATTGGATCTCTAGATTAATATTCCCAACTCAATGGAAATAACACCGTTCAGTAACTACCTACGTCAATGACGACAAAGATAATATAACTACATACCCTAGATTCGAAATGACGGCGTTTCTCGATAGTGCGTTTCCTCGTGAGGCTTTTACTGGGCTACGTTCAGCAGCAGTCAACGGAAAAAAACCCGATGAATTTGATATTTTCCACCGATGGGCTTTTTCGTCATAATGACGTCGTAAGTTGCTGAACGCTTTTATTCAGTCATCGGTGTTTTTTAAAATGCCGTAGCTTTTATAGTAGTTTTACGTCAGAAATGACGTCAGTAATCGGAAAAACCGACTCTTCCAGCCGATGACTTCGGTGAGTAACCGATGACTATCGTGACGTCAAAACCGGAAACGCGACAAAGCGTACAGTAGGAAACCGATGTCACCGATACTAATCGGTGAGTCCGATGAGCTCTGCTGAACGTACCCCAGAGTTCGCGCCGGAAGTCAGAAAAATCGGGCTCCATAGCAGGGTAAGAAATAAGGAATTTCAATAGATATTACTCACCTTTAGTTTTCTTTCATTTAAAAACATTTTTAGAGCTACAGGCGTGATCCATTATTGTTTTAAAACAAAATAATGCAAAAATATCTGGTATCTTGAAAACCGCAAGTCAAAAACAAGTTCAACGGCGCAATTTTCACTAAAACTTTACGTTTTAACTAGATGTCGGTAGCCCTGCCAGCTCCATGGAGGCAGTTTTTTTTCGACTTCCGCCGGGAACTCAGTAAGAGCCTGCGTAACGGAAAGGAACTTGGTTTCGAATCTAGGGTACGTAGTTATATTATCTCTGATGACGACAAGCGCTCATCAAGAAAAAAAAACGATTTTCCCCAAATTTGCGTTACTTAACGTACCCAAGATCAAACATGCCTATGACCTAAATATTACGTAGGGACGAGATAAAATATCTTAGAATTTGAAGATGCTGATGTCTAGAAGTTTAAACGCCAAAGTGGGGCCAGCGGAGAGGTGGAAAAGTTCAAAAAGAAATACAGGAAAGAACGACGCAAAAAATCTACGTTAGGCCTAATGCAATTGTTTTGCGTCAACGGTCACTATCACGACGTTTTCACCCTAGTGAAAACTAGTCTTTGGGGATAACGTCTCGAGTAAGACTGCAGGCGTTGCTTTTTGGCGCATAGTCTAAATCTAATTTAATACTCGCCAACTAGACGTGTGGAAATTATATGAACAAATATGGAAAGTCTTGTAAGTTTCAATCAAAATTAAAAAAAAAAAATTTCGAGATGTTATAGTTTTTTTAATCTAAACCTAAGCTGAGTTCCCTGAAAATTACTAAGCCAATATTGAGACAATATTAAGGTTTTAACGGAAGGGTGATTAATTATTCAGGTTCAATAATTCTAGAAATCGATTTGAACCCTGTATCCGTTATAAACCAATCCGCTTTAAGAGAGTTATCATTTGCTATGAATACCTAACGTTCATTACCTTTACTTGGTTTGTACTTTGGGCTTTGGCGAATTTTTACTATAGTGCCAGGATAATCTTTGGTCACATTCGTTTTCGTATTACCCATATTCCACGTACTAATTTCTACCGAGTACACAAAAGTACGCGCTGCTAAGCTAATGTTTTTTTTGGTTTTAATTGAATAAAAAATTGTGTTTTCTTAGTGCCCGAAAAGCTATGACCTCCTATGACCAACTTGTTAGTTTCCATGACCTCATATCTTTATGAAAAATTGGTCTCTTTCAACCGAACCAACGTTATTTGTACGTTTCAAGTATACTCTTCAACTTTCTCATTGAAAGGTTTTGCCTATCATCTACTGATAAAAAAATAAATATTTGAAAAACATTAAAATCTATTTGAAATTATCTTCGTGATCGCTTTAATCGTTGAATTATAAGCCCAAGTTATATAGGGTCCAAGTTATTTGGAGCAGCTTTTTCGTCCACATTGGAGCGAAGAGTTTCGTGATTAAATGATAGAAATAATTAACACGGAAACGTAAGAAATTGCTTAAAATTATCGAATTCTAACATCAGAGTTCTCCTAGTGGTATGCGGATGTCGGTGCTAAAAATTCCCCTTCATCGTCATCGTCTATTTGGGGTTGAGCAAGTAATTGGCGAATTCCTTGTGGTAAATTACATTTCTTTAGCTTCTTGTTTTCTCCGTGTATCAACACACCCTGTGTAAAGTAACCGGCATGTAGTATCAAGAATAAGTCACGATGTACTCTTGAGAAGTTTTGAGATAATTGGGCAATTATCATCAATATTATCATCTTTTACGTGACCTTGGGTGACATTACCGGAAGGGCCTGATTCTCAGAATTCAGGCCCACCTTCATGTTTTTTTTTACATTGGAACCCTTAGCGGTAGATTTTGAGAAAGCCCTCCGCTTTTTCCATAGAAGCATTCGAGAAAACCTCCTCTGCTCCAAGGAACGATCGGGGGCCAGCTGAACTTTACTGAATTCTAAGACTTGATTAGTCTTCAACTTAGGAGATGCGTGTAGTATGACCTGTCGAGATTCGTGGCTATCCAAACAAATGAGTACCGGTTTCTCCTTTCTTTCTGTGCCTCTGCCAAAGCGCGTGCAAGTTTTGACGGAAAAAGAGAAAGTCTCCTCTAGTTCCAGATTCTTTCTTAGCCAATTTTCTGCCCCTTCTGGCGTGTCCATGTCGTCAAAATCCACTCCGAAGGCCACTAAGTTTTCTACTGGGGCCTCATTCGGTTTTTAGCCATCAGTCTCCAGACTTGACTTGTGTTGCGGAGTAGCAATCAATTGATTTTGTTCTTCAACCTTTAGCTGGAGGGAATCCAGCTTACTAGCCAGAAGTGTAGCGTTCGGTTTTTGGACTACGGCCTTTACTTTACATAGGTTATGTTCTTTTTCAATATCTTTAAAACGCTTATCAAATGCCACATCTCTGGCCTCCAGGTCTCGAATAATGCCCTCCCGCGTATTAGCTACAAAGCTCTGCATATTCTGAGAAGATGAACGATTAGCTTCGTCCAATAAATCCAGTTTTTCCATGATCTTAGATTGCTGAGTGCAGACCTGTCGGGCAACGACCAAATCTAAGGCTGTCATAAGACTGTCAAAGGTTAGATGTGTTGGGAGACCACGCTTAGTTTCCACCTCCAAAGAGATATCCTTCACACCCAAAAGTTCAAGAGAGGTCCCCGGCTTCTCAGTAGGCCCAGTTCTACAAGAGGGACAGATGAAAGAGTTGACAATTTTACGTGGGATTTTCCTAGTTTCCGAAAGTTCAATTTGGACGCATTCGGCGTGATACCACCATTGACATGAAATACAACGAATCCAACTGTTGTCAGACGTTCGAATCATCTCTGTGTAACTTGCCGCATTTAGCGGTCTTTTGGCTTGAATCCCCAGGCATTGCTTGCGCGTGAAAATACCTCTACATGTTATGGTAAAAAAAGCACGCAAAGAAGGCTGTGTGCCCAAGACATGTATCTGTAGTGTCGCGCGCTAAAACGTCATTTCAAAATCCGTCAATTGCAAGAGATTCAGAGAAGATAATATATAATATATATTTTTCTTAAGCCTAACTTTTATAAATTCGATAAATAAAACCGCGTGCCAATTTCGCGTGCAAGTAAAGCGCTCGTGACGCAGGTAAAACATTTTATTTTATAGAAACACCTATTTTTGATAAATTATTAAACGGGTGAAGTACACTACAGCCGCCGGCTAAGCCTATTTTTATGTTAATAATTTATTTAAAGTTTCAAATAAACCACTAATTAGAGTCAAATAACGATATCATATTGATTGAGTAAATATTACATTTATAAAATTACTATAGTTTCAATTAAACTCTCTTCGCTTAGTGTGGCTTAGCTATATTTAAAGCTTTTTTTTAGTAAAATTAGGCTTAATTTGTCAAATCTTGAAATCAATTCCCTACGCATTTAATAAATATAATAATAAAAATGACTTCGTCAAAATCAGTTGATAAGAAAAAATCCCTGTTTGCAATCACGTAAGTATAACCCTTCAAATATTACACTCAATTTTGATTACCATTAAGATGATATTTAAATGTAATGTTCAGACCCAAGGACCGAGTGATAACCTTTACAGGATATGATAGAACCCAATATCTGAAATCTGAAGTCGAAATTGAGAACTTTGGCCAATATCCCGTGGCTTTCAAGGTATATAAATTAAATAATATTATTAAAATATCGAACTTAAATTAACTTTAGTATTTAACTTTTTGCTAGTTCCGAACAAACAACATCGAAGCTTATCGAGTCCGCCCAGCTACTGGCATCGTACAGCCTGCCCGAAAGTGGACTATCTTTATCTTTAAGATACCAGGTAACCTTTTACATTTTTTAGTTTCAATTCAACGTAAAACAACTCTGGAATTGGCACCAAGATTTAAATTTAAATTTTGGGAATTGAAATTTAATTGACCCAAGCCATTTACCCTCCACATCGAGGGGTAAAACAGTCTCCGATAATATGTACACCGAGTTCGTGCATTTTGCACTGTTAAAGATACATATTTTCAAGAGTTCGCGAGTTCCATTTAGCACTGTCACAGGTACGGCAGTGTACACCGAGTTCGCAGAGTGTCTTACCCCTCGCTCCACATTAACTTTTCAAATTTACATTTTTCAGGTACTACCATTTTTGACGGTGATAAGTTGTTTTTGATATCAACCCCAGTGGAACCCGGCACTAGCAACCCTCAAAAGGTGTGGCTCAACACGACCATCGACAGCCATCTTGTTCAAACGTAAGAAACAACATCGCCGCTTAGTTTAACGTCTTGATTAATCTTTTATCTCGTTTCATTCTTTATAAAGGATCTCTATTACTCAATCGGAAGAGGTGGTGACGGAAGAAGGGACGGTGCGGGAAGTAGAAGAGGAAGCTGCGACCAACTTCGTCCGTATCCCGGCCTGTGGTTTGGGTTTGTCCGAAAGGCTGGGGCTAGGAAGAAGCCAAGAAGACAAACCAGGGCTCACCCATGATACAAAGGAAGACAACCAGTTGATTCAAACGTAAGAAACAACTTCGCCGCCGCGTTTAACGCCACATCTTGATTAATCTTTTATCTCGTTTCATTCTTTATAAAGGATCCCTATTGCTCAATCGGAAGACGGGGTGTTGGAGGAAGTGACGGCGCCTGAAGTAGAAGAGGAAGCTGCAACCGATTTCGTCCGTATCCCAGCCGCTGGTTTGGGTTTGTTCAAAAGGTTGAGGCTAGGAAGAAGCCAAGAAGACAAACCAGAGGTCACCTATGATACAAAGGAAGAAACGGTAATCTAATCATTTTTGTTGGGCACCGTGGGCCCATAGCTCGATAAAACCTCTAAAATTTTTGGATTTATTATCACTATTTTATTGTAATATTTAGAGCAAACCGAATGACATATCTGAGCGCGGTGAAAATAAATCAGCCCACTTACGTCGAAAAGCGAGCCACACGGCGAAGTACCCCAAACAAGTCTGCCACAGAGCTATGGACCATATAAGAACTGCTGCCAGAAAATATCATATAAAGTATCTTTTAATGATTGCCTTTGGGATCCTTCTAGTAGCCTTAATTTTCTACTTTATAAATTGGCAATATTCGGAACACTTGAGATATATACAACCATCCAAAAAGTGTTTTAGTCGCCATCCGCTTTTGTCCCCCTTTGGAAGGTACAGAAGGTTAAAATTGCTTAATCGGCATCCACTTTGGGTCCCCTTCGAATGGTATAGAAACTTAGAATGGCTTTAGTGGAAATGGTACCAAATATTTATATAGGTTTTAGTCTTTATTCCCTTTTGGAAAACTGCCCAAACTCAAAATTCATTTAGTATTTATTATCTTTTGGGAGAGTTCCGCACAGTGGAGGAGTTGGTTTCTAGCTGTGCCCAGCTCAAAATTGCTTTGGATGCTAAAGTTCCAAATTCTTCAAAACGAATGTCAAAATTGTTTTATTGACAGTGTAAAATTAAAATATTTTTGGGTTTCTGCTTTACAATAAATATTTTTAAATTGAGACGACAAGAAGCTAAATATAATTGACCACAAGGAGTTCGCCAATTACTGGCTGCATCACAAATACACGTCGACGACGAAGGGGAATTTTTAGCACCAACAACCGCGTACCACTATTAGAACTTTGATGTTCTCGCCAATTACTGGCTGCATCACTAATACACGTCAACGACGAAGGGGAATTTTTAGCACCAACAACCGCGTACCACTATTAGAACTTTGATGTTCTCGCCAATTACTGGCTGCATCACAAATACACGTCAACGACGAAGGGGAATTTTTAGCACCAACAACCACGTACCACTATTAGAACTTTGATGTTCTCGCCAATTACTGGCTGCATCACTAATACACGTCAACGACGAAGGGGAATTTTTAGCACCAACAACCGCGTACCACTATTAGAACTTTGATGTTCTCGCCAATTACTGGCTGCATCACTAATACACGTCAACGACGAAGGGGAATTTTTAGCACCAACAACCGCGTACCACTATTAGAACTTTGATGTTCTCGCCAATTACTGGCTGCATCACTAATACACGTCAACGACGAAGGGGAATTTTTAGCACCAACAACCGCGTACCACTATTAGAACTTTGATGTTCTCGCCAATTACTGGCTGCATCACAAATACACGTCAACGACGAAGGGGAATTTTTAGCACCAACAACCGCGTACCACTATTAGAACTTTGATGTTCTCGCCAATTACTGGCTGCATCACTAATACACGTCAACGACGAAGGGGAATTTTTAGCACCAACAACCGCGTACCACTATTAGAACTTTGATGTTCTCGCCAATTACTGGCTGCATCACAAATACACGTCAACGACGAAGGGGAATTTTTAGCACCAACAACCGCGTACCACTATTAGAACTTTGATGTTCTCGCCAATTACTGGCTGCATCACTAATACACGTCAACGACGAAGGGGAATTTTTAGCACCAACAACCGCGTACCACTATTAGAACTTTGATGTTCTCGCCAATTACTGGCTGCATCACTAATACACGTCAACGACGAAGGGGAATTTTTAGCACCAACAACCGCGTACCACTATTAGAACTTTGATGTTCTCGCCAATTACTGGCTGCATCACAAATACACGTCAACGACGAAGGGGAATTTTTAGCACCAACAACCGCGTACCACTATTAGAACTTTGATGTTCTCGCCAATTACTGGCTGCATCACTAATACACGTCAACGACGAAGGGGAATTTTTAGCACCAACAACCGCGTACCACTATTAGAACTTTGATGTTCTCGCCAATTACTGGCTGCATCACTAATACACGTCAACGACGAAGGGGAATTTTTAGCACCAACAACCGCGTACCACTATTAGAACTTTGATGTTCTCGCCAATTACTGGCTGCATCACTAATACACGTCAACGACGAAGGGGAATTTTTAGCACCAACAACCGCGTACCACTATTAGAACTTTGATGTTCTCGCCAATTACTGGCTGCATCACTAATACACGTCAACGACGAAGGGGAATTTTTAGCACCAACAACCGCGTACCACTATTAGAACTTTGATGTTCTCGCCAATTACTGGCTGCATCACTAATACACGTCAACGACGAAGGGGAATTTTTAGCACCAACAACCGCGTACCACTATTAGAACTTTGATGTTCTCGCCAATTACTGACTGCATCACTAATACACGTCAACGACGAAGGGGAATTTTTAGCACCAACAACCGCGTACCACTATTAGAACTTTGATGTTCTCGCCAATTACTGGCTGCATCACGAATACACGTCAACGACGAAGGGGAATTTTTAGCACCAACAACCGCGTACCACTATTAGAACTTTGATGTTCTCGCCAATTACTGGCTGCATCACTAATACACGTCAACGACGAAGGGGAATTTTTAGCACCAACAACCGCGTACCACTATTAGAACTTTGATGTTCTCGCCAATTACTGGCTGCATCACTAATACACGTCAACGACGAAGGGGAATTTTTAGCACCAACAACCGCGTACCACTATTAGAACTTTGATGTTCTCGCCAATTACTGGCTGCATCACTAATACACGTCAACGACGAAGGGGAATTTTTAGCACCAACAACCGCGTACCACTATTAGAACTTTGATGTTCTCGCCAATTACTGGCTGCATCACTAATACACGTCAACGACGAAGGGGAATTTTTAGCACCAACAACCGCGTACCACTATTAGAACTTTGATGTTCTCACCAATTACTGGCTGCATCACTAATACACGTCAACGACGAAGGGGAATTTTTAGCACCAACAACCGCGTACCACTATTAGAACTTTGATGTTCTCGCCAATTACTGGCTGCATCACTAATACACGTCAACGACGAAGGGGAATTTTTAGCACCAACAACCGCGTACCACTATTAGAACTTTGATGTTCTCGCCAATTACTGGCTGCATCACTAATACACGTCAACGACGAAGGGGAATTTTTAGCACCAACAACCGCGTACCACTATTAGAACTTTGATGTTCTCGCCAATTACTGACTGCATCACTAATACACGTCAACGACGAAGGGGAATTTTTAGCACCAACAACCGCGTACCACTATTAGAACTTTGATGTTCTCGCCAATTACTGGCTGCATCACTAATACACGTCAACGACGAAGGGGAATTTTTAGCACCAACAACCGCGTACCATTATTAGAACTTTGATGTTCTCGCCAATTACTGGCTGCATCACTAATACACGTCAACGACGAAGGGGAATTTTTAGCACCAACAACCGCGTACCACTATTAGAACTTTGATGTTCTCGCCAATTACTGGCTGCATCACTAATACACGTCAACGACGAAGGGGAATTTTTAGCACCAACAACCGCGTACCATTATTAGAACTTTGATGTTCTCGATAATTACTTACGTTTCCGTGTTAATTATTTCTATCATTTAATCACGAAAGTCTTCACTCCAATGTTGACAGTGCGCCCCACGCTCACCTCGTTTATAAACGAAAAAGCAACTCCAAATAACTTCCCTATAATAACTTGGTCTTATAATTCCAAGATTAAAGCGACCACGAAGAGAATTTCAAATAGATTTTTATGTTTTTCAAAAATTAATTTTTTGATCAGTAGATGATAGACGAAACAGAGGGGCTGATCACTCCGCGTAGTCGGTGTACAGAGCCGTACCTTTGACTGTACTAATGGGACTACGCGTAATCTTTGAAGTCCCTGCCTTTGGCAGTGGTAATCTAAGCGTAATCCGGTGTACAGACTTTCGAAGAGTGGTTAGCCCCTCGGGCGAAACCTTTCAATGAGAAAGTGGAAGAGCATACTTGAAAACGTACAAATAAAGTTGGTTCGGTCGAAAGAGACCAATTTTTCATAAAGATATGAGGTCATGGAAACTAACAAGCTGGTCATAGGAGGTCTTAGCTTTTCGGGCACTAAGAAAACACATTTTAAGCGGCACAAATGTACGAAAGATTTTTTTGTTCAATCGAAACCAAAAAAAAAAATCATTAGCTCAGCCGCGCGGACTTTTGTGTACTCGATATAAATTAATGCGTGGAATATGGGTAATACGAAAACGAATGTGACCAAAGATTATCCTGGCGCTAAAGTAAAAGTTCGCCAAAGCCCAAAGTACAAACCAAGTAAAGGTAATGAACGTTAGCATAAGTGGATCATTCTCTCTAGGTAGACAAAACGCTATGCTACCTATGACTAGAGTCTTTGTCGGGGTCGGTCTGGCAGCCCTTTACAACCGCCCTATACTGTGTATCACCTCAATTTCACTCTGAATTTATACTGCTGAATCTAACGTTTCTTACATCTCTTATGGTACGTCTCACGTCTGAAACGTGTCTCGAGTGCCCGAGAGAGAGAAATTTTGGCGGTTGGCTCTTCGAATTTTTCCCCCCAAAAAATCTGTACCATATTTGTTCAAGGTCAGTTTCAGATCCAAGTGTACAGTTTTGTTCAATAAACGCCCCTTTAGTTGCCGTCTTGACCACTCGGTGGCGCCTCCGACGAAATATTTAAAAACAATTTATCTCTGGAGTTTGCTCTCTATACAAGATCTGACGTCACGAAACCCAGACTAAGATACCCGACCGAGACCCGGAATTTGTATACTTAGAGAAAATGATCCACTTAGGTATTCATAGCAAATGAGCACTCTCTTAAATAGTCCAGGGAAATTAGGATTTTACCTAGAACAAATTAGAGACAAGCAAAACTCAACGGGAATGTGTTCGATAAATCGAGTTAAATAAGGAGAAAAACGTTTTCCAATGTTGTAGGGGTGGAACCCCCAAAAAATGGCCGCCATCTTGGAAATTTCGGTTTTTTAGATTTTACGGCGAAACGGCTAGAGATAGGTGAAACATCCCTTCTCCCTGTTTTATGGTGCATACGATTCCCCATCGAACAAGGCATTCCACGTCAAAGTCGGACCAGGCATTAAAACGTTGTTACTACAAATGTACGACCCAAGGTCGTATATAAGGGGGGGGGTTAGGGGGTTCAACCCCCCCCCCCTTAGGAGTCGATTCCTTTCTTACGAAAGGAGCGCAACATTAAATGTATTAAAAAAACTTCGTTTGATACACGTGCGGAAATGTCATTGTCACTCGTCCCGAGTCTAGCCAGTACTTTAAATATGCGTTATTGCTAAAGAAAAATTTCGCGCTCGCTACGCTCGCGATTTAATCTGGTTGTCTTATAACCCCCCCCCCCCCCTTAGACTTTCTATATCTACGTGCTTGGTACGACCGCCATCTTGGAAATTTCGGTATTTTGGATTTTACGGCAAAACGGCTACCGATAGGCGGAAACATCGGTAAGTCTTTATTGCTAAGAATTACATACCCTATCAAACGATATATTGCACATTAACATCCGTCAATTCAAACCAAATATATAACTCAAAATAATTCATGGCATTAGTTTTGTTGCTTATATTATGGATTAAATATAAAAAATGTGCTTAAATTTTTTTTTATTCATCTTCATCGAGAACATCACTTTCATCAAACATTTCAGAATTTGCATTTAAACATGGTACCCCGTTACACTCTTTGCACATTGCAGAACATAACAGTCCAAATTTTTTGCACGAACAGGATTTTCCGCAGTTAGTAGCCTTACACCCACAAAATATTAAATTTAATATACGGTTTGGAGCTGGTGGTCTAACTGTGTGAATTAGGTTTAAAACTGCACCTTGCAATTTCCATCCCCATTCCGGGGGGTTCAAAACATTTCCTATCCAATGCTGAGTTTGAAGGTAGACTCTGTATAGGTGTTGTTCTGCGGCATCTAGGGTTGGCGGTAACGACGCCAGATCAAATCCACTTTTTAAAATTTGTTTTGATACAAATTTATTGTAAAGTAAATATCTATGTCGGTTCAAACATTGAGTTTTCTGGGGGGCTCCATAAATTTTTAAAATAATTTTTTGTCCAGCTTCTATAAGTTTCTCTTTTTCGGTGGATTGTCGGTTGAATAGCAAAGCGTTGAAGACCATGTCCGAATTTTCTCTAAACAAATTTAAAATGGCTTTTTTTGCCTTTTTTGTAAAAGGCGGAAGTAGTATCACACCCAGAAAGAGCATGAATAAATGACAGTGCCTTTGTTACATTGCCCAGTTTGGTTTTTAGACTTAGTATGTCAGTAACTTTATCAGGTTTAGAAGATTTTCCTGGACGGAGCATGTAAATATTTCCTTCAGTAGTGTGAAATAAAAGCAATACCATTATGTCTGTATCTTCTGCAACAACGTACAATATGTTTGTGATTGTTTGTGCTTCAAGGGCTGTCGAGACTAAAAGTGTATCGGCATCTGATACGGCTTGTACGCTTTGAATATTTTCCTTTTCTAACTATTCTTTAAGTTTATTAATTAAGTTTTCTTTGTTTACCATGTTCCCTACAAAGTCCGACTGACCCACTGTATTTACCGTTTCCGTATTAATAACTACTAATGGGGATGCCTTTTTTCTTCTTGTTGTTTCGTAGTAGGTTCCGTCTCTTCGTATCCGTCAAACACTACAACCGAGTTCGAGCCGTAGTGGTATTTGATGTAATCAACGTATTGTTGGAGAATTGAACCGTAGGTTGATGGACGTTGCCAAACAACTTTGTGTAGTAGGTGACCACCGTTGATCACGAAGGTGTTATTATCATGCTCGGTAAAACAATTCTTTGGAACCTCAATTACGTCCAGTGCACTTAAAAGAGTTGACTCAGTTCCTTTTCTCATTAAGCCATCAGCGAACAGCGACGTTGGGTACGAAGCTAGTAAATTTTGGTACTACATTTCTGGTCACAATTCCCGTGCTAGAAATGTCATCGGCTCTTCTTTTGACGAAAGTCTCTATGTTTTTCTTACTAATATAGCGGGTGTGACATATACTGTGAATACTAAGGCTTAGACAGTTTTCACTTATCTCCAGAATTTTTACCCATTTTCCATCGTCACGAATTTTGCTTGCCTGTATTATAGTTTGAATTCATTTCTTTTTTACGACTTTCTTTGGCAATTTCTTATTCACTAAAGATTCATCACAAATAATACATACGTCCATTGTAGTGGTTTACTTCTCAAGTGAAATCTGAACTGTCTTCTGCGGTCTAGTCCATCTCGGGGTTTGTAGAGTAAATGTAAACAGAGTAGCGTACGCGTGAAAAGGTGACGCGGTCAGTTTCTATAAAGTGTCTAGTATTAGTAATACTAGACACTTTATAGAAATTGACTGCGCCACCTTAGACCCGTTTTGCGACTAATTTCCCTGGACTAAAAGCAGATTCGTTTTTAATTTACTAAAAAATGACACATGTCATCGCTTTCAAATTTACATGGTTTCTACTATTCCGAGGTAGGCGTTATAGAAGATCAGTAATAATTAAATTAAACGTACCCCACGTTCCAATTATAAGAAGCGGGAAAACGGTTAATATGTAAACTATTTAATTTTAATTTACTAAAAATTTACATATGTCATCGCCATTCGACAGGCCGCTTTGAATAGTATAAACCATGTAAATTTGAAAGCGATGACATGTGTCAATTTTCAGTAAATTAAAATTAAATAGTTTACATATTAACCGTTTTCCCGCTTCTTATATTTGGAACGTGGGGTAGGTTTAAATTAATTATTACTGATCTTCCATAACGCCAAACCCGGGAAATTGTAGTAGTATAAACCATGTAAATTTGAAAGGGATGACATGTGTCATTTTTTAGTAAATTAAATTTAAATAACAATAATGGAAATACTTTATTAGTGTTGTTTATCGTTTTTTTAATTCGTCGCGTACCCTGCTGCATCTGTCACAAATATTTTTCGAGACATTCCAGATTCTGGCAGATTGACTCCGGTTTTGTGAAAGTTCGTTAAACAACCAGAAATCTCCATAATGGCCTTTCGACTAGACTACATTCTAAATTGATTATTTTGACTAATTTCCCAACAAACAAGTTGCTTAAAATACACCGAAGTCGGTAGTTTTCTTCCCTACTTCTTACGTCGTTGGTTCTGTTCTACCGAGATTTTAATATTATGTACTGGTTAAATTCCCAGCGAGATCGTTACGAAATAAGTCCGTTCTTTGTAAGGTAACTATTTTAGTAAAGCAAGGTACACGAAAGGAAATAATATAGTTTGTACAGATGGACTTAACTAAATATAATATGTTTATAGGATATATTTTGTGGATTTTGTTTACTTTTATATTTTTAGGCGCACAATAATATTTTTTAGGGGTACACATTATTTTTGAGGAGGCCATGCCCTGCCCCTCTTCAGTGCAGGCTACGGGCCTCGTCGCATTTCAATTTAAATAAGTATTTACTATTTTTAATACTTATTCTGCTAAAAAAAGAACACGTCAGCGAAATCACCAGAGCTACCTATTGATTTGTGGCGCTGGATAATTTTAATATTATATAACGTCAGGTAAGCTCGGCAAAAATAGAGCGTCGTGTTCAAGTTCTAAAATATTGAACTAACAAAGTTCACTTTAAACACGTAATAAAACTGTCAAAAAGATCACATTATCTTGAAAAATGATTTTCCTAGAAAACCTGCTCTACTTTATATTTAACAAAATAATATCAACCTTCTATCAAATCGGCTTACTAGAAAACCTGGAACAAGTATTGTAGTTTAAGATCTAAAAAACGATTTTTTAAGCCCGTAAAACTGACTACCAATTGCGAGAAAATGCCACATTCGCAATGTTTACCCCTAAATTTTCAAGTTTCCGATATCCGCTTTAATACTTTGGGCGCCTCTTTGGCACCCCCCTGACCGTCGGCGCTCGGGGCGTATGCCCCCGCCTCCCCCTCCTTGCTACGCCTCTGCATCAGAGAAATGGGATGGAGTCTCATGGTCGAACGAGAGGCACGGAGCAAACTCAACAGGCCTTTCTATAAAATAACATTGGCCTTCTTGTTTAGATGTATCGAGCGCGTCACTCGTGACATAGAAGTGACGTTCAACTATCATAGCCAATAGACGCTAGCAAAGCCTAGCATAAACTCTATTTTAGCGTAAATGGGCTCGAGCGATTTCGCGCGTGCTCCCCGAAAAAAAAAATGCTCGAGCCTTTGACGCTAAAATATCAAGATCTAACCTACACAACTGAACCGAACTCCTACGTAGCTCGTGACGAAATCGTACAGTCCCGGACAAAAGTTTCTGGACACTTTGTTTTTCAAATATTTTTAAGACTGCTTATAGTAGAAAGTTGAATGATACCTTTTTGGAAAGGTTTAAAAACGGAGAATAATTTGGATTTTTTTAATTTTTAAAATGTGAAGAAATATTTGACCAAGGCTTAAAAAACGAAAACATTGCCTTTTCAATTGTTCCCTTTCCATAGCCGGTTTCGGTTTCAAAATCGGACAAGTGGTTCCGAAAATATTGAAGAAAAACCAAAACCAAAAATCAAGTTTTTTAAGCCTAATCGAAATTCATTTAAAATTAAAGTCAGTTTTAGTTGGCAGCGAGAAATCGCACGACGCCCCGGTTATACGATTTTTTTACATTTTTGACGGTGTTTTACGATATTTCTTCGAAGTTTTTTCGGAATTTTAGTATATTGAAATCATATTTTATAGCTTTTTCAATATCCTAAAATTCCGAAAAAACGCTTTTCTTTAAAATCATAGAAAGCTAGTTTTTTTATATAAAAAATGAAGAATGGGTCAAAATTGCGTAATTAAATATTTTAGGAGTAATTACTCAAACAAAACCTATCTTTTCACAGGTTACTGTTAGATATAGTTGTTTTACGCGCAATGGTTATGGGGGAAACCGCTGCACAGTAATGCTTTATCGCGAATATCTACGTTAGTATTGTATGTACGAATATAAACCCAATTACGAACATTAGGGCCCGGCTATTTCCTACAAAAAATGTTCTATGAACATTTTACATACGAGCAATCTTTGTGTCGAATTCGCGGTTTTAACGTTGTACCCGAAACGCGTCTTACAATTTAGCGCCTTCGTTGACTTAAAACGCGTCCGCCACTCTTCATGTAACCATGGAGAAAAGAGGGTTTAAAATTTACCACCCAGCTAACTCTTGTTATTTCTGCAATAAATCGCTTGAAAATGAAGCTATTGTGAAGGTTGTGTGAGGGAAAATGATGGGAAAGTCGGAATAATGGGTCACTTCAATTTAAGTTCATATTGACTGCCGTAAGGATTAATACCACAAGACCAGTATCAATGCTTTGAAAAGAAAACACGACACCGATGAGACTGTTCGACATGTAGAACGCGAGCGAATCAAATGTATAATAAATTATATTTAATACTTTAAATTAGTATATACATTGTGTATTATTTCAACGTTAAATGTAGACCTCAGCGCCAGCAAGAATATATTTGGTAAATACCTTATATAAGCCTTTAGCAAAGACAGTTTCTCTAATTAAAAGTACATCTAATTTTAACAGAAGCAAACTGAAAACCTACTATAAACTAACAAGGAGAGTACCCGAGGTGTTTATTGCCGATTTTGTTCAAAGTCGGCCGTAATATAGACCTATATGAGATATGAAATTTCCCAAAAGGAGACGTTGCACTCCCATTCGATTTGCCACGGCAACCGAAAATGGTCAAACCATAGAAATCTTATACTCCTACCTAGAATGCTCCCGTCTACGGGAGAACCTGACGCCAAGTCATTTTGTAGCAACGACTAATGCTTATATAGTCTTTGCTTAAGCTTCAGCCAATCAGCGGAAATTCATTGACTACGGCAAGCCGCTAGCGCCATAACATGGCGGTTAAAAATAGTAGAAGCTCAGACGATTTTTACAGGATCCATCCGATCCAAGCTCGCAGAATTCCCATAGGTTTTTGCTGGAGTTTTTCACATGAACCACTTCAACGTTTTGGATTTTTATTTAATAAGTATTAAGATTTTTTGAACTTTTAGTTTTGTTTTCATATTTACTTATGATAAGGAATATTTAAATGCCATTGCCCCGAGGCTTAAGGAAACCCAAACTTTTACCTGTACAACGACACATTACCGTCCACCGCAAATCGTTTTCTACATGTGGAAATGAAACATCGAGGAGCTATAACAACAAACAACGCAATAGTTACCCAAAACGTTTGCATATAAGAGAATAATCTTTACGAGTAAAGAAACAGTCTACCATGGCTGCGTTCAGAAACGCTCGCCGGTGAGTCCGCTGAGTCACCGGTGACACCGGTGTTTTACTGAACGGCATTTTAATTTCGGGTATTGACGTCACGATAGTCATCCGTGAGACACCGAAGTCACCGAAAGATATATTTAAAAACTACATTAAACTCGATCACGGCCCCCTGCACGCGCTCACGTGAGCATGTGCATGGGGCCGTGAATCGATTGACGTGGGCCAATCAAATGCGGGTTCTTAAGGTGACGTAATATAAAATCAAATTATTATTTTCAGTAACTCAAACTAGATGGCAACGAGTCGTTGCCGTAGTCACTCTTTGAATCGTGATTGTCTGATAATGACGAAACCTCCGAAAATGTAATTGGCCCATTTTGTATTTATATGGAATCATTCTATGTTATAAGGAATCTATGGGTCAAACTTTGCAGAGCAGTCTTGCCAGACTAGGGGAAATTTCCCATATTGTGGGAATTTTTAGGGTCCATTTTGGTTCTGTGGGAAAAAGGTAATTTATTTTCAAAAAAGTTGATTTTGTGGGATATTTCACTTTAGCGGGTATCTATCTTATGTTTTTTTTTAATTTGACTATCAATAAATAGCTCAAACGTACGTTACTTATCTAGAGCAGTGTATTTTCGTGAATCTTGGGATATAAAGGAGGCACCTCGTTATACTACAATCAATGAATGCATAGTCCTAACAACCTAAATGTTTAAAAATAAATAGCTCAAACGTACGTTACTTATCTAGAGCAGTGTATTTTCGTGAATCTTGGGATATAAAGGAGGCACCTCGTTATACTACAATCAATGAATGCATAGTCCTAACAACCTAAATGTTTAAAAATAGTTAAATGAATAAAATTTAATTTTAAAAAGTTCCTTTTCCAAACTTTTTAAAAAAAAGGGCATGTTTTCCGTTGACTTTTCGTTGGGGGCGGGGCTAAATAGGAGTGTGGGAATTCGTGTTAAATTTACTATCCAGCAATGGGAATTTCGAGATGCCGGGAGTAGTGGCTCACTCCTGTAATCCCAGGCGTCCGGGAGGCAGAGTTTGTGGATGGCCGTGTGAGGACGACCACCAATCCCCTAACGGGTGGTCGGAATACTTCCGCCAAGGGTGTCCCCACCCCTGTCCCCACGTATCCCCCCGTTGGCGTGGCCGTTACACATATCTCGCCCTGATTAATCAGTTATTGTGTGTGTTCTGGTGTCTCAGGCCTCGGGTCGACACCGATGTGTGTGTATCTCAAAAAAAAATGGGAATTTCGAGTTTCAAACATTGGCAACACTGTTGCAGAGTGCAGACGATTCCTTTGAAGGCGAAAACGCTCGACGCTTTGGTCTGGTGAATTAGTAAAAATTAGGTAATTAAAAAGATAAGAAATGTTAAAATTATTATTGGTTTTTAAAACAAATAATAAAGAAGTGATTTCTAAAACGATAGCTTCGTTTCATTAGTGAATACGTAGTTTGAAAATCTGAAGTGGAAGCCTAACTTACCAGAGTAGGTTTTGTTTTAGCACGTGTCGTCTTGAACTTTTTATGCCGTTCTGAGGTTTTAAATTTATTAATCCGGAAATCATGGGAATCCATGGAAAAAGCAGCAATTTGAAAGCTAGGGTAATTAAATTTAGTCTTATTAATTAAATATTAATGACATTATGTAATAAAGGAAATTACAGCCAAATAAAAGAAGTGCCAGAAGGTTACGAAAAGCTCAGGCAAGGGAGAGAGAGGGTGCAAGAAGTGGTGACATAAAGCCGTCAGACCGAGGAATTATACCCAAAGGAATTCTTCGTAGACGCAAGTAAATGAGACATTTTGTTGGTCTGAAAAAACTAGTAATTGTTCTTGGGCTTGGTTTCATATTTGTGATTTTTCTTAAGGACTAATCCGAAAGCACCAGTCGATTTATCAGGCAAAAGGAAAAATAAAATCTTAAAAGTATTAAGAAGAGAAACAAAAGAAAAGAAAAATATGGAGGTTGAAGTTACAAAGGTTGAAACAAATAAAAGTACAGAGAAAATGAACACAGGTGATAACAGCGCAACTTCTTGTAGCACAGAAAAAATGCAAATAAATTGAACTTTACATATATGAATTTAGATAAATTTTATTTCAAAATTAGAAACTGTCCATACATTATATTTTGCCTTTATATTCATAGTACTTTTGGTATTCTTGATACATTATGTCCATTATATCTCTGCCACCATCATTCAAAGAAACGCGTAACACTTTAATACTATGATCATCACAGAGTTTAAATAACTTGTTTAAAACTGGTATTATCTGTTGTTTGACACTCGGATTCAAAGTAAATCTTTGAATTTTGTTAATGTAATCACCAATCATATAAAACACTGCTTTTGAAAAATGTTTTGGGTAATTGGAAATAAGTGATACTAATTTTTCAAATTTCTGAATGCATGATATAATTAATCCTTGAACTTTTGGATTTAAACTGTTAAAATACTCTTGTTCACCAAGTTCTAATAATGTCATTAACACTTTTCCAACAATCGCCAAAAAGGCGGATGATGATGACAATATTTGGGGTGAATGCTTGTACAATGTTTCATTTAATATTGAAACAATGTGGCTGGATAGGGTCGCTAGTAACGCCGCATTGTTTGATTTTGAAAATGTCTTTGGAGACAAGAAGGAACATATTTGCATACATTCTGAGATGTTGTTTGTGTGTGTAAAACCTCGTTGGATCGCAATTGTTAGGAGTTCCAAACTTGGAATAATCACATCTTCAAGGTTTGAAGCATTTTCTTGGTTAGCATGTAGCAAAAAGAATAGCATTCTGAATAACGATTGAAATTCTTTCTTTACCATATAATTAATTTCTGCGACAAAGTCTTCTTCAATAATTGAATGCCATAAACAGATAATCATTTGGAAGTCAGACAAATTAAAGTTGCTATTGCAATTTTCAATATCATCTTCGAGTTTCTTGAAAAGCTCTATCAACTCTTCCTTGGTGGAGAATTTAATTATTTTCTTGATGGTAAAGGATAAAGTATCTTCTATCGCAACTGTCATCGGGTCAAACTGTGATTCTTTTAGAGACTTTACAGATTTACTGATTACAAATTGGTTATGGGACAATACTTGTAGTTTGATCTGAACTTGAATTTTTTTCCAACATTCCAATGTGAATCCAGGCTGCAAAAATTCTTCATAATGCTCTTTATGCAAAAGTACTGTTGAAATTGTGGACAGAGCTGTTTGAGCTAGTTGGGTGTCATTTTCAGTTTCTAATATTTCAAATGTAATGGAAAGAAAGCTCTTGAATTTTTTTAACAGGATCTTTAAGTTTTGTCTAGATTCAGCATGGTTTTTTCCATCTTGGCTTTTGCTATAAAATTCAATTATCGTTTGGAAACTTTGCAGACAATATTGATAGGCGTAACGTTTTTCTATTTCTTCCAAAGATTTGAATTTTTTTACGGATATCAATTTATCATTCAAAACTTTGACAACTTGAGTGGCAAATGTTTGGCACAGTTGGGTGTATTCTGGTTTACGGGAAATAAGAACAGAATTAATTTTATGAAGTAGAATTCGTAGAACAACTCTTAAAAAATGAATGTCTTGAAAGGAGTCTGTAGAATTTTCAATCTCGGGCAGTATTTTTTCAAAATTATGTAATCCTCCTGTATCATGTAGGACCAAGAAAGAAATTCTATCTGTAAGTTTATCAATCCAAAAGTTCTCTTCTTTTCCATGTAGGGATATCCTATTTACACGAATAACTTCCATCAGCAAACGTTCACCATTAAACATCTCTGCTATCCAATTAGCATCCAGATTTTCAACCAAAATGTATAGAAGCTTATGAATTGAAATGGAGAGTGATTTGTGGTTTTCAGTTCCATTCAATCCTGACCTTAAATATAACATCACAACTAATGTCCTTAAGGAGTTATTTAAAACAAAATTTTCTGGTTCTAAAGCCTCTAATGTTGTTAGTAAAACTTGCAACTTTTCTTCTTTTGAAGATAACTGAGCTGTTCTTCCATCTTTCAAATCAGATGAAAGTTTCGTTCCAGCAGATTTAAGAAGGTTCAAAATAATATTATTTTCATTATTGTTTAGAGAGAGAGGTGTTGAATTCCAAGCTTTAGAATTTTTGGAAATAAAATAAAATATATTATTCTGAGTAACTTCATCTTCCAAGTGCTTTCTCTTGAGTGAGGGTTTTTTATCATTTATTAACAGATTTTCAAGTGACACCAAACATGAAGAAACAGCTGCAGTTTGCATTTTCATAGAATCTTTGAAAAAACCACTTTTTAAAAATTTCTGTGCCAAGTAACAAGCGAAGAGAGTTTCAGGAGAGTGTGTTACATTTTTGGGAGTAACAGCAAACTTTAAAACTTTACCAAAAAAATTGTTTAGACTTCTAGGTGCAATAAAAGGTGAAAACATTGGCAGCCATTTTAATTGTTGGAGAAATAAAGACAGTGGATAATTTTGATTTGGTGTGCAAGGCAGTTTAGTATTAATTGAACTAGCGATGTCAATAGAAGTTTCATTTTCTAGCTCAGAAAATATTATATTAGCCATATTTTTTAACACCTTTTTACCTTCCAGCGTTTCATGTTGTTGCGAAATGCATATAGCATTAGCTTTCAGTATAAGTAACTGGATAACCAAAATGACTAGCTTTTTATCATCACTTTGAATGGTTTGGCGAAGAATTTCAGAAAGCTCGAGGTTTGCGCAGGGAAAACTAATACGCAAATCAAACATTTCATTATTTGCTTCAACCTTCTTGAAAACAACATCATTTTTGTGAAAGAGCTTCATCGATACATGAGTATCACACCATGCTCTAATTAATAGCAGTGAGAGATAAAGTTTGGACTGTTTTTTAGAGTTGAGAAGATGAAAAATTGTATCAGCCGTTCTATTCATTAATTCATTTACATTGTCACACACCGTCAAAATACCTCCATCGGAAAACCTCATATGCGTTATTAAAATAACAAGCAGTTCTACAGAAGTGAATAGACCCTGACTGTTTACATTTTGACCATTAATAACTTCCAAAAATGTTTCCCATAAATCTATCAACTGATTTGGCCTTAGTTTTGTTATATTTTTAGAGAGCAATAGAGAAAATTGCCGAGGTAAATTTTTCAAGTATTTCTCTTTAGCTTTCTTGTCTTCAGTTTCATGTACCATAACAGAGAGCTTTTGAAACAATTTTGGTACTTGTCTCAGACTTACATATCCCTCTAAAATTTGGGATAAAAAGGCATCTTGCTCTTCCTCATAACCTTGGATTCTATGAGATTCAAGCCAGGTGATTTTCCATATACTTTGTACATGAGGTTCAGCTATTTCAGGACTAAATGAGCAGATCATTCGTAAGCAATCAAACCAAAGTGCTTTGCTTCGAAAATCATCTCTTCTATTTAATAGCAAGCTTAAGAATTTTCTAAACCAATTGACTTGATCAATCCTTAGAATTCGTCCTTCTACTAGCAAGTTTGGTTTGTATTTAGAGCTGATGTTTAGAAGCGGCTGTAGTAAAAGAAGCTTGGCAGTTGGTGTTAATAGACTGTCTTCATCAAAAATATCTTCTTCATGTTCAACTGTATTCATTATATTTAGTTTCTTTAAGGTCAATGTTAAAAACTTGAATGGGACATCATATTGCTCATACAAACACTTTTGGTATACACCCTCTAAAACCACTGCCAAAAACCTGGCAACTTCCGAGGCATTTATTGAAGTAGTAATTGGTACTACGTAGTTTATCAGATTTAACAGATTGGACTTATGGAAGGATGCCTTTTCTATAGGCAAAATTTCATCATGATACTGAGTGCCAAACTGTTTGACAGTCTCTCTCTTGCAAAACATAATATGTAGAATCTTCTTTAGGTCAGTTTCATAAGGCATGTTTGGCGTGTTGAGTAACATTGCTAATGGTTGAAAAGCACCATCTAAGAACTCGGTTAAAGATTTGGACCCTGAACTTGTTGAGTTAATTAATGTAGAACTTGACAATGTATAACTCAAAAGAGGTTCTATTATATCTGCAATTGTTAATTGGTTTGGGAAAGCAATATGATTCGAAGAAACCCAGTCTATATAAAGCTCGAGAATTCGTCCAAAGATATTTCCAAAAATGGTATGATGTTGGACAAACACAGAAGCTAAGTTTTCAGACAACAAAATGGCTTTTAAAGACTTCAATACGCTATATCGAATACTCTGACTTTCACCGTCATTTGAAGTTGCTTCTTGAAGTTGGTTCAAAATAATTTTGGGTATAGTACTTTTAAGAACCACATTCTGGTGAAATAAGTTTTGCTTAGTTCGTTGGGTTTTCAGTTGCAAATCTTGCAAAATTTCCTCAATAACCAGCCACAAATGTTTTAAATCTTCCTCGGATAAGTTAGAGGCTGGGTTAGAATCGAAGACATTGCACAGCCAGAAAAGAATAGATTCTTCTTTTTTGAAAAACCAAATATTTGGGGTTTTAAGATGTTCCAGAATTTGTAAGCATTTAGTTGGAATGCTTTCGTGTGAGCTAATTATATTTTGAAAATTTATATTTGTGGCACCCTCCATAGTGAAAAATTTTTACTTTATACTATACTTGCATACAAAATTCGAGCCATGTGCGTGAACAAGGCCCAAAAGTCACGTGTTAACTAGACCCCTTAGGAACGAGTCTTACATTTGGCGATGATTTATGTTCTCTATAAGAAAAAAAATGCACTATTAAATCTTAAACATACAATATTCAAGTTTCAATGAAAAAATAATAAATTACTAAATTATTTTCTTACCGATTGTTATTAACCCCTTACACGCATTGGATTTTGCCTATGGTTTTTGCCAAATTGCTCTACGTAAAAGTATTTTGTCTCCCTCTTTTGATGAAAATTGTTAAAATAAAATTCGTGTAAAATGGCTGCCCAGGGACGAACTATACCACAGAGCAAAGAAGCTCTTTTAAAATCGTACAATAAACAATTAAAAGATGATATAAAATCTATTACAGAAAATTTCTTAGAAATTATGAAACTTGTACGTGTAATCCCTGAAGAGGATGGTCAAGTTGGTCGAATTTTACACGCAATTGATGAAATGTAAGATTTAAGGCGGAATCTCGATTTTGCTTTCTCCATTAGTAACTTAATAATATATTATTATGCTTCTCTAATTAGAAAACTAACGAAAGTTTTGTGTTTACTTTAACTTTTTGAAATAGGTATGAAATGAATGTTCGAGCAGCTAATATAGTAAGTTCTTGCTTTTATGGTTTAATTGGTTTTAAACTATATCTCAATAGGTTCGTGCATCAGAATCGCTTATGAAGTTGATATCAGATATTAAGCAATACCTCATCTTAAATGACTTCCCCTCAGTAAATGATGCAATATCCAAGAAGACCCATTTGTATAGAGCAATGCAAACAGACTGTGATAACAAGCTTATGTCTTTAAGAGATGATGTTGCAGCTGAACTTTATGAACTTGAAGAAGAATATTATTCTTCTTTCTACAAATAAAAAATATCCCTTTTCTATCCCTTATTCATATTTGCATTTAAAATCATTGTCATTTCAAATTATTTTGCATTGTATTACTCTGAATAATCTCTATAATCTTTGGAGAGTATTCAAAGTAACTAAAACCAAACAATCTCATAAAAATAAATTTTTTATATCAAAAGTACAGAATTTATTTCTGATGAGTACAAACCTTACAAAAAATAGTTTTTTTTCTTATGATGAATTATAATGGTATGATTTAGTCGTAAAACTTTACAGTTTTTGGGAAAAATACTTTTCATGATAAGAATTCATCTTTACTTTTTACAGTTTAGGCACAGTTGTAATTTTGAACTTAATTTGGTTCTTGAGTAGAGGAAAAAATAAGAATATATTGTAGTTAAAAATGGAACCATTTTAGTTACATGCTTTGAAATACTCCTGGTATTTTGAAGTAAAGAGATAATACAAAATAGATTTGAATGTTGAGAAAATTTTAACTTACCGAATATACGCTTAAAAAGATAGGGAGTACCTTTAGAATATAACAATTTACACAAGACTACAAAAATAACCGCTTAAAATTTCTAAAAATGCCTACTTTCTCTGAGATTTCTAAAAGATAAGAACATAAAATTATTTTTTTTTAAATAAATACAACACTTTGCTAGTTATCAAAGCTCAGAGTTCTTAGTTTTTTTATACATACATGTAGGGCTTTGTCTTTAAAAAAGTTCATGCCACAAATTGGGAATCGCTTTTCCCTTTAATAGGCAATATTAAAAAAATTAACTTCACAAAGACTCTATCACTTGAGAGTTCTTCTAATTTTTTTCAGTAAAAATCCTTAAGTCGATGTATACACAAATAACACAACCACATCCGATTGGTGGTAAAGTCAACTTGACCACTTTAAATATGGGTAGAATGTCTCAAAATGCATTTAAACTTTTGTTATTAGATAAATACAGCTTCTTGGGTTCCATGGGCATTTTGAGATTGCGGATTTAATCCTGGGTTATTACTAGCACTAACATGATTTTGTTGTTGGTCTAGCGTAGACAAGTGGTGCACATTAGCTGGTCCCATTGGGCTGGAGATTCCTTCCGACCAATCCGATTGAGCAGAATGGGGTGAAGAACTAGACCACTGTCCTGGTGACTCGGGGGAAGGAGTCAAGTATGTTTCGGGTGCGTGCAAGTAGTGTTGCGGAGTAGCCTCTGAACCACCGTGGCTATGTTGAGATGGAGGGGTTGGATAATGATAATGATGAGGGTATGGTAAATGTGAATTCTGATTTTTCTGTCCCAAATTATTTCCACCACCCAACAACATTTGAAGATCGGTAATTGAAGACGGATATTCATAAGCTGGTGGGGGTTGTTGGTTGGCACTCTGTTGATGCTGCTGTTGCATTTGCTTTTGGTGATGAGCTGCCCTCATCACTGCCATATGAGTAGGTGATGTTGGCAAAGAGGGTCGTTGTTTAGCGGGAGAGGAGACAGTATACGAATGAGATACGGGAATGTGGGGTGACGTAACACCACCATTGCTCATACTACCTGGCATGGAACTTTGACGAGGGTGGTGGGCTTTAAGCTGCTGCTGAGAAGGCTGCTGTTGCGATTGCTGGGCATTCATATGAGCCATTAGGTTGCCGTTAGCTCCCATGTAAATTTGGTTTTGGCCATTACCACTCATACCAGTGAGGTGATCCATTGCTCCAGCCCCTTGGTAGTTCATATGACTACCGTCATTGTATGGTGAGAGCATTTTACCTGGACCCATCTGCTGTTGTTGGCAAGCGTTAACTAAATCTAAATTGGCCAAATTAGGGTGTGATATAGCTAAATTATAAGCCACGGATGAACTTAGAGGAGATGGAGTTCCATCCATACAATTCATACCAGGTGACTCTAGAGAGTTTACGGGGGATAACGTCATGGGTGGCGGTGGCTCTTTTCTTTTCTTAATGGATGGTTTCCTTCTTGTACTACCACCCTCATTTGTGGGCATCATCATATCTCCATTTGGCCCATTACCCACAGGGTTAATTTTAGACCTCTTCTTCGATTTGTTCTTCATTGAACCCATCAGCGAAGGAGGCCCTATCAGACCGGGAGAGCCCAATGTCCCAGCATTTGACACATTCATTTGCTGACTTGGAGGCACATACTCGTCTATAAGACGAACAATATCATGGTGCATACGCTCTAATGCAACGTCTCTCGGTAATCTATCCATATGGTCAGTTATATCCCGATTTGCGTAATTTTCTAAAAGGATTTTAGCAGCTTGGAAGCTACCTTCTCGCGCCGCCAAAAACAAAGGAGTTTCTTCTTTATTATCTTGAGCATCACGGTTAGCACCATGATTTAGCAAAACTGTGACAGCATCAACATTGTTTACTGCCGCTGCCCAATGCAATGCAGTTTTTCCTTTAGGTATTAAGTTACATTAATAATATTGAATTTATAAAAATTTAAAAATTTTTAATACAATACCATGATCATCAGCTGCATTTATATCAGCTTCTGCATTGATAAGGTCTTCTACCATGCCTTCGATTGCTACTCTAGCAGAGAGGATAAGAGGCGTTGTTCCTTCGTGCATTCGAGCATTTAAATTGGTTGCGCGGTTACGCAACAAAATCTGTAACAATTAAAAATATTCAATTTATAAACAAGTTGGTTGAATATTAATGTGAACTAATGAAAGGAAAATTTTATACCTGAAACACTCCTTGGGCATCAGCTGCTACAGCCGCATGTAGTGGGGTTCTTCCAGTATTATCCTGGGCATTAGCATCAGCACCAGCATCCAACAGACGTTTTGCTGCATCAGCACGAGCGTATCTAGCAGCCAAATGAAGTGATGATTCACCTAAAGTAAAAAGAATTATTAAAATATTTGAAATTGAGGTTCTTCGTAATTTAATATAGTTAAAAACATACCAGTTCTTTCAGTTGTCATGTTTATCTTGGCACCTTGCATTAAGAGGTCTTGGATCATGCTGACAGAGCCATCATCCTCTTCATCTTCCCCAGTGTCCAAACCTCCACCTCGAAACGAGGCAAGCATGAGTGGTGTAAATCCAGCTAAATTTTTTAATTGAATTAGTATAAACACTTCATTGTATGAATATATATATATATATATCTATAGTGATGAACAAAAAACACCACATTGCTTACCTGGTCCTTGAACATCCACATTTGCATGGTCCAGGTCTCCTTCACCTTGAGGTGGAGTTAAGGCCAGAATATCAGGGTTTCGTACATCAGCTGCATCCAAATGTTGTTGGGTCCAAGGTCTTGGGTCATTATCATCGTAGTCAGCAGTAGTCATGACAGTGTGGTTGTCTCCATAGTTACTTGAATCTGGAGATTTGTCACTTTTCATTCGCTTCAAAGGAGGGTGATCTGCAGCATCATCATCACTCCATTGACCAGAATCAGCAGGAAGAGTATTATTATCATTCGCGTCCAAGTGGTTAGGTGGCATTTGCTTGTTAATATTTCTGTAATAATTCATACATTTTATTTAGTTCAAATTCTGTGAAATAAAATCTGCTAATTGTCCTAAAGAAAAAGATAACACCCATATTTTATGAAACCAACCTTTCAGTCCTGAAACCATCCTGCAGAAAGTTGCCCAAACTGAAAAGTTGAGTTCATAAAATGGGTCATTTTTAGATAAATCCATTAAAAAATCACAATTCTTAAAAATATAAAAAAGAACCTCCCTTCCCTTAGAAAAAGGTTAAATGAACATATTTTTTCACAAACCTCATTTCTTGTCCATCAGGTCCTCTTCGTCTTGACCGCCTTCGCTGACCACTGTTAGTTCTTAAAAAGCCTTCTGGAAACCAGGTGATTCCTCTAGCTCTCTTGTTGTGTGTTTTTACAAGGACACCAAATAGAAGGCCAATAACGACGACAGAGATCATGCCAATCACAAAATAAACCACATTGGAATACTCGTTCTTGGAATCAGTTTGCTCTTCTTCTACAAGACCTCTAACCACTTGAAATGGAAACTCTGGACCTAAAGCATGTCTAGAATGGGCAGCCGCGAGGTACTGGGCAGCCTAAAATTAAAATTGAATTATTTTATTAAAAGTCCTAAATATACATTTTATTAAAAAATAATTACCTTTGAAACTGATTGGAAGCATTCATTGTTTGATGATTTAATACATCGACGGTTGTCAATTTCGAGATAAACAATGGTTCTAAGAGAGGAAAACAATTAAGGAACCATTTCTAAATTGTAACCAAGAACTGAAAGAAACACTTACCCCATTTTAGGATGGATATCATAAGAGAAATCAGTTTCATTGTAACGTGAAATCATTGGATATCCAGAGGTCTTATTCATTTTAAACCTGACATTTGTTCTCAAAGTATGTCCTATCTGCCTCAAAAAGGTTACTGTATTGTTCAAAAATTCCTGTTCATCAACAAGAAGGTGGAAAAATAATGTTCCAGCTGCTAGCTGCGCTGGTTCAGTCTCACAATCCAAACCATCCCAGTTGCATTCCTCATTATTGCAACCATAATCACATTTATTGTTACCATAATTCTTCATGCAATACGTGTCATAATGTTCACTGCCACAGGAAAATTACATTAATTTTATTACAAAGGAAAATAATAGTTCAGAGACACTTACTTGCAAGGAAGAACGGTTCTTTCACAATCAAATCCATCAAAGAGGCAATCCACATTGTTACATTCGATATTACATTCTCCATTCTTGAAAACATCCCAGCAATTGATAGCGGCAGTACAGTTTATCCAGGGACTGATACCCAGAGAACAATCACCGCCATCAAAATTGCAGGCCAAACTATTGCATTCTTCATTGCATATTTGATCACCTGATTTTTGCTCGCAACGATTTATAAGACAACTTTTTCTTTCTTCTTCTAAAGATTTTTGTGGAACTGTTCCTGAATAAACTGCCGAGCCAAAACCACCGAAAAAGTTTTCATCAAAAGATTCGCACCGAATACCATTCCAAGTTGGAGGGCATTCACATTCAAAATGACCAATTCTATCAAAGCAAATGCCTCCATTATTGCAGGGAGAAGAAATGCAGTCATTATACGTGTCCATTTCGCAATGTTTTCCTTTGGAGCCTCTTGGGCATTTACAAACATAACCATGTTTATGAGGATGACAATGACCTCCATTTCTACAAGGGCTGCTGGCACAGGTGGTGTTGGTGTAACCACAGTTTTCTCCCCAGAAGCCTTCGGCACATACGCATTTGTGACCATGAAGAGTGTTGGTGCAGCCACCACCATTTAAGCAAGGATTCGAAGCGCAAAAGTTTACTTTGGTTTCACAATGTTTACCCATAAAACCAGTTTTACAATCACAACGGTAATCATTGACCAATTGAACGCAATCTTGAGTGCCATGTTCTTGACAAGGACTTGAAAGACATTCATTAACATCTCCCTCACATCTAGGACCAACAAATCCTGGAGGGCACTGACATTCAAAACCTCCAACTTTGTCTATGCAAGTTCCTCCATGATGACAAGCCCCTTCAAAACATTCATTAACATTTATTTCGCAAAGAATTCCCAGCGTTCCATGAGGGCAGGAGCACACAAATTTGTTAACAAGGTCATGGCAAGTTCCTCCATTTCTACAAGGGTTTGGATCACAGTCGTTCACGTTGAATTCACAGTTCAACCCTTGGAAACCTGGTAGACATTCGCAACTATATTGTCCAATGAGATCATTACAAGTGGCACCATATTGACATGGTTGTGAGGCGCATTCATTTATTTCATGTTGACAGTAGCTGCCTTCGTAACCATCTGGGCAAATACATCTATGGCTGTTTCCTATGTTTTCACAAGTACCTCCATTCTTACATAAATGGTTTGCATCAATGCCTATTGAAAATAATTTCATTTGTATTGTATGTCTAAGCTTTATGTTGTTTCCTTAGCAAAAAATACCTTTCTGTAAAGCAGCAGCTGAGCAAGATACCATAGAAACATCACACAGCATTCCAGTCCATCCAGGTTGACAAGTACAGCGATATGTGTTGTTCAATTGTTTGCATGTAGCTCCATTCATACAAGGGTTTGTACTGCACCAATCCACGAAAGTCTGAAAAACACCCACATGCATAACATCGTTATTAGAATGAGTTAAGAGGAAATCCAGCCTGCAAGAAAATCTTACCTTGCAATGAGGTCCAGTGAACCCGAATGGGCAATGACATGTATAATAACCAACATGATCCACACAGGTTGCTCCACTTAAACAGGGCTGAGAGTCGCATTCATTGATGTGATACTGACAGTTGGAACCAGTATATCCAGGTGAGCATTGGCACGTGTAATTATTTATACCATCAATGCAAGTTCCACCATTCATACAAGAACTGTAAAAGACAATAAAAAATTAAGAAATATTTCTACAACTTAATGTTTTGACACAATTAATATTGTCTGTATTACGTACCTTGTGGTGCAATCTTCATCATTGGTTTGACAATTTGTTCCACTGAAGCCCAAAGTGCAAGTACATGTGTAACTGTTGACATAATCATTGCAAGTAGCTCCATTCTGACATGGATTACTGGCACATTCATTGATGTCATCCTCACAATGTTTTCCACCAAAACCATCAACACAGAGACAAGTGTATTCCCCAATTCCATCCAAACAAGTACCACCATTTTGGCATGGAACTATTAAAAGGTTCAGCATATTATACATAACTAAATATTACATTAACTGTTAGTTAAAACATTTGAATGAAAACTTACAAGAAGCACAATCGTCAGTGTTCAACAAGCAATCCCTTCCTTCATAGCCTTTATCACATTTGCAAGTGTAAGAACCATTTGTGTTTATGCAAGTTGCTCCATTTCTGCATGGTGATGAAATGGCACATTCATCTATGTCTTCATCACAAAGGCGGCCAGTGAATCCCAATTCGCAAGTGCAAGCAAAATCGAGGTAGTTAGATGATGGCGTACATTTGGCGTTGTTCTTGCACTTATTTGGACTGCAGGGATCCAGTTCAATTTCACAGTTACGCCCAGTGTAAGGCACATCACAGACACATTGGTAAGTATTAACAAGGTCAATGCACGATCCACCACTCAAACAGGGACTGCTGGCGCAATCATCTACGTTTGTTTCGCAATTTTGACCAGTATATCCAGGAAGACAAGTACAGGCATAACTGGCCAAACCATCCCTGCAACTGCCACCATGTTGACAAGGGTTCGACTGACATTCGTCTATGTCTATTTCACAGCGATGTCCCCCATATCCTTCTGGGCAATGGCAGATAAATCTATTGACCTCATCTTCGCAAGATCCACCGTTTACACATGGGTTACTGGCACATTCATTAACGTCAGAAAGGCATCGGGCGTCAAAGTAGCCTCTGGGACAAATGCACTTGAAACCATTTATAAGGTCGGTGCATTTTCCTCCATTTGCACAAGGATTACTGGCGCATTCATTGATGTTAGTTTCGCAGTGGGTTCCTGTGAAACCTGGTTCGCATTTACAGCTGTAAGTGTTAATGCCATCCACGCAAGTGGCGGCGTTTCGACAAGGATTACTGAAACATTCGTTGACGTTATGTTCGCAATTAGTCCCAGATGTACCCGAACGACAGCGACATTGATAACCATTAATGAGATCTTCGCAATAGCCACCATGCTGACAGGGATTACTCAAACATTCGTTGATTTGTGTTTGACACAAAGTCCCCGTATAACCAGGATGACAATTGCAAGTAAAGCTATTAGTGGCGTCTACACACTCGCCATGATGACAAGGCGAGCTCTGACAATCATTAATGTTCGTTTCACAGTTTGTTCCTGTAAAACCTTGAGGGCAGGTACACGAGTATCTAGCAACAGCGTCTGTACAAGTACCGCCATTTTGGCAAGGGTGGCTAAGACAATCGTCTTCGTTTAATTCGCATTTTCGCCCAGAAAAGCCATTGTGACAAGAACACCTATAACCATTGATCATGTCTTGGCATATGCCAGCATTGTGACAAGGATTTGAGTAGCATTCGTCAATGTCTACTTCACAGTGTGTTCCAGTAAAACCTAGTGGGAAAATCTAAGGTCAATGGGAAGTCGACTTACAAGTCGGATTACGACATTACGTCCTTTTTGCCTACACATATAAGATTTATAGCTAACATTTATTACAATAATAATGTTTAAAATTCACATCCCGAGTAGCGAAGCGACTACCGTTAGTTGCCTTAGAATTTGGAATGCCACTAAACAAAGTGGAACATTTTGACTAAATACCCAAATGGAATTAAATTCCATTTATTAACACTCAGTTACGTTAGAAATGAAAAAAATTGTCGAAACAAAAGGCATCTAAGCAGGCCACTCTGGGGGTGGGGTGACGTTAAGAAGTACACACGAAAGGTTATCGGCCGGCGAAACCCGGATTTATTATATTATTTCAGAACACAAACGCTCCTTTAACCGCTGAAGTTAGAGAGAAGGGGCGACGGAGAGATCACCAGAATCCAAAGCGGGTAACCACCCTAGGCCCCGCAAAGTCCCGTCAAAACGGTTCGCCGTAGTTTGGGGGAGGGAAAGAAGCGAGGGGCTTTATTAAAGGGTTCTAGCCCTTCTCTTCGCGTTCAGCCAAAGTTGATCTCACTCTGGCTTTGATAAGATGAACTTCGCGACGTTCGAGAAGGCGGCCCTATCCGATATTTAGAATTCTTTCATTCCAAGGAGAAAGCCACGGGGGTCTACCTGGCAGTTACGTCGAGGGTAGAGTGAGGAGACAGTCTGCGCGGGGTGAGCCGTCTAAACCAGAGCCCCCGCGTTTTAAATTCGTGAGAAGAAAAATTGCGCATCCCACCATCCTATAAGACTCCCTCCCTCTCCATCTTTTAGGACTTATAACATCAGCGTCTCTTCTCACGTAAAACACAAACCATAAGTTTTCCATAAAGCCAGGGTCTGGTCAAACTGGTTCCGCAACTTTCTACCCCGAAGTTTTTTATTTTCTTTTTCGGGTTCATGTATGCGAGCCAATTTATTTCTCAGAGAGAGAGAGAGAGAGAGAGAGAGAGAGAGAAGATAACCGGGCCTCGGTGTTGTTGGAGAAGAGAGAGAGAGAGAGAGAGAGAGAGAGAGAGAGAGAGAGGGAGGAGAAAATAATATAAAAAATAGCTTAATATTTTTTAAAGGGATCATGCATTATGTAACACCGAAATTCTGGTTAAAATAAAACGATCCGCCTTTAAAGGAAATTTTTTTTTGGGTCATATAGCATGGGCATGCTTTTAGTTGGGTTTTATGAGAATTACATTTGGCGAATAAAAATCTAAAATGTTTTAGCCTGCTGGAATGATCCCTATTTTCTTTAGGAAATTGCATATTTGACTACGTCTTCACCCACGCAAATGACGGCATAATCAAGCGGGGATAGTAGTGAGGGGGGAATAGAATGTTTTTTGGTTTCCCAGTCTATGATTTAATGACTATGGTAAACAATATACCGAATAGATGGGTCTGGGAGCTTGGTCGTCACCCCACCCAAGTCAAGAAGTCGCTCCGCCGCGACCCAAAACTAGTTTCGTCGGAATAAATACAATTAACCGCGAGACAAAATCCCCTCATCTCCGCTAATTTGATTCCCCACCCTTCACCCCAATCGGTTTTCTTTTCAAACATTTAAAGGAAATTTTAAATTGCAGATTTTCTAATTCCAATAATTAGGCCTATAGCGTCTTGTGAGAAAAATGAAGAGTGTACTTTACCAGGCATGCACACGCAGCGGAATCCGCCGCGCTCGTCCAGGCAGGTTCCGTCGTTCTGGCAAGGGTTCGAATCGCATTCGTTGATGTTAATTTCGCATCTAGGGCCCGTGAACCCTTTGGTGCAATTGCAAGTGAAAGAGCCGGGAGTGTTGACGCAGATTCCATTATGTTCGCAAGGTGATCCTGAAAATACGTCGTAAGCGAGCGCTCGTAAATACTCCCGGGTAAAGAATCATTCGGGAGTTTTAGGAACCTACCTTCTTCGCATTCGTTGAGGTCTTCCGTACAATCAACACCCTTGAAGCCATTGGGACAGGAACACATATAGGTGCCGTCAATGGGGCTAGTGTCGCAAATAGCGCCTTCGTGGCAAGGGTTACTGGCGCAAGCGTCATCGAGATGGCATAATAAACCTGTAAACGACCAGTGGCTTTAGTCAACTTGTTTTTGGTTCTGGCGCGTCAAATGGTCCGTGGCAATGAGCCTCGAAAGAGGAGCTTCTCGGAGTTTCAAAATACCATCAAACTCATCCCCTCTTTTAAAACTAAACGACAATCAAGACCAACCTTCGCGACAAACTATTTTTTATCCCCAAGACGGGTAATAAGGTGTTGAGAACGTATAATCTCAGTCGGGAATCCATTAAAACGCTATTCAATTATTGGTTTTTCCCTGTATAAAAAATTGCAATTTTCGATGAAAAACTGGTTTCTTTTTTACGATAAAAGCCATTAAATGTTACGATGTCCACTTCTAAAATTATCTTTCCACGGCATTACGGTGGCCTGTTTTATAACTTAGGGCCTATGTCACTTTTATATCTAGGCGAGGCGTTGAAATATATGGTTTACCTGTTTTCCCCGGTCCACACTGGCAATAAAAGGAGCCCACTCGGTCGTGGCACGTGGCTCCGTTGAAGCAAGCGGCTCCGGCGCAGTCGTCGATGTTGTCGCTGCAGTCGCCGCCCGCCCACCCATTGACGCAGATGCAAGTGTAGCCGCCCTCGGAATTGGTGCAGGTCGCCCCGTTCTGGCAGACGGAAGGCCTCAGGGCGCATTCGTCCACGTCTTTGCTGCAATACGGACCCGTATACGTCGGCGGACACTTGCAAGTGTAGCTGTTGATGCCGTCTAGGCACGTCGCCCCGTTCTGGCAGAGGTTCCCCGGGCAGTCGTCTATGTTCGTTTCGCAATTCGTACCCGTAAAACCTAAAAGACAAAGATTATTCGTTACAATCATCCTTGTAAATTCCACTTTTTTAGTGGTGATTTTTTAAAATGATCGTGATATATTGTAGAATGTATATTTATCGGGTTTTCCATAAAAACTTGTTGGCGTTAACGGTAATAGTGAGTGTAGGGAGCTATAGCTGGTTGGCTCGCGGGACTTGCCACCACCCTCCTACGCGGTATAATATCAATCAGCTAGGCTATTTAATACCTAAGGCACCACCAAAGTCGTCAAGCGACTTTTAAAGTCATTAATTCGTTTGCCGGGTTACAATGCGTAGGAGGGTGGTGGCAAGCCTTTCATGCCACGCGAGCCAACAGCTCCCTGCACTAACTATATTACCGTTAACCTCTACACATTTTTATGGAACGGGAAACCGAAGAGCTTGGGTGAAAACCCCTTATATCAGTGGGGAGAGAACTTGCAAACTCAACGCGGGAGGAGTTGTTCCGAGTTTTCACTAAGTACCACAAGTTGGGATCGAACCCGGCTCCTCTTGCTGAGAGGCGAAAGTACTAACCACTCCACCACCCCACAAGCTGTCTCGGGCATAAGGTGGTGACTTCGGTATTAGCCAATTTGATTATTTATATTTATTTATTTATTTATTTAAAGAAATGATAGTGTAGGAAACTAACAACCTATCCAACGATATTTTATGGTCTAATTTTAATGACCATTTCACAAATAAGGAAAAAGCGAGTTATCTTGCTTTGTCAAAAACAAGTGTCTTCGAACTCTATTTTTACGCGAAGAACATTCCGACCAAGCTGGAGGTCTCTTTCTTCACGGTACCCCCCTCCCGCCTTGTCGCCCCTACCAGCGTAAAATATGATCTTTAAAAATTGACACGGAGCGTAACCCTTGATCAAAATGCGGAGTGTATTAACCTCCCTCGACCCCCTCTCTATTCTTTCGGCGTAATGAAGAATCTCCACCCCCCCCCCCTCTCAGTCGTAAGATAAATCAAGCCTATACCACCACCCCAACCAAATAACGAAACCCGTCGCGTCCATTAAAACTATAGATCTCATCCAATCTTCAATGGTACACGGCCGTGTCCGTAATAGTAGCGACGCGAGTCTATAGTGGGGCTACACGCTCCATTGACAGCGTTATAAAATGCGGCTTTCGTAATAAAGCGAGCTCGAAGTCTTCTTCGGAGGATGTCTTAAGCTCGGATATCAAATTATTGAGGGGGAGGATATACGGAGGACCTCCGCTAGTAACCGCGGGAATGGACGTAGCCGATGGCCGAGCGGACTGTACCCCGTCGACGGGCTTCTAGCTTAGTGCCTATCGAGTCGGGCGCGGATGGCTTTTCATCCGGAGATGGTCTTTGGCAGCGGCCGGGGCATGGGAAAGTGGCTGAGCAGCGACGCGTCGGCTCTCGCCATGCGTGACAAATGACAGGGACCGGACGATACCCCCTCCGCTCCCCCCCGCCAAAGAGACAGATAGCGGTCTCATTTAAACACGCCGAATGCGTTTCAAATGTATCCAACTTGAATTTCCATTACACCCACCGAGCGACTACTATCAAAAGATAGCGTGGACTGTTAAATAAAACGTAAGAGCAGACTTTACCGACACGGAATACTTTCGACGCGTCTGGAAGCACCCGCAAAAAAAAATGTTTATAACGCGCCTTAAGGAGGACAATTACAAAAACGCGACGCTAAGATCAGACTTTTTTTCCCAAGCCAAATAAAAACGCCGCTCGGCCAATTTCGGCGTTTGAAAGCTAATTTCTGTCAGTACCACGGGGGCAGAGTGGGTAGTATTAATGGTGACGCCGATCAAAATGGCTCTTTAGCGGTTGAAACATCGCGAAAGAAACCTTTTAGAGTGAAAAGGGTGGTCCCTCGTTTGGCTAAGGCGACGGATACGTTGGTTACGCGTAGGTGTTTATAAGGCGAGAATTAAAAGAAAAACAGATGAAAATACTCCAGCTTTTCCGCTTTAGAAAAATGACTGATTTGGCGTTTTTTTTTAAACAGTGATATTCGTTGTTTTCTCGAGTATAACTTTTGAGGGTACTTAAATCCGAGAAAAGCCGATAAATTATGGCCAAAAACAGAACTCTCTCTCGGAGGTATAATAATAGAGACGCTTGTTTGAAGAGACTTCTCAAGTTCATTTTAAAAACAAAGTTATCTCGGAGTAAAAACCAAACTGGGGACACGTGTTTCGGATACGCGAGTAGGGTTAGAGAATCCGAGCCCCAAAAAACGTCTAACTACTTCCTTACAAACTCGAGTCGAAGTTGTTCTAACTCCTTCGAAGAAGGGAATCGAGTCCAGTCTGCGCGTTGCCGCCTAAATGGGAACTCTCTAGCCTCGGTCCCGGGAGCGAACCGCGGGCGTGACCCCGTGAGAAAGAAATTTGGGGGACCCCGGACACGCACCGCTAGCCATCAACTCCCCGTTGACCCTAGACCTCGATACGGCTAGCGAATGACACGCGGACCTTGCGGCATTTATTCGAAAACAGTCTAGGGCATACGCTGAAGGAAAAAAAAATTAAGGGAAGTTCTAAAACTAAGCTAGATGAGTTTTTTTTTAGCGTCGGGCTTGCCGAATTAAACAGTGACCAAAAAAAAAGAGTTCCCCCACATCCTTTACGCGTACGGGTTTATAAAACAGATTTAGTCTTTCGAGGGATGGCTACACCTACACTCCCCGCCACGGACGATGAATGAAAATATAAAACCCACTTTAAACCATTCAACGCTTATAACTCGTTAATAAAGAAGTTTCGGGTTCTTAACTAACTCTAAAGCAAAAGGCTAGGGAAACGAGAAAAGATCTCGAACCAACTGTCAGTTGACTATATCAACATTCTTCGCGAGACGCGAAAATAACAACCTAGTATATAGAGACAATCTTGACGCGTACCAGAACAAACCATTAAGATCCGCTGTTCCAGCTTATTTAAATCAAGAAATTAGATCCGGAACAGCCGCTAAACCTATTTATTTATAGGCATATTGAGAAATGGGAGTCAGTGTTCCGGTCCGCGCGGGGGTAGAGTCGGTGGCGCAATCTCCATTTTTTGGTCTCCGTAGCGGGCGCGAATATGATAGAAGGGAATGGCATCTGACGACCACATGTCACCCCCTCCTTGACAGCCTCTCTTCTCCGGTTTCTTTCTCTCTCCGTCGAAACTCTGGATCGGGGAAGGGACAGGAAGTGCGGGATTTTCTCGCCGTACACGATGAAAGAGAAAGGTCACGACCTACTGGTTCTCCGCCAGACCCCGACGCCCAACTTCCAAATGCGGTGCGGGAATCGGACGCCAAATTCCCGGGTTTTTTGTAACCAGGGGATAAAGTATGTCCCCCCATCGAGAGCCGGGTCTGAAGTGAACGAGCCGAGCGTAATAGATCACCCACCCACGTAAACAACTGACTGCCGAATATGCCTTTTTCCGCCGCGGTCTAGACTCCCGGAAAGTTGTCCAAATATCAACCGGCGCGAATGATCCCAAATCATCAACGGAAATCATTAGAAAAGTTGATTGAATGGAAGTGGGTGGCACGAGGGTACTTACCGGGTGGACAGACGCATTGGTAGGTGAGCGGATCCACGGACCTGCAAGTTCCTTCGTTCTCGCAGGGACTAGGGTCGCACGGAATGTACTTGGATTCGCAATCGTGACCCGTGAAGCCGTCGTCGCATATACAACGATACGAGCCGACGGTGTTGACGCATTTGCCACGATGACAGGGCTTGGAGATGCACTCGTCAATGTCTCTGGTACACGTCGGGCCGTCGAAACCTTTCGCGCAGGTACAATGGTAGGTCCCGTTGACGGATTCGCACGTCGCTTTGTTCCGGCAAGGTTGCGTGGCGCAATGGTCCATCAGTTCGCAATGTTGACCTAAGAAATATTCCGTTCAATACGCGTAAAGAACATAATTTTAACCAGAGGCTAGTCGCCGTACTGACCTCTGTATCCGGAGGCGCAGGTACAAGTGTAGTTGTTGAGGGTAATGAGGGTGCAAGTACCTCCGTTCTGGCAAGGATCGCTATCGCAGCTGTTAGGCACGGTGATCTCGCACAGAGAAGCGGAGTAACCTACGGGACAGGTGCAGGAGAAAGTGGGTCCCGAGGTCACGCTCATCTCCACGTTGCAAGTGCCTCCGTTCTGACATCGCGGACCGGGGCCGGTGTGGCATGGGTTCAAGTGTTGGCAGTATTCTCCCAC
Source organism: Leiobunum rupestre (assembly GCF_980474605.1). NCBI lineage: Eukaryota > Metazoa > Arthropoda > Arachnida > Opiliones > Sclerosomatidae > Leiobunum > Leiobunum rupestre. Next base: position 25,893,978 of record NC_143390.1, on the reverse strand, counting down.
GTACATCGGCGGACAACTAGAATGTAAACAAACAAGAACATTTTAAAAATCTACTCCCATATCCTTGGCTCGATGGAATCGCGCCAACCGGTCTAAAAACGAATAGAAATCGAGCGGAGAAGGATCCATCTGTCGCGTTTCGATATAAGCTCTATTTACGATCATTCCAACCATAAACAATCGAAGTGATTCTCACCGTCGCACAATGGCCACCCTAAAGACGTCCCCCCCCCCCCAACCCCGGGGTTCTAGCACTTTCTCTCTCTGGATTTCAAGGGGGGGCGCACCCAAACGCGTCCTTTCGGGAAAGAGAGCGAAAGTTGGCAAAACTATTAATATAAAAGGAACATCGAAAGAAACAACAATAGCGTCCGTCGTGGAAAACGGATCCCCGGCAGGAGCGGGAGAGCCCCCGAAAAATGTCCCTTTTTATAAAGTTGACTTTTTCCCACGCGGCTGGCTGTAGGGTAAACCGGCGGGGAGGGAAAGTTGAGGAATCGCCAAATGTTCGTTGCGTCACTCGATCTAAAAATGGACGCGGGCAGAGTCGCGCGGTGAAGCCGAACTTTCGTAATCAGCGAGCAGATCGAGCGCGTAATAAAAGACGTTTCTCAATTATCAAACTGTGGCGGCCACATGTTACGTTCGCCGTTATATCCTTGGGACAAAGATGCCCGCCATTCCAGGAACCCCCACCCCCCGTGAGAAAATTAGCTTTTTTTTAGTTTTCGCTTTACGTATATTTCTATGGGAAAATTTTATTTCGCATTTGAACGCCGTACGTACTGATAGTATTAAAATTCATTTGAATTTTTAGTCGCGAGTTTTTATTTCCCAACTTTTTTCGTCGCAGAAACGCGTGCATAAGGTCAGAAGTATATAAATTGCCTCCTTAGGGGATAAGTATCTATTTCTCGATACCGCTAATGTCCGCTAATTTTACAAAATACGTATACGTATTACATCTAGAAAATATATCGGTAAACAGGGTTGGAAAAAACCGTTTTTTATTTAAAAATCCAGTATGGTTGTAACCGATGGTTTAAACTAGATAAAACCACTAATAAAAAAATGCTCAAATTGCTTATATCTAGCCCTCATTACTTCGAAAATGCTCAAATTGCCCGATTTCAAAATTACGTTTTAACATTGCGAGGTATAGCAGACTTATTAACCCGCTTTTATACCCTAACATGGCGGCGTATTTTCACGCGCAAAATGAATTTTAAGATCCCCAATTACTTATATCTAGCTCTCATTACTTACGACAAAAAGTGAAGGTTAAGTTTTAGTTTCGTTTTAGGGTAAAAAATATTGTATTCTGCATTTTTTATTTCAAATACATAGTATTTAAAATTTTCAATATTTCTAATTTATTTCTCAGTATTTTTAAACATGGATTTTATCGGTGATTAAAACCGGTTTAAACCAGTCTGGCTGGTTCTCGCCATCCCTGTCGGTAAATGTAAAAGCGTGAAGGTACACATTTTATTCTTATAGCATACTTTATCGCCACTTATATATGATATACTTTTGATAAGGTTTATTTTTAGCGGAAATTAGGAGTCAATAATCAATGCCTTCCGCGCATATATTATTCCGCTACGTAAACGCGGGCGGATGAAGTTAGGCGCGGGGAGTTTATAAGAACGGAGAGAGAATATTACGCACGTAGCCGCGGGTAGATTTATAATTCGAACTTGATAAAGTGGCCGCGAGGACTTCCGATAAGATTACGGGAAAAAAGTGTCCAGATAATTACGGCGTCGCTGGTTTTGCCTTTCCTCGACGACATCCAACCAAAAGAAAACCTACAACATTATAATCTTTCCGACGATACACGCTCTACAATCACGACTCGAGCATCATCGAAGTGCCAAAAAAGAGAAGGGAAAACCGAAATCGAAGCGCGCAGTCAAACGCGTTCACTTTACCCCTCCATCCCGGTTTGGACGCGACTTTCAGGTAAGTATGGTAAATACGGTGGCGAAGGCTCCGATTTCCACGCTTTAGAGATAGCCCGATTTTAATAATAATAAACCACATTCCAGTTGTTAAAACGCATCTATCAAAAGTATATATACAGGGTTGCCACATTTTTTAAAGGTTTTCCCTGCCCATCTTCGGAGATTTTCCCGGACTTATTTTGTGACAAGATTTTTAAATTTTTAACCTATATTTTAGTAAAAGTTTCCTATTTGCAAACCAAAATTAAAATTCCTGACATTTCCCTGATTTTAGACTAATTTTTAAAATTCCCTGATTTTTTGACTAATTTTTAAAATTCCCTGATTTTTAGACTAATTTTTAAAATACCCTGATTTTTCCCTGATTTTTATAGCTATATTCAAATTCCCTGATTTTTAGACTAATTTTTAAAATTCCCTGATTTTTAGACTAATCTTTAAAATTCCCTGATTTTTAGACTAATCTTTAAAATTCCCTGATTTTTAGACTAATCTTTAAAATTCCCTGATTTTTATAGCCATATTCAAATTCCCCGACTTTTCCAGGGACCGTGGCAATCCTGTATATATAAACGTGTAGGATATGTAAACTACAACTTCGTCTAATCAGGAAAGATTGACGAGTTTATTAATCCGGAATTCCGAATCGCGCGTTCGAAAAATCAAATTGGAGCCACGATTCGACGCCAGAGACGAACACTTTTTTAATAAAAATAAAATCCAAAAGTTGAACGCGGTAATATAAGAGGCTAGACACGGTTTACACCCCGAAGCCATGCCGGGAAATCGGAAATACGAACTGGCACGAACTCTCGTTCTGTCTAAGAAAACGCGGTGAAGAAAAAAGTTATAATTATTTATCCTTCCCGTTCGTAGTTCCGTCTCCCATAGAAAAGAGGCTCGTAACATCTGGGCCTTTGGAATTGCAACCACTTCCATCTCCTTCCGTTCATCAAACGTTATAACGTGTAATTACAGCCTCTAATGATTAGTTCTGTTAATCCCCCCGCGACAACGTTATTTGTATCGCGACTAACGGGTATCGAAATATACTTCAAATATATTCCGTAGCTTTGGCTGTGGCCGCCATGTTGGGTAGAATTTTTTTTCAATAGGAAAAAGCATGGGTGACGTCGTGTGACGTAGAACTGTTACGAGATACATTTCCGTACAGAATTTCTAGATTTTTATAGATTTTCCATATTTCCAGGGTGACCAGGGAAAGGCTTTGAAAGTTTTATAGAAAAATAGGAATTTTAGAGGCAAATTATAGGAAAATATAGGAAACTAAACCGGAGAATTATATGAAATTATAGGACACTAAATAGGAAAATATAGGAAAAATAATAAGATAATTATTGCATATCTGTATTCTTTGACTCGAATCACCTAGAATATTGATAATTTTTGTACACTGCATTATTGGATCACTTAGCAGATTTACAATGCCCGTACATTTCAAGATTTTGTTCGAAATTGGCAGTGTTAGAACTAGATGTTCTATGACACGTACAAAATAAGTTGTTTCATTTTCAAAAGAGCGTTAATTTATAGGAAAATATAGGAAAATAGGTGAAAATAAAGGAATTTATAGGAAGTCATTAAAAATATAGGAAAATATAGGAAATATAGGAAGTCTGGTCACCCTGTATTTCTTAAATTTTCTAATCTTCCAGATATTGACACATGTCCGATATTTGAAAGGCCAAAACAAGAGCAAAATGAAAATATGAAATACCCAAAAATATGAAAATCACCGAGCCATGTCCCCGTGGTCCACGCGCATTTATTTTTACATCAACCCTCGAAGTTGACCCCAGGGCCAAACAATAGCCTTAGTTAGAGCGGGCGACGACCATAAATAAAGTCGCAATCGTTACGAGAACTCGTACGTAACCCAGCGAGCATTCATCGTCGGACAAAGGGATAACAAGGACTTAGTAATCGCGGCCCAGCTCCAAACGCCACCCCGAAATAAACCCATCAAATTTATCGAACATTCAAAATTGGAACACATTGTTACGATGTAATGCGAATCTATTTAAAGTACAAAACGTTCCGTGTCACCGGATATCTAACACCGCGAGTTACGGACGCAGACTTCACTTTCACCGCGTATATCGAGCGAAGCGGCGTGTGATTCTTTATTGGAAACTCAGTCGGCGTGTGGCGCCCTTGTCTTGTTTTTTACAGGGATGGCAAATGGCGATAAGGATTTTTTTTTCAGGGAGAGAAAGTCAGTCTCGGAGGAGGGCCCTTTTTTGGGTTCAGAGTAACTCGAGACGCCTGCGAACTGGACAAAAAATGTAGACTCAAAAACACAGGCTCTCCTCTCTCTAAATCACGCGAAGCTCAATCCAGCTTCGTTTCACGACTTGACGCAATCCGCGGATGGCAAATATAAACAAGACGGTTTCGTCTCTCTCGTCCGCAAAGATTACAACCGTGTACTGGAGGTCAAGTGGTCATACGCCAATGTATAGAGTAGATAACGATAGAGAGCTTAAAATCGCTATTTCAAACTTCGCGATAGTTATCGCAGCTGGCCGCGATTAGTTTCCACCGAACCCTTCGAAATTTTAATAAACACTCATTTTATCAAAATGTTTCTGGAAATTCCCATTTTTGACAGAAAATGACAAATATGAGAATGGGTTTTTTCCTTTAAGGGAGAAGACTACAGTGGCCATTGTCTACTTTCGCGGTATTTCAAGTTGAACTCATTTAATTTCGTATTTTATCTTATAAAATTAATATTTTTGTGTAGAACAGCCTCTTGTTTAGTGCTTAAAATAATTTTGACAATTTTAAATTTCAAAGTAATTAAGTTAAGTAAAGAGTCTTTTAGTGTATTCTTATTCCTTAAGAGTGATCGTATAAAGGAAAAACAAATGGTTTTTGAGGGTGCGATATAAATATCAGATTCGTAGATAGAATTTAAAAGAGTAGCATATTGAAAACAACGACCCGGCACGAGCCATCGCGATCGCATTTTTTTATCGCAAGGAGGCGGGTTTAATAGAAGGAGAGAACCGAGTACCCCATCTGCTGACCTTCGTAGGGTATCGCGACACGAGTCTCATGACCTTTGGGGCATTTTTTTTATTAATCTCCGATTTGGTAAGGTTCACGACCCGAGGTCACCCCCGTCGAGAGACAAAACGAGGGAGGACTCGCTCGTTCTACTGTTTGATTCGTACGGCTGTAATGAGCCGTCCATTGTGGGAAAGCCTGAGAGTACCACTTCACCGCGCGACACACCGCGATCGCGCTCGGAAGAAAACGTTTATAAAAAAACCTCCGCGAGGGGGAGACGCGTTCCCCGTATTGTAATAGAGCGTCGCGGAAAAGCCCACTTCTGTCGCTTCCAATTCACGCGGATTATTTCCCTTCTATCGCCTTCTGGGTGGGCTTCTCCCGTTCACGCGGTGAATGGATTTAAACCGCACAATAGATGGCGCTGGTATAGAAAGCGAATCAAACCACTTGACGCGATCTTTCTCTCTTCTCGATCTGTTACGTACAAAATGGTATTGGCTAAAAATTGAAAAGAACAAAACGGTTTTAACTACTTTGGTTGGATTTATTCTGAAATTCGAACAGAAGGTGTACGACTACGTAAAAATTACGTTAAAATTTATCAACAGATTGAATTTATACGATAAAGAGTACTATAAATCTATTAGCAAAAATATAAATTATTATAAAAAGTATTACACTTAATTGGATATTTTATCTTAATTTTCTGTAAAATTTTGTTGCGAATAATATTTGGTGAAATATTAATATTTAGGTATTATTCTCTTAATTTTCTGTAAAATTTTGTTGCGAATAATATTTGGTGAAATATTAATATTTAGGTATTATTCTCTTAATTTTCTGTAAAATTTTGTTGCGAATAATATTTGGTGAAATATTAATATTTAGGTATTATTCTCTTAATTTTCGGTTATTTTTTAAGTTTAATTTAAAGTTCAATGGTTAAAATAAAAACGAAAGGCAATAGCTGATTTTTAACGTAAATTTTAATGAATTCGTATTGGGTCAAATTCAAGGACAAACTACGTGAAAAACCGCATTAGAAAAGCATATTCGCGATTTCGTGGGATTTCCAAACTCCAACTACGAGTGATTTATTATTTCTATTTCACCGTTGGCGCGGGCCCAATAAATCACAGCTTGATGAAAAAGTGTTGGGAGTTCATAATTCTCGAGGAAGGTACGCGAACACATCGTGGGAACGAAGGGGACACCATTTAGCCCTTTCCTCACTCAAACCGAAGCTTATTCCAAGGTTAGAGACGCGGTATCCCGGCCTACTAGCATTAATCTGGTTTATAATCCACTCCCGTATAAGCGCCTAAACAGAAACCACCCTCGAAATACTCTTTACCCTTTCAAAAAGCACCCCATCAAAATAAACCAACCCCGCCACAAAGAGACATAGACTAAAGGGTGAGCGCCTTATGGGTACGTGATTCGAGTGAGGAAAACCACCCCCGCCTCGAAGGTCAAACTAGATCCGGAAGGACAGAGCGCGCCGAAAGCCCATCCGGAAACGACCGGGATAAGGGTTAATCAACAAACGCAGTTGGAGAGAGCGAAATCTATAACAGATTTCACCCGCTTCTACGCGTAACTATGACGTAACTTCGGTCACCCTAGAGTAAAGGGTTAAATTGGATCACTCGAAATATTCAAGGGTCCCTCGTTAACGGTAAATCTCACGCTTATTTTGAGACGTTTTCGGCCGGAAAATTAAATACACCACGGCTCCCATAGCTTGCCTAAAAACCCCGGACAGATTTGATTTCCAAGGTTAAGTGAAAAACTCTTCGTTATCTTTCTATATTCGTGTCGATTGGCAATAATTCAAAGGCGTAGACTTTACCGTCCATCCTAGCTCGTTCTACATTGCCCGCTAAACTTGTCGGTAACCGCGTGTCACGGATAGAAAGAAGACTTTTATTACTACCGTCGTCAATTAAACTTTTACGGGAAAAGATGAAGAATCTATTACGAAAACGGCTCGAGCTTTTCTCCCACGTCCTTGCCCGGTGTCTGTTATTATATTAGCGAGAAGTGTCACGCGTCACTGCTTTCTGAGGAAAGAAAGTTTTCTCATTCCCGCGCGCTGCCTCGATCACTTAATCGACGATTTACAGAGATTTTTTTGAAAGTTCTATCTATTAGAATAAGCACGGAAGATTCTCTAGCTAAGACGATGGGAAAATTCGAAATAATAATACGGTGGAAAACAGACAATGGCCGTCACGAAGCGCGCCTCTTTTCGTACGCCAGACGCGTACAATAGGAACGAGATTGAACCCCTTACACCATAAACGTATACGGAAAACGTGAAAGCTATTTAAATTAATAGGCGCCGATGGAAAAAACAGACATTCACTGAGGTTTATTCAAATTCAAATTCCCTGACTCTTCCAGATTTTCCATGATTTATTTTACGTTAAATTTTAATAATTTTTTAAATTATACTTTAATAAATATTTTATATTTGCAACCGAAATTAAAATCATTGACTTTTCCCTGACTCTTCCAGATTTTCCATAATTTATTTAACGTTAAATTTTAATAATTTTTTTAAATTATGCTTTAATAAATATCTTTTATTTGCAACCGAAATTAAAATCACTGACTTTTCCCTGACGTTTAAACTAATTTTTGAAATTCCCCGACTTTGAGAGCCATAATCAATTTTCCTGACTTTTCCAGGAATTCCAAGTACTGTATTTTAGTTCTTTTATTAATAATAAATACTTCACTCTTTGTTACAAAAAATAATTTATAATATTTTAACGTAAAGAAATAAAAGAAAATTCTAGGTTTTTAAATAATTTATAATTTTTAAGTGTCAGACTGATGACGTCATCTGGTAAGTTTTCGCGTATTTAAAAATTGCGCAGTTACCCCCGCATTATATCTTGTCAAATGTTACGGCAACGCCAGTGGTTGGGCTTTCCTCGAAAAATGTTATTTTAAGTTCTTGGGGGATAATTTTTATCAAGTGAACACACCCACGGGGATATCCGTATTACGATGCTAAAATAATTTAAAAATATTCCAACGTCTGCTCGAATAATTTAAAATTCAGGACGTAATTCGCGTCATAATGATGGACAGATTAAAAGTAATTATTTCAATATATCACACAGACTACAAACATTCCCCATATATACCCATAGGGGTATAAAACCCACTTTCCCACATTATCAAACATCAGATGTTAAAAAAATCAAGGCTGGGCTTTCGAATCTCCCAAGAGACACCGAGAAAAAAGCCATCAAAATCGTCTGATTTGAACGAAATAGAAATAACGATACGGTACATTAGCATAAAAGGGATAGTCGCTTCAAAATGGCAGATTTAAGCGCGGCCCGGTTCCTGCTATTCCTACTGGCCCATTCCGATCAAAATTTGGATTTATGGGGGAAAAAAGAGCCATCAACGACAGGAAACGGAGGGGAGGGCGAATCGAGGAATTCATTTTTTAGCGGCCAGACGTTCTTCTCAAAGCGATAGAAATAACAGGGAGGGGGTCCGCGGGGGCATCCATATTTATCAGAGTCGCCTCGCACGCGATTTAACGGTCGCCGTACACTCACTAGCCACGAAAAAGACAAAGGAATCTAGGTACTACGCTAACGCAATCGCTTAAAACGAAACTTAACCGGCCACTGTAAGATACGGCGAAGAGAGGGGTGCGGATTGCGCTAAACAAAGGCGTTAGCACGGACGACGTGTCTCGGAAGAAAATAATTTCGGAGCGTAATTAGGAGATGGACGCAGTGTCTACATGATTAAACTCGGGGCCTTGTAGTACAAGGGGTAATTTAAATCATTATCCAAGGAAGAGGGGGGTAATTTTTAATAGGGATATTGAGGTGTACGCGCCACAAAAAACTCGTTTCGTTGATTATCGATAAGCGTACGACATTTTATCGTCAAGGCAATACGCGCCAATTCATTTTCTAGTTTTTCCCCATTTCGGTCGGAGTTAATTAAAACTGTTAGTCGGAGGACAACAGCCAAAAAGAACTTTTAGTCGGGTTTTCGATAAGGATTCTTCGCCAGAAGTTACCATCCGACTCATATTGGAAAAACTCGTTTCTTATCGAAACATTTCTTGATAAAATAATAAAATTGTTTTACAGGGTTGCCATAAAATTGCGAGATTCAAATTGCCTGACTATTCCCTGTTTTCCATTTTAAGAGATTTTCCCTGACTTTTTAAGGCCAAAATTTTCATTTTATATTTTGCTTTTATCAGAAGTTAGTAAATTTTGAATGGACTTATATTTAAGTAAAAACGTTATTGCAATGTTGAAAAAATTAGCCAAACTTTCAAGGAAATAAATGATAATCATAGAATTTGTCATAGACCTAGAGTAAAATTACCTTCAAAAAGTGTCAAGATAAAATTGAATTTTACAAATATTTTAAATTCCCTGACCGTTCTTGACCATTTTTTAATTCCCTGACGTGTGGCAACCCTGTTTTATAAAATATTCCCCGATTTTATGTGGTTATAGAGGGGAAAACCAACTATAAGGAGCAAGGTAAAAGAAGATAATTGTACGAGCAAATAAAGTAGAAAGACTGGTACGTTAAAACCAAAACGCCATCCCTAGTCATTCGAATCAATCACACGCGTTCAAAATGTATCGAAACCGACCAGTAGCCTATAATGGAGAAAATGAAGGCCCCGCGAAGAATCGAGAGAGAAAAATCGGCGCCGAAGCTGCTGGATAAACCACTGGGCAACAGGCGCGCAATTTACGTAACAGTGAGCGAGTTCATTTACTCGTCCCGGGCTTCGATTAAGAAATGGCCGGGCGTCTCGATCAATCTTCGGGGAGGGGTTCGCGTACGAGCATTGCTAACCCGAAAAATGTTATTTAAACGCTTTTTTAAATAAATGAGCGAATCCGGAGGCCCCTATTCTTCAAAACGTCATTTCGGCCTCTCGAAAAAGCAGGACCACTCCCTGCCAACATCTTCGCTCTGGTCAAAATGTAGCCCATCCGTCTCGCCTAACATTACAGCCCCGAGTTATTTCAATGGTAAAGTCTACTCGCGGGCGAATTCTGTTTCGAACGAGCCAGTATACCCCTTGCGTAACCGGTACTAATGTTTCTCCAAGCCGCATTCATTATCCCCCTGGAGGATAATAAGAAAAGTACGGACGAGAGCGCCATATTTTTTCCAAATTTTCAATGCCGAACACGTCAACAAAGGGGGCTTAGCCTTCTCGAAACGGCCCATTTCAAATGGCTATTTCGCTAATATAAGAAAAGCTGGATTATTATTATTATGTATGGACTGCGCATAGAGACTCGGCCCAAACGTATACATTAAGGCCGGGTTCTTAAAAAGGAAGATGTATTTTTTTCCCACACTCGATATAAAGACTTTTTTTTAAAAAAGCGTTCAGGGGTGTATACGTAAAGAAATGTCCGGGAAGGTGTAATATTAAAACGTGATATGAAATTTTAGAATGATTTTTTTCAATTAAAGGAAATTTGCGGCGACGGTTTGAACCGTAGTAACGCTGAATTAGGAAAAATTATTAACAATTCACCCGGGTATAGCACACCCTGTGGCGTAAAAATAATATAATTTAATTAATATTAATGGGAAACTATATTTCTATTAACGAAAATTCCATCAACAGTATAATTTAATTAATTTTAAGATACGTGTGTTTTCTTCAAATTCTAAAAGTCTCAAGATTTTAGTGGTCGGACTCTCGTACGCAATTTGGGTTATAATCCACAAATTCAAATTCCTACAAAAATATAATTTAATTAATTATGAGATACGTGTAGTTTTAACTCGGGGGTAAATGGAACATTTTGAAAAGACAGTTCGAAGGGTCATTTTCCTAAATCTCCTACATAATTTGGGTAAAAATCCAGAAATCTAAAATCCCGCAATTCTCCTTCCACCAACTTTTTATGAAAAATCCTTAAAAATATTCCGGATTTTATATAAATCTTAAACTCGGCCTTTCTGGGAGATCCATCCTGCAGAGGTTCGGAAAATTATGAGAGTAACAATAGGCGTAATAACGGACGGCCAACTGAATTGACACGCACGTAGTTATAGTTCAACGAATTTCAACCTCGGAGAGCAATTTTATCGAATTGACGGCGTAAGTCACGTTAAAACAAAGGAAAGATATTCAGTTCCGTCCGTAAAAGAGATGTTTTTGGTTCCGAGCGAATGGCCTTTGAAAACATCTCTACTGGCGGAGCGCGTCGACCTAAAATCCTATCACCTGTGCCCACCTCCTCCTTCGCCAAAACGGAAGAGCAAAAGGTGGATCGGCGCCGAGCTAGCGCTAGGGACGAAGGCGGCAGGCGGAGTACAGTCTGCGCTCTCGGGTGATATCGGCGTCCTCCCCCTCGGCGATTTCCGACGCGGGTATGACAATGGTCTTCTGGTAGCGCACTCGTCGGCGGGACGTTGTCGAGGGCTGAGAACCAAAATAAACGCATTATCTCGAAGCGCCCCTACGCGTCACGCTGCTCTGAACCCCGTAAACGGACGATGAAACAGTCCCATGCGATTTATTACCAACTTAGTTTCTTAGCCGCGGGTTGGTTTCGCAACCTCGCCTTACCTTCGAGGAGGGTTCAACGGTTGTTTCTAAAAGTGGCACTTTTCTCGGTTCATTCAAACAGAAACTTTGAAAGAAACGTTACTGCATTTTTGATTTGACGAATACATTAATCAGGGTTGCCACATTTCTTTCACAATCAAATTCCCTGACTTTTCCAGGTTTTCCTTAAAAATCTTCGGAGATTTTCTCTTGACTTATTTTGTGCCAAGATTTTGTATTTTTCAACCTATATTTTAGTAAACGTTTCCTATTAAATTCCCTGATTTTTAGACTAATTTTTAAAATTCCCTGACTTTTCCTTGATTTTTAGATTAATTTTTAAAATTCTCTGACTTTTATACCGATATATTCAAATTCCCTGACTTTTCCCTGATTTTTATACTCATATTCAAATTCCCTGACTTTTCGATCCGTATTCAAATTCCCTGACTTTTTCAGGAATTCCAGGTTTTCCAGGTACCGTGGCAACCCTGTTAATAACAGGACAAAATAGAGGCACTACCAACGAAATCTGGAAATTTTGGGGGGAAAGATACTTCATGATAAAAAAAATAAGGTAAAATAGGAATAAAAAAGAAACCAATGTTTAACAAAATTAAATCGTTATTTGAACTCATTTATCGGATTCAAAAACTGAGCCCATTTATTAACTGTCATTAAAGATAAATAATTTTAGTCGATGGTGCTTTTCCGTGGATTTATTGAAAATAGAGTACTACTTGGTAGGAGACCGGGCATAGTTTGTAGATATACGCTAAGCCTATTATAGATCCTCGGGTCAAATGTCATCATCTTATTAGCCCCGCGTTCAATTAGAAAGTTAATCATTTTAAGTCACAGCAATTTAGGAAATCAGTAATTCTGATTGCGGTTATTTGTAGGGATATTATCAAAGTTATCTATCAAAACAGTAGTGTATATGATAAAATAATTGTAAAAGACGGTTCAATACTTTGTCGTACCATCTTATTCTTATGTTTGCAATAGCATATTCGAATATTCATTTTCATTTTACGTGATGCATATTTTTTATCACAAATCGAATATCGTTGTTTTTATTTGTTTAAACTCGTTACCCACCCGTTCTAACAAAAGGATATGATCTAGCTTCTGAATTTTGGCGTCCGTGGCGCGGCCAATTAAATAAAATATTATCAGTAGTTAGTTAATCGAGAATTTTCTTACTTTTAAATGTTTTTCTGAAAGTAATTTTCTAATACCGGTATCGGCCAATATCGGCTTCGCTTAAGCCGATATTGGCCGATACCGATATTAGAAAAATGGGCCGATATATCGATGCATCCCTAGTTATTTGTTAAGAAGAAAAAAAAGCCTTTTAGTGACGTCTTTAAAAGAAACATTTCTTAATTAAAATGTATCAAAATGTTAATTTATGTTGGTGGGTTCTTTATTTGGCCCGACAACAAAAGTAATTGGACAACCCCGATATAATTGTATTATATATGTATTAAGAAATCTCAATTTTCCAATACGCAAAACAGAAAAAATACCAGCCAAAAAAAACCTTGAAAATATTTTCAAAATTCCGGCGATCTATCCGATCAACGCAAACAGGAAAACAAACTTTTAAAATATTACGCAAACAAAACGTTTCATTCGAGGTCAAAAAATATAAAAAGTAAAAATTGGCGAGAAATTGATGGAAAGTAGGAAATAGTCGGTGGTTCCGGATGGGTTGAAATCGCTGGCGAAATTCGCGTGGAAAAGATTAAGGCCGAGAAACCAGCAGATCGAGAAGAAGACCCCAAAAAGAGAAATATAAAAATAAAGGGGGGGAATGAATATATAAAAAGGGGGATTAATTGCCGGATCAACCGAGCATAGCCGATAATACAAGCGAGTCCATCCAAGCGACGGAAACTCTCTCTTAGTTAGCACTTTACCCATAGGCAGAGAGCGGGTGAAGTCCGCGTTTACTTCGCGCATTATAATACTCGTTGGAAAGGCTCTCCGAACTGGGAAAACTTTTCCCCGGCGTTTGTGGCAAAATATATGATAAACTGTAGCTTTTCTTTTGGGTGTGGGGAGATATGATTAGCGGTTTGGCAGTGGTAAGGCGATACGGGGCGGGGTCCGCGTCAGCTCCATTTGGTAGCCAACGAATTGGAAGATGTCTTCCAAAGCGCGTATACAATACACGGCGATTTTCCACTCTTCCGCCCTTAATTAAGAAGCGTGGACGCGGCATCGCACGGATTAGCAAGCATAATGAGACATTACCCCAACCAAAGAAAAAGGTGGCAAACGTTTAGCGAAGATGATAGTCATTTATGGAGAAATTGATACCGTCACCTTTTTTGGGCGAAAGAGGCTTTTTGTGATTGGGTGGTCAACGGAACGACGATTCCGACATTAAAAGGATTAAAAATTCACTCGGCTTTGACGAGCAGCGCCACTTTACAAAAGCGGACATTTTTGGAATTATAATTTCGATACAATTATGCTCAGTTGTAGTATTGGTGTTAATACGATAACTAATTATTAAATAAGAAATTTCAATATTTTTAATAGGTTCGAATTTCTACCAGAAAAATAACTATTAATATTTTAATTTAATTTTGTACTTATTTAGATTAATCACGGAATCTGGCAGACGACAGATTCTAGACTCCCCGCGAGTTTGGCTAATTAATAGTGAAAGTAATGAATTTAGAAATGGCGCCACGTTAGGGTCTGTCACGGGTTAGTCGCCTCGACAGGGTGGGATCGGCTTATTGAAAGCCCCGGGGGACTCTGATCTCAACCGCGGGCCAATCACTCCGAAAGAAATAATTACAGAAACGTCTTTCGTCAAAACGTCATAAATAACTGGAGGCCTTTAACGATAATTTAAAGACGAAGACGGGTAGCGATTCGTTAACCGTCAACCTTTTCGATTCCTTGGCCAACCCCGACAAAGAGAAAGCCCCGAAATAATTTATGGCCGCGTACGCTAAAAGGAAAAAAAGCCCATTGTTTACGATATTCCCGGGCCGCGATGAAATCCCCGAACAGCCCCCGCCGAGAGCCCTGGATTTGAGAAAAATCCTTGACCATAAATCTACGACGTTGAATCACGTGCTGTAGAATAATATCTTCCCGAGCACTCGTCGACGCGATTCCGATACGGCGAAATAACAGCGCGGGAGGACAGACGCGGTAAGGAGTCGCGGGGGGCGGCGAACGCGAACGAAGAGGTGAAATAAAAATGATATTCTCGGCCACGGAGCCGAGTCGAGGCGAATTCATATCGGGGGAAAATGCATTTTGCAAAAGCCCATGAACATAAAAGAAAGCGAAAGGAATCTCCGCGGAGTCGCGAACCCGGATACTCGCTCGCCGACGATGATTCTTTACCTCCCCCACACAAGCGCCTGGAATACGTATACTCAGAACCGTCACTAGTCTACTACTCTATTCGGGAGCCATATATTCCCGCCTTTGACTGAACAGTCAGTTTACCCAGCGGGGTTCGCGACGACTATAGACTTTTTTTATAGGGAGGATATTTAGTTTTTAGTAGACTTCCATCACGAATTTTTCTTTATCCCAAAATTCGCGAGAGGGGCAGGGGCCCATTCAAACATAAACGGGTCTTCACTGAAGGAAATATGGATAAAAACACACGAATAAAAGAACGACATCCGGAGGAACGTGATTGGTTAAAAAATGTCCATTCAAGTAGAGTGATAAAACAATTTTAACGAGAGAAAAAAAGTGGCTGAAACGAAATAATTAAGTCAAACGCCAACTCCCATTTCGTCGACACCAACCAGAGCAAATTCAGGGCCACGTTTCGTAAAAGGACCGGAAATGGTTCAAATATACGGGACACGGACGAGGCCAATATTATATTACAATAATTAAATTGACACCATCAGAATCGACACCGACCCCAAATCGTAAATCAAAATGCGATTGATAGAGAACGAAATGTTTTGGCCGTCGTTAATCGCGATAATCCCCTCTTTGATTTTTTGCCACCCCTACAGCGTTAAATCATTACCGCAATGTCGTGAGACAATGTTAGAGAATCAAGGTCGGGAATTTTTACCGTTCATATTCCCATTAGACAGACGCCGACCATTTCCGTTTGGCGGATCACGCCAAAGACGAACTCGAGCCTCACAACCGCTTCTTATCGTCAATACAAGTTCGTCGTTCACGTGGGAACTACTCCGCGAAAAAGCACTGTCAATTTTCCGATCAAGAAGAGTTAGCTCCCTAAATAACGATATTATGTGGTTTCTTTTCGCCTGTTCTCGGACTAAAAGTGTACTCTTTTTACGCTAAAACGTTTTATTCGCCCGTTCCGGGGATGATAATAAAGCCCAGTTCACACTGTACAAATAATTGGGCCACTTAATTGAAACCAACTAATTGTAAGCAAGAAAATTGAATAGTGTTAACAGAAAAATTGCAACCATTGTTCCAACTTTTTCTGTTCACACTGTACAATTTTCTTGCTTACAATTAGTTGGTTTCAATTAAGTGGCCCAATTATTTGTACAGTGTGAACTGGGCTTTACTCTTCCCCATAAATTATTCGCTTGTTCCGGCGTATTAGGGCTACTCTTTTTACTCCTTCTGAAAAGGAGGTGTAAAGAGAGTAAATCGGATTTTGTTATCTGCTAAAAACGTTACAGGCAGCTAGGAGCAACACACACAAGGAGAACGCAGCTAGCCTTTAAACACGCTAAGGCAGTATTGTGTACACATTTCATTGGACGAGCCTTTACGCTGAACGTTTTACGGAAAGGGGGAGACAATTTCCGAATTTTCCCCTTCCGACGGCAGCAGGCGCTATAGCGTCTAGCCAATGAAAAATGTACGCGAGAAAATGCACGACTTTTGACGGGTTGCGTTCTCCTTGTGTACGGTGCTGTTTGTTGGTCCTAGCAGGCAGTCATTTTGGAAAAACGTTTTTACTCCCGACTCAAACTTTTGGCCACCACAGAATTGGTGTAAAAAGACTCTTCTTACCCTACTCCGAAATCCCGGAACAAGCGAAAATAAACCACTTATTGAAGTTAGAGAAAACGTAATGGCGCAGTTCGTATAAGCGGCGCGATGAAATAGCGTATTAAACAGGAGAGTTCGCTTTAAAGACAGACACACCTAGTACGTGAGAAAAATAGTTAATCCTTTCTTATCTTTCGTACTGAAAATCCGGCCACAACATTGGTCGTTGCTTTTGAATAAATGCTCGCGATACGGATATAACCTAGCGGTTGGAGCCCCTGTTTGGAAACTGGACAAGTTCCTTCTCGTACACTGTCAGATCAGCGTAAGAGACGGGGAATAACCATAATCCTAATAAACACTTAAACACGCGTCTGTCTATCTGTTAGGTGTTAAAAGTATTAAGTTAACAATGGGACCAGTTTTGGGTTCCAACGGGCCAAAAAAGCTACCTTCTCCCCGGGGCCAATCCAAAACAAAGTAATTATTATTGTTAACCCAGCGTATAAACACCCCGGGTTACGAAGGGAACCTCGACAAATACCAAATTACAAAGAACACCCCAAAAAATTCGGCTTCCAAAACGTACGCTACAATTTATGTGGTTTAATGGATAAAATAGCGCGTAAGAGAGAAGGCCTGGGATATTTTTCCCGAATGGCGCTTATTAATTTGGAGATTATTTGAGGAATGCGCGGCGTTACGTCTTGGGAATACGCGAAGTCCCTCCTTCCCGACGGACTGGTTCCCAAAGAACCCGCGTCTTTCCAGCGTACGACATCAGCCAGACCTCGCGCGGACCCGGAGGCTCAAAGTGACCTTCGACGGAAAGAACGAGTATACGTCTACCGCGCTTCCCGATAGTTTTATTTTCGAAAAAATACCAACTCCGAGTTGGCCTCTTTTTAACAGAAAATTCGGAGGGGAAAATGCATCCGATGGAAGTCTAATTAACCAGGAGAGTCAGGTGGGAGGGCACGGACCAAAATATAATTTACATTTTTTTTACGTTTTCGCGTAAATCCAAAGCTATAATTTACCACGAATGTCGAAGTCTGGATACCGCTAATACTGCCATTTTCTTAGCCTTCCCCCTCCATCGCGTGCTAAGATTCCGCGTATATTATCGCGACAAAATTGAGACCAATTTGGCAAGATCGATTGATATATTTTCTTCGCGTCTGTCGTTCGACGTACGGAATAATTATGATGTAGATACTCCGACAGCTACGACTGCGAATAGTTGATTTTATAAAATGTCTTTACGCTTGCCCAGCTTGTTGAAATGTTGCCCTGGAATAGTTCAGCCAATGCCTAAGAATGAGTTCATAAACTCTTTAGTGGGAGAGAAAACGGATCCACAGCTGAAGCGGGGAGGCAACATTTCAACAAGATGGCCAAGGTTATTTTATAAAAAGAACAATTGGTGACATCAAACAGTATCAATTTTTCGGGATTTTGGTGGAATTTAAATGGCGTATCATTCGTATAAAAGAAACAGGTGTTGTAATAGAAATAACTGATTAACCCGGATGGTAAAAACAATACTAATTCGATAATTCGTGCGACATACTAGGTGGTTTCTTTTCGCTTGTTCCGGGATTTCGTAGTAGGGTAAGAAGAGTAAATCTATGACGTCATTTTACTCCGATTCTGTGGTGGCGAATAGTTCGAATCGGAGGAAAAACATTTTTCTTTCAAAATGGCTGCCTGTGGCCTTTTTAGCGGATAAATTCTGGCTAGCAGACGACAAAATCCGATTTACTCTCTTTACACCTCCATTTCAGAAGGAGTAAAAAGAGTAGCCCTAATACTTCGGAACAAGCGAATAGTTGATGTGCCGGAGTAATTCTCATCAACAGGCGAATAAAACGTTTTAGCGTAAAAAGAGTACACTTTTAGTCTGAGAACGGGCGTATTCAAACAACGCTCAAATCGTCAACATTTAGTCATTCTCCCTAAATATAAATAGGTAAAATTTTTCTCTGAAAGATTAAATCAGGATATATTTCAAATTCTTTCTAAGACGATTTGAAAAAAAGCTTCGAAGAATATTCAACTTTTGGGGACGTTTGAAAAACACGGGCAAATTCGTTTGGGTGGTCTACGGGGGTAGTAATCCTTTGACCCGTAGGATTAGGAACAATTCCAAGGTTGGAAAGGAAAAAAACTGTAGATAACGCGCGACTTAAAGTGGACAAGAAAAAAGCAACGAAACAACCGAGTGAGTGAGTGAGGGAGATTATTTGGTTGGCAAGAGTGGCGTCCAGGGAGTCTCGCGGATGTTCTTGTCGGTAGTGGCGGGTCTCGGGAACTATTCTTTAACGCGATGTTCTTGCCGGTAGTGGCGGAACGAATGGAAGCCTTCTTTTTAGACGACCGTCGGAGGAGGGAGCGGGAAGCCCTAATCGGCAGAAAAGATGATGAGCGAGAAGGAGCCCCACCCCGCGAGGGAATGCCGCGAGAGGACCATCCCGCCAAAAACAGGGGCTTGGCGCGGCGGCATCTTTTTGAAATTAACAAAGAACGGCGAGAGGAGGACCACCTCCCCGTTTTCATTGTACGGACGCGTACACCCATCAACGCCAGCGTTTCCAGCTTGGACGGAAAATATACAGCCAAGGTCGAGCTCGCACGGGGGAACTTTACGAAGGGACGAACCCCCTCTATCACCGTGTCCAACAAAAAACAAGATGGCGCAGCCACAATAGTAGTATCTTCCTTCTAGCACTCTTGATTTTACCCTTTCGATTAAAAACCGAGGCTCAACATTGGCATAGGTAGAGAGAGCTAATACTAATCGAATGAATCCTGAATTAAATTTATATCGAGTGCCGTTGAAGATAATTCGTCGATTCCCGGGGACCTATACGGAGCTAGAGACGTAGTATCGCTCTGTAGCTTTGGGCTATGGCCGCCATTGTGAGGGCAGTTTTTTATCTATAGGAAAAAGCATGGGTGACGTCGACATACGTCACGCCGATATTACTCTATACGGACCTATAGCTTCCACTGTATTATTCACCTAAATAATAATCAGCTAGGCTAATACCCAAGGCACCACTTTAGGCCCAAGTCATCATGCGACTTTTAAAGTCATTAATTCAGGTGGCCGGGTTAAATGAGTAGGAGTGTGGTGGCAAGCCCTGCATGCCACGCGAGCCAACAGCTCCCTACATTAACATTAACTATTACCGTTAACCTTAGCAAGTTTTTAACCATCACCACCACCATACATCAGGAGCGAAAATAACAGCTTCTTCCGAAGCTAAAAATCGTTTCGTGATACGAGAGACTACACTTTTTTTTAACGTAACTAGCGCCAATTACCATAGCTTTTGTTAAACCTGGTGGCAGAAATATGAAACGTGTTGATCTACCATAAACATGAAAATTCAAATTGGTTGCGGTGAAATTTAAATTAATTTTCAACTTCCTCGTACGGAGGTGGGGTTAGGCTAGGCGTCCACTGGTTCTCCGTTTCGTATCCGTCCCGCCTTCCACAAGGCATTGTCTCCGTTACGAAGCGAAGGCTCGTGAAAGGTGGGAGACGTTACGAGGAGTAGTGAGCGGCTGTCTTTAGCCCAGGACAGTTAAAAAAGGGTCGACAATTAGAGAAGTCAATCGAGAATGATGGGAAATAAACAACTTATCCATCCAGATAGATGAATAAATAAATAAACATAAACAAAACCACAAAAACGGAGCCCAAAATCGTGGGAATCGGCCTGATTAGAGAATGAGCGATGTGGCATCGTTTCAATTAAATTTTTCTTCTCTTTTATTTAGATTCGCCCAAAACCGGATAAATAAATTTCCCGGAGTCATTTTTAATTCGTTAGAACGGGGGAGATTGCGCACGTACAGCTCGCGAAGAAGCCTGATATTCCGCCAAGAGGGTAATTCTTGCACGGTTCCGGAGCTACATTTCGAAATCAAATCCCAACTGACAACCTTTTATCGCTTTCCGAGATTTAACTAAATCCCGTTTGAAATTCAACGCGCGCGCAAAGTTCATAGAATTTCGAGCGAAGGTAAAAAGTGGATTTTAAGAAGACCCGGATAAATTTATTTCATTTTATCGAAATAACAAAAGTAACCGAAACATACATTTACAGTCTGGCACCGCTATGTCGTTATGTAATGGAATAATGTTTGCCACATAGAGCGCAAAGTTCATAGTAGAAAATACGCGATTAAATATTTTAAATACGAAACTCATCGAGTCCAATTTCAACGCTGTAGTCCCACGCCTCAATCAAAGCGGTTCAAAAGGTGATTATATTCTCAAAACAATAGACGCTTCAATAAAGTATGATTATATTGAGCCTGGACGCGCAAGCTACTCTTAATATCGTCTTTGTAATTGCTGTTTTTTTTAAAGGCAAAAAGGTGAGAGCGTAGTCGCGAATAACTTTGGTTAGGCCTAATCAACCTTGGCCTAATGAATATTTTTGCGCCGACGCGAAAAAATTGTATGAGGCCTAAGCGAGAGTTTATCGTCACGACGTTTTGCATTTCGAAAAATGAAACCATAAACAAGGAAAAAATTGCGTTTGTTAAGCGAATGTCGAACCTACTTGACTTTATTTGACTTTAATATGGATTGTAGTGAGCTCCTTTGACTAGTTGTATTCAGGGTAGGACATAAGGATATATTTTAGTAGTCCGCCTGACTAATGAGCCTCCTACCTAAATTTTTTTAGTAATCACTGACTAGTGGGGGTAAAAATGGGGGTATAAAACAAAAAGGACAGTCAACATTTTGCTTTATCCGTCAGAATTGAAATAGGAATTTATTACCACTTGAGTTACGTGACGTTTTGTTAAATAAATTGGGATTGATGAATGATGAATTTATGATACGCCATATTCGCCATTATTTATGAATATTTAGGTAAATTTTTCTGACTAGTGAGCCCCCCAGATTTCGATTAATTTTAGTAGTCAGAGCGTTTATTTTAGTAGTCAAATTCCATGACTAGTGCCTTATGTCCAACCCTGGTTGTATACTTGTATTAGGCCTAAAGGCGATTTTTACGTCGACGCGAAAAAATGATATTAGGCCTAACTGACAAGGAGAGTACCCGAGGTGTTTATTGCTGATTTAGTTCAAAGTCGGCCGTAATGTGGACCTATATGAGATGAAATTTCCCAAAAGGAGACGTTGCACTACCCATTAGATTTGCCATGGCAACCGAAAATGTTTTTGACCACTTACAACCAAAATAAGATTTTTCCCTTATTTTACCCAAAATTTGTTACAAATTTACCCTAAAAATGGTTCAATTTACCCAAACTTGATGAAATTTACCTAAATGTGGTCGAAATTACACATTTCGTGATTTTCAAAATTTTCGTAGCAAGGACCCTGTGAAACCGAGAAAATCCCATGCTTTTTTAAATGGAGATTTTATTGTTTTAAGTGATCAAAAACATTTTCGGTTGCTAT
This sequence comes from Leiobunum rupestre, assembly GCF_980474605.1. Classification (NCBI taxonomy): domain Eukaryota; kingdom Metazoa; phylum Arthropoda; class Arachnida; order Opiliones; family Sclerosomatidae; genus Leiobunum; species Leiobunum rupestre. The sequence goes on along the minus strand of NC_143390.1, from coordinate 25,871,954 downwards.
AGCAAAACGAATGGGTAGTGCAACGTCTCCTTTTCGGAAATTTCATATCTAATATAGGTCTACATTACGCCCGACAATGAACAAAATCGGCATTAAACACCTCGGGTACTCTCCTTGTGAGAGTCTTCATCAAGGCTCTCGCCGAAAACCGAAACGAAAAATAAGGAAAAAATTGCGTTTGTAAAGCTAGTTGACTTGAGTATGGATTGTTGTTGGCTTCTTGGGGCTAGAAAAAAAATAAAGTAACTGACCAACCGGAAATGGCATTCGGCGATTCCCTTTTCGCCACGTTTATCGAAGCGCCTATTGCCAGACGAATAATATTTAAAACAACATCGAAAGAAGGAAAATTAGCCCCTCCAAAGAGTTCACGGGATGGAGAATAAGAAATTCCGAAAATCAATTTGACAGGCTATTTCGGAGATCTCGCACAATGGCAGCCCTTATACACCCCCAAGTTCATAAATTGATGAGTTTTGAAGATAGGGGCGAGGGCTACAAAAAATAAGCGAAACATCGAGCGAACAAAAGGGTTGATGGGGAAAGCTTCGGAAATACCTAGAAAACACGGTCATTAACTGGTCATTAGCATTCGTAAAAAATGAGAGTTTTTCGAACCAAACCTAAGCCGCCCCGTGAATCATACGCAGCCCGCTAGAGGGCCGAAAGAACCCAAAATATTGTAATCCGCAAACCAGAAAATACGGCCTCCCACGCAATAAGGAAAGGAAAATAGTTCCAGATAAAAGCGGGATTATATAGTATCTTTCCCCCACCGAAATCTTATCAGCCAGTCAAACCTCGCCACTAAATCACAAAAGATAGCCCGGGTTAAAACACACGCCTTGACTGTGTTCAATTTGAACGAAAAATAACACCTGATTAAGAGTAGCGGTAAATTGGGACCGCTGTTACAAACATTCCACAATTAAAAAGGCAACTTTACCCACACCGCCCGTTTGATTAAGGCGTCAATTACGCCCCCAAACGAGTATCCGGAGAATTAACCAAAACGTGACTACGGTAAAAAGAGTGATTTATTCCCTTTAACCTTAGCAATAATTAAGTGGCTAGACCCAAATCGGAACGGACGAGAAAACTCGCGCGTCCACTTTTTCCGAGATTTTGATATAAATCACTCCGTTTTCGGCGAGCTCGGAATCGTTGCGAGGTTCGAAACAGGATTTTCATCCACCAATAAAACACCCAACTAACAAAAAATACATACACTCGGCGATAAACTTTTAGCCGCTTTTAAGATTTTAACTTTCTACCGCGGACTATTTCGATTACGGGAGAGGAAGGGAAGGGGAGGTTGAGACGCGAAAAGCGATTTCTGGTACAAACGTGAGCGCCGTCGATCGTACGCTCGCCGTTTACGCCGCCCTCTATCGGCTAGTAAGGTTATTAGGTTTTTTCAACTCGAGGTTTTTCTCGGTAAATAAATCCCCAACGCACGGGCGCGAAAAGCGCGTACCGTCGCGCCCCTAGTGGTCGTGAGGGGAAATCACGAGAGGTCGTGCCGCACGAGGCCGCTTCGGACGCGAAAAACTGATTTTCTTTCGGGCAAAAACAGCCGAGTCCTGTTCGAGATATCTTCTTCATTTGGCCTAAAAGTCGTGAAAAATGTTGGCGGTTAAGAAATATGGGCAGATAGGCGTATTTATAAATAAGGGTAACTTATAAAAATGGCCGCGTGACCGAAGCAACTTTCGTTTCGTTTATATTTTCAGTTTCGTTGTAGCGAACCACCTTCTCGCGAATAAAGTGCCTTAGCCGTCATTTGCAAAACCCGCAAAAGTCGTGCCGAAGAAGAGCGCACCTGCAGACGATACTCTACCGGTTTATGGATTTTTTGACCTTTGGCCCGTTACATTTTACTAAAATAAAAAACACTTGCGCAAAAAAAAATATTTTTCGTAACCATTCTTATACTAGAAAAATATTACAGAAACCTATTAGAATTTATGACGCGTCGCAAAAAATAGACAATTTGTCTCTTGTAAAGACGTTTAAATTAGTTTAGATTAAAAAACTAAAAAATGCCGTCTTCTTCCAACTAAATCGAAATCCGCTTTAATAATCTGACATTTAATGCGAGGATGAAAATCTTATGGTTTTATATTTAAAATTATCATTTTGAAACTTTTTTATTTGAAGTGATAAAATATTACTACCTTTTTATACAATATTACAATTTCTTTATATATTTTTACAAATTGCTTATATAAAATTACAATTTTTTATATAATATTACAAATTTCTTAATAATATTACACTTTAACTATAAATTTCATACTTAAACTATATTTTTATTTAAAACTATAGATTTCCAAATCAAAACTATAGATTTCCAAATCAAAACTATAGATTTTTATTTAAAACTATATATTTCCAAATTAAAAATATAGATTTCCAATGTAAAACATGTCCAAAAAAATACAAATTCCATAAAAAAAAACTAAAGTAATCCAAACAGCCCGTAAATTTTGGTAAGGACTAGCTTTCGTGTAGACAAACTCTCGACGAGAAAAATGTTTGGTACTAGAATATAAAATCTATTAGCCAATAAACCCGGTGACTTACAGGCGAGTTGGAGGGACGCGGATAGGGGTCGGTAATAGCTTTCCCTGGACCACGAAAAGCGGATTGCGAGTGATGGAAGATACTCGAGTGAAAAGAAAAGCTCCCGTCGGAATGGGCCCGGGTTGGCGCTTCGTGACCGAGGGGAGAATCTTCGTACAATCAAGGTCACGATTTTCGCCAGTGCAAAAAATAAAGAGTCGTGTTCTAACATTTCGCCTACTTAAACGCTACCCTCCGAATCCTGCTCACCGCAAAAATTACAGAAGCCCAGAGCGTCGGGATTATTCGAGATGTTACCGTCATCTAAAAGTATATAAGACCCAAGTCGTTTACCCAAAAAATCACGACTTGGCCGAGGAATTTAGATCTAACCGACGTTAAATATTCCTTAAGGTACCATTTTGCATTATTTTTGTATAAATTCGCTAATTTTAAGGAAACCTTCACCGGACTCTTAAGAACGAAACTAGGGGAGAAGGTAAGATCTGTAACCTACGAAACTATAATTACCATAAGGTAAGAATTGACCAGGGTTGGGTAATTAGAAACAGTCCCGACGACCACCTATGACAAGAAATCCTTGGCGATTTTTTTTACCTCGAAAATAGTTCAAAACATATTTTCTGTCCGTATAATTTTGGGGGAAGAGAGGAAACAGTCGATTGGGAAGGGGGAGGGCTATATTTTGAAGGTTGAGAAAACGCTAAGAGGCAAAAAAATGACGAAAATCGTGAGGAAGAGGATGATACCTAGAAGAGAGAATTACCAAGTTCTCTCTCTTTTGTCCTCCTAAATCTGCCGCATTTCAGACCGGGTATCATATAAAACGCTGTCACCAGGATAATCATTGTACTTACCCGAGACAGAAATAATTTACTGATAAGCGTACCGCGAATATTTTAGTCTAGAAAATAGATGATAATGTCTACCTTACCACAATGAAAAATTTACGGGGGGGGGGGGGGGAATATAAAATAGTTTAACAGCCATTATTTCCGCCACGAGAGTTACGTAAGGAATTTCCATGGCAACCAATGTCTATTTTTCGAGAGAAACAATAACCATTACGATAAATCACAGACCATCTACTCCAAGAGGGACATGTATCGCTGGTAGTAATTTTTATGTCTCGAATGTATGCGGTTTTTTTAAGAGCGCAACATCTAACGGAAAGTAGGAGTAATTTTCAAGATACAAAAACGAGCACGCGCGACAATAAAAAATGTATTGCAGAAGCTGCCTCTCGCGCGACTTTATAATTTTATTTCGTAAATTATAAAATTTTGTCGTACTATTTTCTGTTTGCCCTTAAAAAATGCGAGTCACTTTTTAAAATTTTTAATTTATTGATGATATAATTTTTTATATTTTTATTCTTCAAATTTGGTATCGTCCCTTGGCTGGGACTATTTTATGATTATAGAGTAGTATCAACTCGTAGCTTTGGCCATGGCTGCCATTTTAGGCGCGTTTTTTTCTCTATAGGAAAAAGCATGGGTGACGTTGCGTGATGTAGCACTGACACTACTCTATACAAAAACATACATGGAGTTATTTAAATCAATAAATAAAACAGAACTGAACTTCTCGTTACATTAGATTATATAAAATTTTGTGGATTAAGTTTATAACATATTATTTAGTTTTATAAGATCAATTTGTGTTAGCCATGTAAGAATTAATTTATAAAAATATTCAAATTTGGTAAATTGTATATAATTAAAATTTTTATATCTTTTGAGACACCTTTTATAGACGTTGACGCGAGTCCTCGGGGTAGGTAGTCTGTGGTTAAATTAACATACATTTCTATAACAGTCTGACCTACCCATCTTTTGAGGAATATTTTCCATATTAAAAACGTAGTAATCGGGGTGTTTGTTACAAGGTGGACAACGACATTAAGTGTCATCTGGAAATAATTCCTCCGGAGCGTATACGGAATCAGGGTGGGCCGTGTCTGCCGACAATTAAGCTAATCCGTAAATCAGTTTATGAAAAGTGAAAACACACGCGGACTTTTCAAGATGAGAAAATTGAGTCGATAATTTATCGGGGGGGGGGGGGGGCATACTGGCCCAAACACGCCCGGGAGAAGGCTGCCGTTGGGCGCGCGCCGGTCAAGATCAAATTAGGAGGGAAATGGGCGCGTGGCGTGCCTGCGCTATACCCCAAGATCCAAGAGAAAAAAATAGAATTTTAAGGAGTAGCCGCGGCAGCTGCCATAAGACATCTTTCGGCTTTCTTATCACCATCTTCGAAAGAGAGAAATTCAGATTTGTTCTGGGAGGGGTCGAGTCGTACCAAAAACACCTTTCCGAAGCAGACGTCCGGATCTCTAAAGCCACGTTCACACTAGAGCGTAAAACCCAGTTTAGGTCGGTTTGTATGCCAGTTTTGACCGCCGACGATAATTCTTAGTTCACACGTGCGAAATCGCTTCACCCCGGTTCGCTTATAGCCAAGGCTTAACGCCATTTCTAATTATGACTAGAATTTTGAAAATACTAAAATGTCTCCCAAAACAATTAGTTAATCATGTTTACTATACATAGAGTATTATTATTTGACGTTATTTAGAATTTAATCCCCACTAATTTGGAAAATACGAGCAATTTGACTTCCCCGCCTTGTCGTTTTGAAAGCGAATCTAAGCCAACCGACTTGGACGAGTTGCTTCCCGAACCAACACGAAGCGATTAAAACGTTGGTTTTAAAAACCAGTTATCTAAACGAAGCGAATTTAGGGGTAAGTGTGAACGTGGCTTAAGAGTAGCCTCACGTGCCACCAAAATATCAGCTGCCTTTCGCCCAAGAATTTCCCGTAGCCTACGCGGATTCCCGTATAGAACGTATACCTCTTACTCCATACTTCCCTAGTAATCCGGGAGAGGGGTAAAGTTTGAACGGATCGTCGCGTGCCGGATTACCAACTTAAGATCGTAATGGAAAAAAATGAAATCTTTTAAATTGATCCATTCCAACGTTTACCGCTGGTAAGCAAGTTCGACGTTCGCTATGATTATCAGCTCTCGATTAAAAAACACAGATGCTCCACACTTTCATTAATTTAAATTGTTTTTTTTTTCGGTTCCGGTTAAAAATAAGTGTAAAATGTATTTTCCCCGCGAGAGGGAGAGCTCAAATTTATTACCCGACGCTTGAAAAACCACAAAATCAGTTTACATCTATCGAAGCTCGCGTCAAAATGAATAAATTTCAATTACTTTAAGTGGAATACTATAAAAGCAGTCATCCTACGCTCAATAATATTCCCATAATTTTTATTTAAGTCCTTGGGAATTACTAAAACGCGTATAAAAAAAAACAAGATGATTTACATTTCTCGCGTAGCAACACGTCAAAAAAAAGGGCACATGTTTGATTAGAACCACCCCGGATTCTCGGAAACGAGCGCGAGGTGAGTCCCCCAGAGGAACAGCGCCAGTTCACCAAAAATACCCCAAACACGACTCGTCAGAAGAAAAAAGTAAAACTAGTTCTACGGCAAGGGATTGAAAATATATGGAATAATCATAATAATGGAAAGTTATACCGAAGTCGAAGACACGAGTTCTTCAAACTTGTCTGACACGAATTTCAACATTTTTTCTTCTTCCAGTTGGGAAAAAGATCGTCCCCTCAGCCGCCGTCGAGGCAGACGTCGGGGTCAAATTATTCAACCTCGTTGCAACTTCCGATCTTTACCCTCGCAGCCTTTCCCCGAGTAACGTACCTCACCTACGATACCGACGTTATGGAATTTCGACGGAGGGAGATTTCGCTTTCTACGTTTATTAATAGGCCCTTAAAAACATCCCGCTGATTCGTCATTTGCCTTTATTCACCTTGGATTAATAAGTCATCATTAAAAAAGACCACTATATCTCTCTAATATGTGGTGTATATATATATATATATATAGATATGGCAACGCGATTTTCGTTAATTACTCGAACACTAATTCCGTCAGAGTGGGTAGGGGAGGGTGAACCCCCACCCCTGACAGAAGCGGAATTTTGGGGTTACGATTAGGACAAGTACAAGCGTATATACTGTAGTAATAAGTTCATTAAATTTACAAGTTAACGTCCCATAGTAATTAGAATGACCTCAGATATACGTAAACGCGATGTTAATTAGCGGACGAAAAAATGTCATGTTTATACAATATGAACTGGCAAATATGAACTGGTTTTTTCGCGCGGAATTTACATTTAACGAAACGTAAACGCGACGAAGGCCGCCGTAATCAAGCCCAAAGCGCCGTCAAAGGCGGGACTTATTTTAAAAATGGCGACTACCATTATCCATATTCGTATTCCGTGAGAAAAGGGGAGAGTAGTAGCAAATAATAGCGTAGCTTCACTATGTAATTTCAGCAAATATCAAAGATTGTCGTCGCGAGTGTGGCGATGTGAAAAAGCAGCCCGCAGACACGAAATTAGAACGTCGTAGTTCAAATTGAGGAAAAACTTCGTAACCACGTAATTCTTTATTAGAAAAAATAGCCCCAAAATTAAACTGGCGTTAGGCGGCGATACGGTAATTGGGACATTAGCGAGAGTAAAAAATATATCCTAGAAGAGGATAAAATATCGCGAGCGTTTTTCTCCAGAGTAGGGACACTTCAAAATTTACAATTATTTTTTAACGTTGAGGAAATTAAAATGGAGTGTAGGCCTGGCCTATCATTTTCTTAAGTTAAATTATTACATTTTTACAAGTGTTAAAAACAGAGTTTGATTTAAATCAAATGATTATAAACCAAATCATTGATTTAATTCAAGTATTTATGGAAATGTACAAAATTGGTTGCTCAAGCGCTGTAAATTCAGAGCCTAATAATTATAAATACAAATGAAATTTAATTCGGATTAACTTAAATTATCATCAATAAATTTGGAAATTATCAATACAGACAAGCCATCAATAAATTTTGTCAAGAAAAAAGGTGTAAAATGTTTAAATATCAATTAAAATTAAAAAATAAACTACTTAAAATATCGTTTATTATAAAAAAATAGGTCTGCACGTAGGAAGGTGGAATAAAGGTAGGGGGAGTGGGAAACACGAAGCTAAAAGTTTTAGGAATTTCACGGCGCGGAGCAAAGGGAGAGAAGGATCAAAACAAGAAAAAAAATTCGTCTAGACTGGCCAACCAAAAGTTGTTTCCATTGTATATCAAGCGATGCAATCGGCCACAGCGTTGCAGACGGGGAAATAAAGAATACGTGTATAGGGGAAAAAGCGCCTTGTTGCTAGATCGTTAGAGGTTCTATTCAGAGCCGGAGATATTCACCCCGCAGATTTTCATAAAGGAACGGTTCAGACCATTGACCAGGCCAAAGGGGTCGACAGAAACCGAAGGGTTCGAAATAATCCCCCTCCCCGCTAAAAATATACGGGTTCGAAAATTATACACGAAAGAGAGCGTAAATAAAAAATAAACCCAATTTATTTATTTATTTTTACATTTAGAAATACGAGAAAATTATCAACTTTTAGAAAAAGGTAAATTCCGGTAGAGCGATATCTTTAAAAAGTAAATAATGTTAAAACGTCGAATGAATATTGAATATTGATCGACTACGATTCAGACAGCCGAAAACGGAAAACTAGTTTTTTATAAGGTCGCCACCGACGCGGATAAAAATGCCATATTTCAGAGCAAATTAATCGAACAGCGGCGGTGGCATTTCGTACCGACGATCGACATTAAAAGGACATACAGAAACAGGGGTGAGAGATGGGAGGAACCAAAAAAACACACATCTACACTGGTATTACGAAAACCGCGGGCCGAAGGAGGGGTGGGGAACAAATTTTTATAAATCCCCGCAATTTTCTACCATATCCCGAACAAAGTTGATAAATCTTTTAAGGCGAAATTGCGTAAGTGGATCGTTCGTATTTTTGCAAGGAATGGGGTAAAGTTTTCGCGGCAATACGAAAGAGATAGAACTAGATTGACTGAAATCCGAACCGTTAAGAGATTAAAAGTTTCCCATATGCTCCTTTCCAACGCGCGCTTAATTTAAAAATAACAACCAAATCCAATAGGAAAATTCCGCGTAACTCCGCAACGAAGAAAAAAATAGCAAATTTCCGAGAAGAAAGATTGAACTAAGATCAGAGCGTTCAAAAATGCGGTTGTACACTTTACAGGGTGACGTGAGACTCGCTTGATCGACTTCGTAGAAGAAGGTGGTAGAGATCAGGACAAGCGCGTAGCTTTGTCCAAAAGCGGGGTGGATGATTTGAAAACGTTGAAGATACGGCGATGTCGTCGGAGGGCGGGCGAAGCGAATTTCGGGGGGTCAGAAGCCGGTTCCGCACTCGCCGAGGGCTTTCCCACGCCCGGGATACGAGCGCCGAATTCTTCAGGCTCTCTTCGGAGGTTCTTCTTTTCGAGCGTCCCTCTTTCTTCGTTTTTGTCAAAAGAGAATTCTCGCTTCGATTTGGGAGAGAGGAATAAATGTTCCAGAAGGGGAGGGTTCCGGGCCGCCCGACAAACGGAGATTATTTACCCGACATTTCGGCACAGACCAACGGGAGGGGTGAAATCCGCGCGAGTCGACGCGACTAATGGATCGGGTAGGGACACTTAAAAGGGACCGGCTAGAAAATTACCTTTCTTAACCTCCTACAAAATGACATACAGAGATCGCCGTGAATTATGTTTTTCGGCCGAAAAATGAAGAATTCTCAGACAGATTTTTACATAATTTAGGATTTACGGTTTCATTTTCGTCTAGTAACCGCTACGACTTTAACGTAGCCTATTGCTTCTAGATTCTGCTGATGAATATATCGTTTAACAGGGTTTGTACAAAATTCCCGGAATTAAATTCCCTGAAATTTCCAGGTTTTCCCTGACCAAATTGCCAAATTTTCCCTGACCATTTTGTCGAATATCACATGGTTTGAGATAAAAATCTTGAAAAATATTTTCTTTCAAAAATTTCTTTGCGTGATTTTTTTTGGGTCATTTTAAAATTCAATTACTTTTTGGAACCATTTTCAAATTCCTTGACTTTTCCTTGTCATTTTGGAATAATTTTCTAATTCCCTGACCTTTTGGAAACATTATAAAATTCCCTGATTTTTCCAGGTAGTGTACGAACCCTGTTTAAAGCAAAAACACGAGAATCACCAATGGTCTAGAAAGTGAGGAGTAAAAACGCGAACAAGTAAAGAGACCAAGAAGTGGGGGAGAAAACTAAGCTTTATTGGGGAAAAATATGCGGTACTTCGGCTGATAGGCCTTCAAGGCGAAAAACTTAATTAAGACTCAACGTGGGATATGTTAAAGTTAGAGTTACGACGTAGTAAGTTATCGATTTTAGATTCGTTGATTCACCATAGCTATGTAAGTTCATACATCCTTGGAAATATGTTCTACAAATTGCCAAAAATTAAAATTTCGCAGGGTGGGTATGGTCAAGAAACGAGAGGTATGATGCCCTCAATGTTAATTTCTGGCAAATATTTAAACCCGTTCTGTGGAAATATTAAAACAGCCGCCCAGACATTAAAAAGCGCGCGGGGGGTCTGGATTTTTCGTTGAAAAAACACATAAAAAACTCGAAACCCGTTTACATTTCGTACTTATTTTCTTTCTTAGAAGGTCCTTTTTCGAGTCTTATTATATTTTGGCAAACGGAGTTTTATTTACTCCTGTTTTTTTTTGGTTATTTGCCGGGCTCCCCTCATCTCACGAGGAGCGTTTTAAAGGAATGTTGTCTCTCGTCAGTGTGTGTGAGAAACTTCACCAGACGGGAGAACCGTAGAATCACCTCTCGCTGAGATATATTTTACTACTCCCCAGCCAAATTAGTTTCGCTTCTGCTACTCTTTTTTCAAAGTAAATTACAAAAAACATCAAAGTTTATCGTGTATCTCTTTACGAGGAAAGTTTTCATTCGGGTCATTAAAATTAATGAAACAAGTGTTCAATGTGAGCGATTTTTCTTACAAACGGCTCAAATTTATTACGTATTATTGTGTCTAACGAGGTAAAATGTTAGAACCACATTTCTTAGCAGGGTTGCCACAATTTTTTTCAGGTTCAAATTCCCCGACTTTTCCAGGTTTTCCCTGGTAATTTACTGAGATTTTTCCTGACTTATTTTGTACCATAATTTTGCATTTTAACCAATATAAATGTTTCCTATTTGCAACCGAAATTAAATTCCCTGACATTTTTAGTCTAATTTTTAAAATTATCGTACTTTTACAGGTACTGGATATTTTTAAAACATAATATACAGATAAACCACCTTCTTGGAAACGTGTAAGCTAAACTTGTAGAAGTGTAAACTTAGCTTTATTTTGTACAATCTAATCTCAACTAAAAGTTCCCACTACACGTCTTAAAGAGAGTGCCATAACCTCTCTATTTTCCCGATGAAAGTTCTGTATTTCGCCCCACACTATTTTTTCTTGCAAAATGTCATTTAAAAATACTCCGCAGCCCGAGAATAACATAGATACTTTTCTCGTAAGATATATGTTATATACTTTTGATAATACATTTATATTTTAAAATGAATTTTAATCTATCCAATAGGGCAGCGGTTCCCAATTATTTTTTTTTCTATGGAACCCTAAATTATCCAGCTAATTCTGGCGGAACCTCAACTCATTTTATTACTTATCTTAAAAGACTCTTGCCATAAACAAAGATAATCGGAACCCCTGTGACCCTTCCACAATAGGGAACTAACGCTCCGTAGCTTTGGCTGTGGCCGCCATGTTGGGTAGAATTTTTTTCAATAGGAAAAAGTATGGGTGACGTAGAACTGTTAGCACCCCATGAAATAGGATATTTGCCCATAGAATTTTGGTCGACACGAAAAAGATCAAATACATTAGCTAGGTATAATTTTTTTTGTAAATATTTAAAACGATTTCGAAAAAAAACTAATCATAAAATAATAACCGTTTAATACGTAATTACGCGTAACAAGTACAATATAGCCGTTAACAACAAACAAATCCATAATGATCGGATGTGTTAATGGGCTGTTCGGAAGCGTGGCGCGCTCATTACAGCCTATTAGAAAAAAAGAGCCGTTGGAATGACGAATATTGAAAAATCCGTTAGCCTCGATAGGCACGTACCAGCTTATTGTCAGAGGGGGGAGGCCGCGCATTACCCTTGTTAGGTAATACCAACGAGTACAATTACTCCGCGCAGACTTCACTCCCGCCGAAACCCGAAACGAACTATCAGGCGAGAACCCAAAACGGGAGAGTACGGAACGAGTGAGCGGCGGAAAAGCGAAGCTTATAGAGAACAGCTGGTGTCGGTGGTTGGCCTTATGACGCCACGGGACAATTCCGTTAAAAGCTAGCGACGGCAGCGATTTTGGCGTCATCATCCCAATCTCTCTCTCCCTCTTGCCCCTTTCATTATTATAATTCGCCAATCGTCGCGCACGCCATTCTTGACGGCCTTTTTCATTTCGAGTCAGGAAGAACTAAAGAAACACTTAAGAAAACTGCAGGTGGTCCACGTTGCCACCAATACCACGAGACAGAGAGGGACACTTCTTCACCTTTGATCCATCGTACCCCCCCCCCTTTCCTTATAAAGTAGAGCCATAAGAAGGTGGAAACTAAAAATCGAACCTTCTATTATTTATATAATTAATTTCAAAGAGGAAATCTATGGGACAAACAGATTATCACACGTGTTGTTTCAATAAGAAAAGCACTCCATAGGGTGACCAGGGAAAGGCTTTGAAAATTTTATAGGAAAAATAGGAATTTTAGAGGCGAATTCTTGAAAAATATGGGAAATAAAATAGGCAAATTATAGGAAAATATAGGACACTAAATAGGAAAAAATTGTTAGGTAATTATTGCATATCAGTACCCCTTGACGGGTCCGTTAAGTTAGCCCCCCCAGCAACCCGAAATTTTATCAGAGACCTATATTCTATTTGCACCCCCCTTGCACCACCTTGCACCACCAAAATAAAAGCTTGCACCAGAACAGGGCGGATTGCACCGACAAAATTAAACTGGGGGGCCAACTTAATGGCCAGCCCCCCCGAATTTCCAAAGGTCATTTTTTTCCCTATATTCTATTTGCACCCACCTTGCACCACATTGCACCACCAAAATAAAAGCTTGCACCAGAAGAGGGAAGATTCCACCGGCCAAAAGGAACTGGGGGGCCAACTTAATGGCCAGCCCCCCCGAATTTCCAAAGGTCTTTTTTTCCTATATTCTATTTGCACCCACCTTGCACCACCTTGCACCACCAAAATAAAAGCTTGCACCAGAACAGGGCGGATTGCACCGACAAAATTAAACTGGGGGGCCAACTTAATGGCCAGCCCCCCCGAATTTCCAAAGGTCTTTTTTTCCTATATTCTATTTGCACCCCCCTTGCACCACCTTGCACCACCAAAATAAAAGCTTGCACCAGAACAGGGCGGATTGCACCGACAAAATTAAACTGGGGGGCCAACTTAATGGCCAGCCCCCCCGAATTTCCAAAGGTCATTTTTTTCCCTATATTCTATTTGCACCCACCTTGCACCACATTGCACCACCAAAATAAAAGCTTGCACCAGAAGAGGGAAGATTCCACCGGCCAAAAGGAACTGGGGGGCCAACTTAATGGCCAGCCCCCCCGAATTTCCAAAGGTCTTTTTTTCCTATATTCTATTTGCACCCACCTTGCACCACCAAAATAAAAGCTTGCACCAGAACAGGGAAGATTCCACCGGCCAAAAGGAACTGGGGGGCCAACTTAATGGCCAGCCCCCCAGAATTTCCAAAGGTCTTTTTTTCCTATATTCTATTTGCACCCACCTTGCACCACCAAAATAAAAGCTTGCACCAGAACAGGGCGGATTGCACCGGCCAAAAGGAACTGGGGGGCCAACTTAATGGCCAGCCCCCCAGAATTTCCAAAGGTCATTTTTTCCCTATATTCTATTTGCACCCACCTTGCACCACCTTGCACCACCAAAATAAAAGCTTGCACCAGAAGAGGGAAGATTCCACCGGCCAAAAGGAACTGGGGGGCCAACTTAATGGCCAGCCCCCCCGAATTTCCAAAGGTCTTTTTTTCCTATATTCTATTTGCACCCACCTTGCACCACCTTGCACCACCAAAATAAAAGCTTGCACCAGAAGAGGGAAGATTCCACCGGCCAAAAGGAACTGGGGGGCCAACTTAATGGCCAGCCCCCCAGAATTTTCAAAGGTCATTTTTTCCCTATATTCTATTTGCACCCACCTTGCACCACCAAAATAAAAGCTTGCACCAGAACAGGGCGGATTGCACCGACAAAATTAAACTGGGGGGGGCCAACTTAATGGCCAGCCCCCCCGAATTTCCAAAGGTCATTTTTCCCTATATTCTATTTGCACCCACCTTGCACCACCGAAAACAAAGCTTGCATAGAATCAATGTCACATAAGTGTCCGACACAAATAATGTATGAACAGTCTGATTAGAATCGATTTGTGGTGGTTGTTGTATCATAAGTAAAAAAACGTAAAAATACGACTTCATGTTTTGGGAGCGGTTCTAATATAACTGACCGAAACAAAAACAATTTATGAGCAGTCTATTTATTAATAGTATCAGAAGTAACACAATAAAAGTAAGTAGGTCATTGAAAAACTTACTGGCAATTTAATAAAGTGGGAACCGAGGGGCAGTTATCTCCTTCGCAGAGTGCAGAAGTAATCAAGGTTAAAAATTTAATCGGATTAAATTTAATACAGCCAAAGCTGCAGACATCAAATTTAATCAGATTTAATCAACCAAGAGTGCCGATTTAATCATGGGAGTGAACTGCCCCTCGGTTGGAACAAATCATATAGAAATATTTTGACCAAGTTGATTAGTAGTGCTATCAAAAGTGCCCTAAACGACAGAAGTACTGACAAAGCTAACTATCGCGCGAAAATTTCGCTTGCGATTTTGATGTGTTCATCCGGCTTATCTCTTTCAATTTCCACACTAACCTGATGGTACCCGATAAACAAACTATAAGGCGTTTCTATTATCAATATCGTTTAAACTCAATGTTCATACAACTGTGCGCCGATTCATTTTGTGTGTCGATAAAGGGATCAGCAGCCTACGTTGCATGTTGGAGCCTATATTGAAATTATATGTGCTATAATTTTACGATACCGCGCGTGTCTGAGATTCGTAGTTTTACAGAATAGTACGAATATTAAAAAGAAATAAAATATCTGGGTAAAGCAGGGGGTACCTAAAGAACACTTAGTAGTGTTTAGACTAAACTCGCGCAATGTCACTCGCGGTTCCCTTTAATTGAATGACAATTTTTGAAAACATTTGATATCGACCATTGAACTCGAAAACTGTTTTTATTCGTATACGTTTTAAAGAAAAAATACAAAATATACTAAATTAATTATATTGAGTAATAGAGTGTGTTTACGCAGACCGTTTCGTTACTCGAATAGTCATTTTTTTGCTTTGCCAAATCGTCATAGACTTCCCACTTCCCACTAAACCCGTCATCTCTACAAGCGTAGGAAATGAAATGACCCATTGTATGTGCCGAAATTGCTATTTTCGGCCCCTTGTAGCCAATTACGCCCCTGAGCTGCATTTCCAATTCACCAATTTTTAACGTCAATGGTATGTCGCTTAACTTAGCCATATATGTTCCTTCAAAATCTAATCTTTCGTCAAGATTTGTCAATTCTAACATTAGATAGCATTGGAAATTGGTTATTGTAATGTTTCTGGTCTCTTCGCATTTATGGCATTTAGCCTCCCTCCCATAAATAAATGTATCCACAATTTCCTGCAAACGCGTAATATTCTTGGGCGGGCATTCCAGGGATAAAACACCAGGGTTTTCTTCTATTTTTGGTTCCGTGCAAAGAGCATTACAACAGAGATTTTTAGAGGTATAAATAGGATGGTTTTTAAAAAGTTTCTTTATCAATACGGGCACTGATTCGTTACAATTGAAATATTTCAATTTATTGGGCCAAATTTCTGGATCAGTAACACCCGACAAAATTATTCCTCTTTTTTGATAAGTGGTTACTTTAATACCTTCACTGGATATTAAATTAGCTAAGCTAAATATGGGAATTTCTTTAAGGTCCTCCAATTTCTCTTTCAATTTATCGCTGTCACAAATCGAAGTGGCCAGCAATTGAATTATAGAGTCGAAGGCGCAAGTGTTAGAAAAACTACAACTTTCCCCCTTAATCTTTGTCGGGCGGAGATCGGAGCGATTCGCGTTTTTCAATAGCCCAATAGGCATAATTTTCTTTTGGGACGAATATTGCGCCGCCGCCATTTCACTTATTGGGTTTAAGTAAGATTTTCGGCGTCTCTTTTTCGGTGGTAACTCGCCCAATCCCCTCCAATTTTCAATAGCGGCCATCTCTTCATTATTTATCTTTTCGTCGTTTGCGCTATTAAAGCACTTAAAGCAAAATCGGCCAACTCCATATCCTTCTTCTTCACCAGCTGGGAAGGAACAATCGGGAATTGCGTGTACATAAAGCTATAGGATAAAAAATAAATTACTAAAACTTATGAAAATACGCTTAATTGTCGTGCCCGAATTTCGTTTATAATTTATTTTACCTTGCACGTAACGCATTTGTGGGCACCGGAGGTTTCTTTAGCACACGAAACGCAGATAATTACTTCTTGAGATCCTTGTAAAATACAAATATATAGAATTAAGTAAAACCGCTTGTTAATTAATTGGAAGACAAGTTGAAAAGATCATTGATCCATCGCCTAACTTATCAATGTAGACCACTTTACGTACCTTTAGGTAATTCTGTTTCTAATACTGGCATATCGGGCGTTTTTAAAAGAAAACTAATTTTGTCAGATTCCCTTCCTAAACCAATGTCTTTTCTAACTTTTGCGCAGTGTTTACAGGCTGCTTCTTCACCTTTCTCATCGCCATCGTCCTTTATTATGTACCCAATAAAAAATAATAAATATTCAAAAACTTAATATTACATCTTTAATATATAATATTATGAACTTATTTATGCTTACCGAGAACGTACGAGTCGGCCATGTAAAATAACATAATTGTTTTGTAAATATTATATTGCTTTGTATATATCTCGAAATTAATTATCAGTGTAAATATTTCATTTTGTTATTATAAACCTGCCTAATGACCTTGCGAAGCATCTTTTCCCCCCGGATATTGCCTGTCAAGGGGTTTTTTTATGATGCTTCGGAAACTTGCGATTTATGACCACTAAAGCGCAAGTTTTGTAAAGCTGTCGTGGAATTGAAGAAAGGGACGCGTTCTCTCTTTGTCACGACAGCGCCCGCGCAAAGATTGAAGCCTATTAGCGTTAAAGGCTAGGAAAAGCGATTGGTGCTCGGTACCCCAAGGTCAAAACCATAAAAGTAAGAGTTCTAAAAATTGAGAACAAAAAATAGGAGGGGAAAGGTTAACTTTCTCCTCAGTTACATTTTTAGCGGCAACCCATAAGGTTAAGATTTCAATTCCTCTCCAGAAGAGAGAATTTCTCCAGTTAGAGAAATAGTTTAACCAGAAGTTAATAGAATAAACAAGTTTGAGCAGGCAATCCTGTGTTGTCTAAAGTTATTTCATCCGACTTAAAACGACAAACAATTAGAAATTAAGCGTACCCTTTAATTTTAGTTAATTAGTTAAGCCCCGAAGGCTTACCCCCGCTAGTAACTCGCAACAGGCCAGAAGTAAAATATACATTGGAACGGCCGAGCCGCGAAAATCAAACGCAAACAAAAGTGTCGACGATCATATTTTCCCTGACAAATTGATTTTAAATTTACACGCGATTTTGGCATTTACAATAAATTTGTTTAAATTGTTAAATTCAGCTAAAATTAAAGATGCACGAGCCAAATTAGGCCTTAAATCGAACTCATCTTCATTTAATTCCACTCAATTTCTCGAATACTAAAATAAAATGTTCATTTGACTCGTACGTTCTTAGTAAAGGTAAATAGGTATTGATAATATTGATACAGAAACTACGTTTTCGAACTTTGAATGAAATAATAAGGTAAATTATAACTCACTAAAGCTACGTCACAATAATGGCACATTCTAATTTCTTGTATCTTTCCAACCTCGGCTTCACTCGGTTCGGATTCAGTTGGGAAGTTCGTTTCTATATGAAAAAATGTATTTAGTAAAATCAGAAGGGGATCTTAAAACGTTAAATCTAACGTTTAAAATAAATGGAATTCACCTTTAACAATAGACGAAAGTCTCGTTGCGCTAGGTGTTGCTGCTAGCTTCATGGTCCCTTCTATGGAATGAACATAATCTGCCACAAACTCGTCCACCCTTAAAGGTAGTTTTTTGTGCGCAAAAACTACGTGCTTAACATCGTTGAAGCTGCCTTCAACCGACGAACTACTAGCGACGAGATTTTTTTCTACAAAAAATGACGTCATCACCGCAGTCCATAGAGGTATTAAACGAGACAAACGGCACAAATCAACTATTAGTTTTGGCTCGTACTGCTGATTCCCTATATCACCTTCTACATTTTGGTCAGACAGTTCTCTTTTGCATTCTTCTACGATAGCACCGACCCAGGTTTCGAAGCTTTCAGAATGGTCTTCACCGAAGCCTTGCTGGTTGCCCGTATCATTTAAATGATCAATTTCATTATCCAGGACTTCTGTTATATTTTTCTGGACAGAATCCATGTCTTCTTTCACACCAGTGGCTACTCTTCTCGTCAACCATTCCTTCCTAACCTGACAAATAGTTGTTTCGGTGGTTTCGCAGATAAGGCCTTGTGTTTCAGAAATTGCAACTGTTATAACTGCTGTTAATAAATTTTTCATATCGTCCAAATTAGAACTTTGTACAATTTGTCCCATCGCTCGTAAATAAAATTCTTTGGTTCTTCTAATTTTATTCTTCAAACTTGGCCAGTTACATATTAATTTAATAGTGTGAGCCACGTCACAACGAACGAAACACGATGGTAGTTTCGTCTCTTTGTTCTTCAAAACTATCAGATTGAAGCATATTGATAAGTAGTTATTCAGTGAAGTTGAATCACTGAAAGATCGACAGACCGCCGATAGCAACGCCAACGACATGTCAGTAACCACGGTCTTGGGCGGAATCCCACCTGATCTCAGCCACACATTTAGCCAGTAAGATATGACGTCAGAGTTGTGTGATTCTGATAGCATTTGTACCACTGGGTACTGTTTATTTGTACGTGTATCTCTGACCACGAAAACCAAGCTCTCTAATTACACCTTTAAAGTGACGTAAATCCATCATTATATTTAAAGCAACCACGGGATCCGCGTTTACCCGAGTTATTTTCAAAGCTTCGTGTTTGGCAACCCGTAATACACTAGCTGAAGGAAGATCTTTAGGTTCTTCATCTCCAAATTCCATAACATCAGCGGCTCTGGTTCTTCGAAGGGCACTAGGAGCTATACCCTTTCCAATCATATCATTTACCGCCTCTTTCCTGGCCAAACCAGATAATGGTCTTTTCTTTGAAGAGTCGTGTTTTGTTTTAAAATTGCCGACGATTCTACATCTTAATTGCACATCGAAGTCAATTACTGGCTCATTTTGTATTTCTCCATAAAAATTTGACTTGCAAATTGTGCAATGCCCAAATATTTTACCATATATTTCAGCCGACCGGCTTAATTTCGCTCGTTTAAAGGAGATTAAACATGGTAATTTTGTATCATTAGTAAAATGTCGATGAATGACATGGGTCCAGCTACCTTTCTTAAAAACTAAGTAAGGCCTACTTGGTTGTTTCGTAATTTTTGGCTCGTTTTTCTTATAGATAACATCTGTTGGTGACATTTTTTTGTATTCTTCTGAAGTAATCGTCAAGTTAAATTCCATTCTTTCTTCATTTGATTTAGAACTTTGCGAGCCGCTTGACGTATTAAATGAATCCGAATGATTTGCAGATTCTCCTTCATCGCATTCAATATCGCTACTCTTTTGTGATTCAGTGTCATCTGTCTTCTCGGTTTCATCTTTCTTGTCTCCAATTCCCAAGTTCTCCAAAATGTTATTGTAGTTTTTTCGGACGTACGTATAAAGAGCATTGGCACTCATAGACCCTTCTAACACCATTGACATATCCTTCCATACAGACCGCGATTTTCCTGGAAACTTATCACTACTGAAAACTTCATCTGCATGTGCAATTATTACTCTAGTTATATTCTCGGTTTCCTCTTTACTCTTTTTCTTAAACACCATTTTACCGACTGGCTTTAAGGAACTTTAACATCTAGTTACTTAACGCAATAAATAAAACTCAAATCGCTACCGAACTGCACGAAAGGCCCGAACGGAACAAAATACTCCAAGCTTTAAGTATTGTGGGAACCGTTATACTTTGACCTTTGCTTTGGTTTTTGCTCACGTGTTTTAAATTGGACTAGGTCCATTTTAGAATATAGGTGGACCAGTATAATTATCTTGTAGAAATAAATAGCTCCGTTTCCATTTTCAAAAAGTAACACCTCGCCTCTCCCTACCCCCTTGTTAGCGATCCTCTATCTTGCTTTTATTACCCATTTCACACCAATTAGTTCCACGGTCCTCTTTGTAACTATCCTGCTAAAAGTTTGGTGTTATCTTTCCAAATTGGTTTAAATTTTTTAGCTATTGGTAGCGCAATATTCCGAATTTTAAAGATAATATCCGTTGTTTATTTATTTCATTTTATTTATTTATATTTATTTATACACTATTAATTACAGATCTTAAATCCCCACTTAACAAAACTTGTTTCTTGGGGTTTTCAGTTTAGTTTACTATAATTTTTATCAAAAATCATACTTGCATTAATGACATTACTAATGATATTATTACTAAGAAGATTGCTCATAAACAATTTTTAATTGCCCCAAATACAAAATTGTCGTACTTTTGTTGTTTAGGACACTTTTGATAGCACTACTAATCAACTTGGTCAAAATATTTCTATATGATTTGTTCCAACCGAGGGGCAGTTCACTCCCATGATTAAATCGGCACTCTTGGTTGATTAAATCTGATTAAATTTGATGTCTGCAGCTTTGGCTGTATTAAATTTAATCCGATTAAATTTTTAACCTTGATTACTTCTGCACTCTGCGAAGGAGATAACTGCTCCTCGGTTCCCACTTTATAAAATTGCAAGTAAGTTTTTCAATGACCTACTTACTTTTATTGTGTTACTTCTGATACTATTAATAAATAGACTGCTCATAAATTGTTTTTGTTTCGGTCAGTTATATTAGAACCGCTCCCAAAACATGAAGTCGTATTTTTACGTTTTTTTACTTATGATACAACAACCACCACAAATCGATTCTAATCAGACTGTTCATACATTATTTGTGTCGGACACTTATGTGACATTGATTCTATGCAAGCTTTGTTTTCGGTGGTGCAA
The DNA here is from genome assembly GCF_980474605.1 of Leiobunum rupestre. Lineage (NCBI taxonomy): Eukaryota > Metazoa > Arthropoda > Arachnida > Opiliones > Sclerosomatidae > Leiobunum > Leiobunum rupestre. The sequence continues at coordinate 25,850,927 of NC_143390.1, read as the reverse complement.
GGTGGGTGCAAATAGAATATAGGGAAAAATGACCTTTGGAAATTCGGGGGGGCTGGCCATTAAGTTGGCCCCCCCAGTTTAATTTTGTCGGTGCAATCCGCCCTGTTCTGGTGCAAGCTTTTATTTTGGTGGTGCAAGGTGGTGCAAGGTGGGTGCAAATAGAATATAGGAAAAAAAGACCTTTGGAAATTCTGGGGGGCTGGCCATTAAGTTGGCCCCCCAGTTCCTTTTGGCCGGTGGAATCTTCCCTGTTCTGGTGCAAGCTTTTATTTTGGTGGTGCAAGGTGGTGCAAGGTGGGTGCAAATAGAATATAGGAAAAAAAGACCTTTGGAAATTCTGGGGGGCTGGCCATTAAGTTGGCCCCCCAGTTCCTTTTGGCCGGTGGAATCTTCCCTGTTCTGGTGCAAGCTTTTATTTTGGTGGTGCAAGGTGGTGCAAGGTGGGTGCAAATAGAATATAGGAAAAAAAGACCTTTGAAAATTCGGGGGGGCTGGCCATTAAGTTGGCCCCCCAGTTCCTTTTGGCCGGTGGAATCTTCCCTCTTCTGGTGCAAGCTTTTATTTTGGTGGTGCAAGGTGGTGCAAGGTGGGTGCAAATAGAATATAGGAAAAAAAGACCTTTGGAAATTCGGGGGGGCTGGCCATTAAGTTGGCCCCCCAGTTCCTTTTGGCCGGTGCAATCCGCCCTGTTCTGGTGCAAGCTTTTATTTTGGTGGTGCAAGGTGGTGCAAGGTGGGTGCAAATAGAATATAGGGAAAAAAGACCTTTGGAAATTCTGGGGGGCTGGCCATTAAGTTGGCCCCCCAGTTCCTTTTGGCCGGTGGAATCTTCCCTGTTCTGGTGCAAGCTTTTATTTTGGTGGTGCAAGGTGGTGCAAGGTGGGTGCAAATAGAATATAGGAAAAAAAGACCTTTGAAAATTCGGGGGGGCTGGCCATTAAGTTGGCCCCCCAGTTCCTTTTGGCCGGTGGAATCTTCCCTCTTCTGGTGCAAGCTTTTATTTTGGTGGTGCAAGGTGGTGCAAGGTGGGTGCAAATAGAATATAGGGAAAAAAATGACCTTTGGAAATTCGGGGGGGCTGGCCATTAAGTTGGCCCCCCAGTTCCTTTTGGCCGGTGGAATCTTCCCTGTTCTGGTGCAAGCTTTTATTTTGGTGGTGCAAGGTGGTGCAAGGTGGGTGCAAATAGAATATAGGAAAAAAAGACCTTTGAAAATTCGGGGGGGCTGGCCATTAAGTTGGCCCCCCAGTTCCTTTTGGCCGGTGGAATCTTCCCTCTTCTGGTGCAAGCTTTTATTTTGGTGGTGCAAGGTGGTGCAAGGTGGGTGCAAATAGAATATAGGGAAAAAAATGACCTTTGGAAATTCGGGGGGGCTGGCCATTAAGTTGGCCCCCCAGTTTAATTTTGTCGGTGCAATCCGCCCTGTTCTGGTGCAAGCTTTTATTTTGGTGGTGCAAGGTGGTGCAAGGGGGGTGCAAATAGAATATAGGTCTCTGATAAAATTTCGGGTTGCTGGGGGGGCTAACTTAACGGACCCTACTTGGGTTCGAATCACATAGCATATTTATAATATTAGTACACTGCATTATTGGATCACTTAGCGGATTTACAAAGCCCGCACATTTCAAGGTTTAGTTCGAAAGTGGCAGTGTTTTCACTAGATGCTCTATGACACGTACATAATGTTCTTTCATTTTCAAAATACCGTGAAATTATAGGAACATATTATAGGAAAATAAAGGAATTTATAGGAAGGCATTAAAAAATTAGCTGGGAAAAACAAGGATTTTAAAATTTATTAATTGATAATAAAAATGTGTATTTTTGGATTTGTTCAGACGATTTAAAGACTTCTAAGGGTAAAATATCTATTTTAATTTCTTCAGACTTTATAGGGTATTATAGGAAATTTAATGAAATTATAGGAGAAAAAAAGAAGGACGTTAAATTACAGGATAAAATAGGAAATATGGGAACCGTGGTCACCCTGGTCAAATTATAGGAATTTATAGGAAAACAATCGAAATATAGGAAAAATTATAAAATAAAGGAAATATTCTATAAACTAGCAAATTATATAAATTACAATGAAATTGGTTCGTAGATTAATCCCGATTTGGAAAAAGCTTAGAGAGAATAAAACAACATCTTAGACGTTCCCCGACGTACTTAGCCCGTCTATAGAGTGCTATCAGTTGATGCGTTTTTAAAGGTTAGTGACGTCACAGCCGTAGCTTCCGTAATGGTTGTCATGAAAACTAGCGTTTTTTCTCAATAGACGTTTAACATTGGTGACGTCGCCGGGTTTCAAGCTGCTGGCACTCTATTATTCAGAGATGGATAAGTCTGAATAACCAGTTTCTACGTAATTCCGTACAAGGTAGGTTTCGTAACACTTATAAAAGGTTAATAATTTCCCCGAGAAACACCACTAACAAGGGTTTGAGAAAACGCGTATCTCATATCGGACCCGTTATAAAGACGGCTGAACAATCAGAAGGCATCATTTGCGTTCTAATTAGTCGCGATGACAATGAGAGAAGACGCGGAAAAGGGAACAATGAATTCGACGAGACGACAAAGACAAAAAGAAGAGGACCCTTAAAGGGGGCAAATGAGGAAGGGAACTAACGAAAAAGAAAAGTCAAACCTAAAAAAAAACCGTAACAAAGTAGCATCCGCTATTACGAGCCAGGACAACGCTTTCGTTTCACGCGCTTCAATATTGGATAGAACGGGAACCTATAGCCTCGGGTTGGAAATATAAACCAGAAATAAACAACGCGATTCGCTCGCGAAAGAGCGTAGTTACCTATCTACCAAATCTGTATTTATATCCAAAGCCCGAAGCCGATTAAAATAATACAAACACGATCTATTTTTTTTCGTTGGCCGATAGATGACGCCAGTGAAGAAAATGTTATAATTTTTCCCACGAAATGATATTTAAATTTGTAGGTACTCACTTGCAATAGGATTCTCCCCGAGGGTTCGACACGCAGGACGCTCCATTTTTGCAGGGATTTGGAGAACACGACACCAACCCTGCGAAAGGAAAACAAAGTTAAAAGGGGGGTTATTATTGTCGCGATAAAAAATGCATGGGTAATTAACACGGAAAAGGGGTAAGTCAAATTACGAAGAATAAAATCCAAGATAATTGTTTTATCTTTTGGTCATCGAATATCAAGCTCCATTTATTTCCAATTTTAAGTTTGACGGGAAAGTTTGTATCGGTACTTTTTCATGAAATTTTAAATGCACCTTTGTCTCGAATATTAATTTATGCAATATGAAATTATGAATACGTGTGAAGGTAGAAATCGGAATGTATATTTGGCAAAATATATTTTTTTGAACTTTTTATTAAAAAATAAAAAGCAAAATAAGTGGGCCTTTCAACTATCTTACAAGGAGACATCCCGAAGTGTAACCCACCGATTTTGTTCAAACTCGGGGGATTGGTAGCCCTTCATGTATCATGAAAAATCCTAAAGGGAATTTATTCAATGGGCAGTCGTTTTGCCATGGCAACGAAAAATGTTTTTGACAACACAAAATATTAAATTTTCCAATTGAAAATAACATGGGATTTTGACCTCAAATTGATCAGTTTTGATGTTTTTTTTTGTCAATTTTTATCTATTTTTTCTATTTTTGGCATTTTCGAATTTTTGAAATTTGTTAAAATGTTTCACAGGGGGTCCTAGGAATCGGTCAGAATCCCATGTTATTTTCAATGGGAAAATTTAATTTTTTTTGTTGTCAAACATAGTTTTCGTTGCCATGGCAAAACGGTTGCCCATTGAATAAATTCCCTTTAGGATTTTTCATGATACATGAAGGTCTACCAATCCCCCGAGTTTGAACAAAATCGGTGGGTTACACTTCGGGATGTCTCCTTGTTAGTAGCAATATGTAAAAAAATGTATATTTTTGAAACATTTTGCTTATAGTGATTGTGTTTCGTATGAAAATCTGATGATGAAGTCTAAAAAAATGTTTATGTCTAAAATATCCCCTTTTGATAAGAAGAGCGGGTGAAGACGTTGGGCACCCCCACAAAGGCATAGCGTTCGGCAGGCACCCGAGAGCGAGCATCTTTCATCCCCCGCCCGGATTTCGCCTTCCCTCCCGTCGCTGGCGCGGTTCAAAAGTATTGCCCCTCGGGCGGCCCGTAGATTCTATAAAACACACATTTCCCCTTGAGCCGGCTGTCGTTCGGGCTAGAGTCGGTCGAGGAAAAAAGCTCGAGCCACGAGCGTGGGAACGGCGCTCGGTAAAAAGCGCGCCGTGCCTTCGAAGACTCCCATTGGTGGATCTCGAGCACGTGACCCCGAGCGAAAGGGGGCCAGCAAAATAGAGAGCGAGACGCTGTTGGAAAACTTTTCGCTTCACTCAATCTCACCCGACACTTAGATAAAAGGCGGGGTAAGGATAAAGGGCGAATAAAATGGCGCAAACTCCGAGCCCACCTGCCTTTAAATGAACTATCAGATAAGCCGTAACTAAATAAAGTAGAGGGGCAAAAAAAATAAAATAAAAGTTGGATAAAACTTTTCGTAGAAAACTAGACAAAGAAAGCCTACAGCCCGCTTTATATATCCAGCAAGGGGTCAAAATAGCGTTATAGGGGGCACTACAGGGCTCCCCCCTTTGTTTAAGTGTCAATGGTAAGCCGACGCTCGATACCAGGGACAACTGATCTTTTGGCCTAAAAAAGTTTATTAATATCGTAAAATATACAAGTGTGTGAAGAATGTTTGATTCCGATAAGCCTTAAAATCTGTTTATATCTGTCGCAGGGTTCCGAAGACAAACTGATAAAAATTATTCCCGTATAATTTCCTAAGATAAACGACTCAAGACGAGCCGAAAAGTTCCCTTTCAACGGCACTCAATCGGAACTGTGACGAATAACTGGCAAATAAAACGGAATCACCGTGAAAACCCGACATTAAATTATTATTCGCGCAAAATGGGGGCCATATTAATTAAATAACCGGGCAAATGAGCCGTTCAGTTTTTCTATAGTGAAAAAATAAAGCTAATAGCACCCGTAAGGTTTGAATCCTCCGAGGTTTTACGTCTTGTTAAGCGTTAGAACGAGGGGTGAAGGACTAAAATTAGAATAGGAGAGAGAAATCTTAACACCCAGTCTCTCCCCTAGCTAAATTTAGCTTGTCGGCACTTTGAAGCTACCCCTAGTTTGTTTTACAGAGTTAAAGACAAGTATGTGTTCTTTCCTAAGACACTTGTTAAATGGTGTTTAATCAGCCGTGTAACTCTAGTTCACTTGTTTGTGTGCAAAATAAGTCTACGTTGAAAACTAAATTAACAATATCAAAAATTCGTTTAAACTTTATAAAGGTAACTTTCCAAGGGCCACAAGAATAAACTTGGGGTCAATTTAAAAATGACAGACACAACGCGTAAGTCAAAAGGTTAATAAAAAAATGGAAATTAAGTTGTTAGTGAGGGTTTTTCTTTAGTACACAACAATTGATGGGTTTTAAAGATAACGACTTACTATGCTTACCTCGCACTAAGCCTACTGTCGACCCGAGAAAAACGGCTAGGGAAAGGAACACGCAAAAATGCGGTTGGTGCCGCATTCCGCCGCAAATCTTCGTTGTCTAGAATCCACGCTAAATAAACAGTTTAGTCACAAAACACATCCACAGAGGTAATCCAAGTATCGAGGTATCCAGTAATTTTATCATTCGCGCCAATTAATTTAATAATTATAGTTAATTAACTAGTAACAACACGAAAAGTTTAGAGCAAATATCACGTTAGGCCCACCATGTTTCGGCCCGTCCACCGATCTCACGAGAGGACCTGTTGTCTGCTCGGAGCTCACTCGTAAAGTGGCAGTGAAACTTTTGTGTATCACTCCGCAACGTCCCGCGACGGAATAGAGGGAATTTTAATGTTTTCAACCCGAATTTAACCTCACAAAGCGTATATTAATTTATTAATTGACTTATTTTAACTAAATAAAGGCTCTTTTACACGTATAAAATACTTTTTAAGTTATATTATAAATGGACTACTTTCGAATCAAACGGCCGTAACTCAGCACGTCTCTCTCGCTCCGACGCTACCGAGATATTGCCCCTAAATGTTGACTGTCCCGCATTTCATCCAACTCCTCATCTTTACTCCCCTCCCTCATCACCCCGTGGTCGTACTGAACTGTGACGTATTTTGGCATGTAAAAAAACTTTGCAAGCAACTCGGATTTCTGAGCAAATCAAATGATGAAGTACATGAAATAAAGCTACGGAGAAATTCAAATAATATTTTTCACGATTAAAATAATAACATTTATTTACAGACATGAAAACAACCTTACATGCATAATTGCTAAACTTGATGTTTATTAATGGTTACACTTTAAAAATAAAATACGTTTAATGCCATTTATACAAAATACGCTATAAAAAGTTTGACTCAAAAAATTGTTTAATAATTAAATGAAATTTATCGACAAATAGGAAAAAAAAGATCGCGTTCTAGGGAAACGGGGCTTTGAAAGTTTCAGTGGAATAAAACTAAACTAACACCCTGGCTCCCTCTATCGGCGGATCAATTAAACTCCAATCGCGGCAATTTCAAACCCTTTTTCGCCGAATCCATGAATTGAATGACGCGATCGTACACTATTTCTTTCGCTTTGATCGAATAAACGAAATCAATGTGAGAAAAAACTTTCACGTTTGATTCCCTGTCAACTATAACATCCAGAACTCTGTTTGGCAAAGTCTTTCTTAAAAAATTAACATCGGTTTGAACAGAAATGAAATCAGTGGCGCTGGAAAACAGTGCTACGGGTGTTATTATCCGGCTTGTGTTATATAGAGGCGGGTGGGACTTAAAATCAAAATGTAACAAAATTAGCCTACAATTACATAGAGCTGACGAATTGTGCAAATTAAACATACCTGACCGTATACTTCCATATTTATTAATTGTCCAAAATCGTATTTTTGGAACTTACCATTGTAGCTCTTAAAGAAAACCAGGAACGTCATTTCAGGATTTTACAGGAGGGGGCAGAACTATAGAGCTCCGGAAAACCAGTTTTTTAAAAGGACAAAAAAACATCAAATTTCATATTTTTGGGATTTTTAATCGAAATAGTTATTGCATATTTGCTATTGATTTTCAGGATAATAGCGAGAACCAAAAATTTCCCAAGATATGCATGAACATTTTAAGATCATAGAAATCCAGGGGGGGGAAATGCCCCCCCTTGCCCTACCCAAATGACGTCCCTGAAGAAAACAGAGTACGTTTAAAAAATAATCTCAAAAACTAACCTAAAAATGTAATAATTACGTGAATAAACTGAAACAATGTATCGCAACTGGTACCCGCTGGGGCGTGTGATAAATAAACTGGAATTCTGGTCTAATTTTAAGAAATAATTTAAAAAAGTACCATGTATTATAATTTGGAATACTTACCATATTAAACATTTCACTTGACTCAGGCCCAAGGAGAAAATAGACAGGGGTCCCACAAAATATCTCTCTGACAAAACCAATTTCGCAAAACATTTTGGAGATAATTTCAAAGAATTCGTAGCTTGGTAAAAGCTCGTTTTTGGCTCCAATTTCTTCAGTGATCCGCTTTTAAGACACATGTTTTTAATTTTTTTAAGTTGACATATTTTTTCCTAAATCCAAACCTTTATATAAGGTTTAAATTCATTGAAGAAAGGAAGCAGAATTTTAGCTGGAGTTTTGAAATTAGGAATGATGGCAACTGGTGCTAATGCAATGATCGCATGAAACTAATTGATTTAAAAACATTATACATTTCTAATTATGAGGATTTTGTAATGAAAGAAATACTACATGTTCTCCGTATTCTGGTCGCTCTGATAAAAGGGCAAATATAGCCATGTTTCCCAGGTCGTAACCGATATAAAATATTTTGCTAAATGTCAATTCTATAACATAATCAATCATTGCAGGCAAATCAATTAATGCAAGATCATCAATACTAAAGGGAACGAAATTTCAAGTATTAAAACCACGTAATATTTAGTAATGAAAATATTTTATATAACCAGAAACTATAAAAATTTGGATCATCAGGTTTCATGAATAAATTTCTTTTACTGTATGTGTTTCCACGGAAGTTACCCATAAAAACATCATAGCCTGCATCAGCTAGGAGAAATCCTTTAGAAATAGAATAACCATATATGTAGAAATTTAAATAAATCTCCCATAAAATGTAACAATACCTAAACTGTTATGAGGAAAGTTGATGACCCAATCAGCACTGGAAGTGAAAAGGCCATGTTGTAAAAACACAACTGGTCTTTTTGGGGAGCCTGACTCTACATCTTGTTTTTTTCCAGGAATTCGATGTATTTCTAATAAATACCCATCAGGAGATACTACTCTGTGAAGTTCAAATGGATACCCTTTGTTGGTAATTAAGTCGGGCTAAAAATATATAATTGAGATGTCTAGGTGTAATGAAATGGTAATTCAATGAAATAAACTACCACAAAGACATCAAAATCAGGATCATTAAGATTACTGAGAAACAGTTCGTCAGTATTCTCTATACTGGACTTGATAGATAACATTGAGCTCATGAAAAGTTCAAAATTACAGTACACCACGGAAGTGAGACTAAGCAGCGAGACAATACCAGAAGTTGTAGCTGACATGATCTGAGGTTCAATGTGAAATGGCTTAAAATTAGGAGGTTACAGCGCAAAATACATAACAGATGTTTAGGATTTATAACGTCATTCCCCCCACCCCCTCTATTTGCATTACATAAATAGGTAAATGACACTTGGAGATGCTCGTATAAAACAAATTTAATATGAACCCATTTAAAATCAAGGATAATGTCATACACAGTATTAATTTTTTTTAATATACATGATTTTTGTTTGTTAGAAAACAAAGATTAAATAGAGAAAACACAGTTTGCCAAAGTTATTCACAACTGACAAAATATTTAACATTTACAAGTCCACAGTGTCTTTCTTGTCTCTAGCTTCAGTCCTGTGGAAGAATAAATTAAAATTAAATATTCTGGAAATGATTCAAAGAAAAAAAGGTAGTGCACCGATAGTGCCAAGTACATTTACGACTACCAGCTTTGGGGATCAAGAGGTCATCTAATTTTTGGATAGATGGGTGGGTATGATGTATGAATTCGTTTGATGGCACTTTGTATCACCAACTGCGAATTTATAATAGCAACTCTCATCCATTATCTATGTTATTATGGAGAGTAATATCTCAAATGAAAGGTCATGATCTGTTTTTAATAAATGCTCGATGGCTTTGTTCTTATTATGCATGGTTTGGCTTTTACAGGGTTAGTACTAAATTTTCGGATTTCAAATACCCATTTTTTTGGCAATATCCCAGACCTTTTTGGTAATATTCCTGGTAATTTGCATGATTTCAATTAAACAATTTTTTTTTAATACCACTAACTTAATTATATTTTATAACAACATAACTTAATTATATTTTATAACAACATAACTTAATTATATTTTATAACAACATAACTTAATTATATTTTATAACAACATAACTTAATTATATTTTATAACAACATAACTTAATTATATTTTATAACAACATAACTTAATTATATTTTATAACAACATAACTTAATTATATTTTATAACAACATACTGAAAGCGTCTTTTTCCTCTCTTGGGTAAAGGTACCAGACATGAGCACCCAAGAGAAGATACCTTATTTTTATCTGCGATGCAGTTTGTCCACTAATAAAATTCCTTTTACCATATTATTTAAATCCCTGACTTTTTCCCCCAATTTGAAAATCCTAGACTTATCCAGGTTCCGTACAAACTCTGTTTTAAGAACAAAAACCAGATTATCTTAAAATCGAAACCGAGCCAAATCCAAAATCTGGTTTTTGGCCACTGGTAATTTAAACAATTTTGAATTTTCTTCTGTAACAAGAGAATGTCGTAGTTTTAATAGCATTGTTTTAATCTATTATACACCCATGGAGCATTACTATTATGGCATATATCATTTTGGGAGTACCTATAATTTAATTTGGCTTGGTTTTGTTTAATAAGCAGTCTATTTAATCTAGCTTCTATAGATATTGTTCATTCAGGACTTCAATATTCCCTCAATTGCTATATGAAATAACTCCTCGTATAATTATGCTAAATAATAATGTGCGTATGTAGGCGTCGTAAGGGAAAGAAATATTAAGTCTACAGATTGGTGTACAGAAATAAATTGTAGAATTTTCAGGCGATTGAAAACCAGGTTTAAGCTCTCAAAAGCTTAATCAAGTAAAGCCCATAGAACATAAATTAAAGAGACAATACTCTCTATTAATAATGTAGATAGAGAAGAATACCATAAATATGAAGTAGCTGCCATCTGGGAGCAACAAACAAAGCAACCCACATAAGGAGATCGTAGCTAGCCTTTAAACACGCTAACGCAGTGTTGTGTACAAATTTCATTGGACGAACCTATACGCTGAATGTTTTACAGAAAGGCGGAAGACTATTTTCCCCTTCCAACAGCAGCAGGCGCTAAAGCGTCTAGCCAATGAAAATTGTGCACAAGAAAATCAACGACTTTTGACGGGTTGCATTCTCCTTGCGTGGGGTGCTGTGTTTGTTTCTTACATTGTAACAGCCCATCTATACAAAATCCCATTGCCAAATGAGCTATTTTGGCCACCTGCCTCACAGATTAATTAATGCCATGAGTGAGAGAGAAATACCAATTTGCACATTTATTTTAATTACCAGGCTTTAGCGATTGTTTTTTTCATTTCATCATCACCATCATCATACATCTGCTTCATTAAGTGCATAATGCTTTTGCTTGGGTCCTCATCATCGCCTTCTTTTGGTTTAACTTGTCTGAAATCAAAACTTTTGTGTTACTCAAAGAGTTTATCTGTAGTCAAAGGACCAAATAACTCTGCAAGTACCTGGATTCCTTAGCTTTCTCTTCTGTGGCGGTAACACAAGCCCACTTTTTAGGTTGATCTTTTCTTAAGAAAAGAATGACCATATCTTGTTTAACCTATGGTAAAAGAAGTGTTTCATTTAGAAGCGATAAAAATGGTCATTAAGTAAACCAATTTAACTTTTACCTTATGGTAACTTTCTGCGGGTTTTATATCAGAAGAAAAATTGGTTATTTTCAAGGAATGAACTTTATTCTCAACTGCAGCTTGAAAATCAAGTGATCTGAAATACAGGCAATACTTCAATTGCCTTTTGCATTCTTTCAAAATATGGGTGTCATTTTATCTACCTTTGGGTATATGTTGTGGTGATTGCCTCTTGTGCCTGGTTATGAACGTTATTTAAAGTTATGTAAAGTTTGACAAACTTGTCAGACTGATCCCAAGCTGAAAAGTGTTCACGCAATTACTACAAATGGTAAAAAATCTTAGTAGCATTAATATTTGAGGGTGCAATATTCTCCCCCTCATACATCAGGTAGATTCTTTTCGCTTATTACTTTATTTACTCCTATTTCTGAGGAAGGGTAAAAAGCGTAGCAAACACACTTAATAGTTAATGCTGCGGAGTTAGTTTTCACCACTCGAAATGACAAATAAGTTTCTTTTAAGACAAAAACAGAACATTTTTTGTCTAAGAATAGATGAAAAGAATCTCCCTTCAGTGTAAAAACTATGACATTTTACCATAGTTAATTATTTTAACAACACACAAATTAGACGCTCCCCCTTGTGGGATATTGGATGATTTTGGTGTTTCAGGCTTATTTTTTTTGCCAATGTCTTTCTCCACTTTCTCAATTTCTTTTGTCAACAGTGTCTTAACATTACTTCTCATTGACAAGTCTTTTAACTTTATTAATTCATCAAGATCCAACTGAAGCTGCTATTAATCAAAATAGTGGTATTAAGTATATTGGCTTCATGCTTCAGCAAACTGAGCAAAGTTGAAAATGTATTTACCTCTACAACATTCGAAGCCATTTAACCGTTAATATTAATTAATATTAAAACACTTGATATTTTCTTATAGCGATTCACAGTTATCACACTTCTTAATGCGAAATAGCGATCGAATTAAACTATAAATAGTTGTGTTCAATGATTTTTGTTTAGTTTGATATCAAGGTTGCACCAACGAAGCCTAACAATGAGCATTGACTTAGGGAATTTTCTGGAAAACGTTGACTCAGTCCAGCGTTGCCAGGTGGTCACCAAAACCAAATTATTGTATCAAGACCGGAAAATTATCGATTTTAGAAAAAACATTATACGCTTGAAAACGGCTGGTCAATTTTAATTTGATCGGAATATTTACATTAAACTTCGGTTGAAGTTATATTTATGAAAAATCAAAAATTTTAATAATGCTTAAATCAAGTTCACCGTATTGAAATATCTCTACTAAAACAACTCTATAAACAAAAGTTAGTTTTAACCGGCTCTCTATCAAATTCGAAAATTATTGTACATTATTGAATCGTGAATTACCGAATATAACGTACTATAGAACGCCGATAACATTCTCGTACGGCCCAAAAATTTACTCCAAATTATCGACGTATATGATATATATCGTATGTCTGGCAAAATGGCATAAAAGTGTGCCGAGGGCAAGTAGTGACGTCACTGTGACCAAAGGTAATATAGACCTCGTATCCTAGATTCGAAATCACTGCCTTGCGCGTAGTCATTAGCGTTTACCCACTTGACTTACTGCAGCTGGAATTCTGAAAAAAATTAGCTTCTTAGTTACTATGGCAACAAACTATAGATATTGTATTACAGAACCTGTGGGCTGATTTTCGGAGGTCACGTGCCGGAAGTGGGTAATCGCTCAGTTACAAAACCGTCAACTGAATTTCTCTCTAAATTCGAATCTAGGGTACAGATTTATATTTTTGCTTTCCCCCATGACTATCTACTTTAGTGCAATGGCCGCCATCTTCTCATGAATACCACCTATATTTTGAATATTAAATTTAAATTTGAACAAATTTTCAATCATCTTGTACATTAACTTAATAAACCCAATAGGAATTTTATCGAAAATTAATTTTTGAGTTACCTGGTTTTGGAAATAAGGTAGCGAAACGCGAGTGAGTTAGATGGCAGCTGTATCAATTGGCACCAAATTCAAATATGACAATAGTGCGTACGCGGGTTGTGGGGTCCAGCGAATTGGCCAGAAATCTCATTTAAAATTAAAATTTATTAATGCAACAGAAAATGTATTTCAATTCAATGTAATTCAACCAAGTCGCTCGTCATTTAAAAAAAAAAGAATGTAGATTTTAAGGTGAAAATCGTCAAAAACCACTAAAATTGGAAAATAATTAACTTCTTGGACTCCGATTTAAAAAAAAATGTAACGGGCTATATCACTGACCCCTCTAGATCTAAATTGTTGAAGAATTATGTGGATTGTGGAATACGGCAGCGGCGGCATCGGCTACACTGTGCGTGAGCCCAGTACACACAAATTCCTGACGGATTGTGTGTAAAAAAGCGTTGGCCAGGGCTGTTCAGGATCGTGATTAACTAACATTGTAAGTCTAAGTCCCTTTAAGATAATCAGGAAATAGTTTATTTTTCTTAAAGAGATAGTGACAGACTTTTTTCTTATATAATATTTTTACATTAAATATATAAAAAGACCATGTTAAGTATAGTGGTAATATCGATTTTAGTTAAAAAATAATTATTCACTATTAAATTTTAGATTTTAAATGGAAAGGTCGGCTTCCCCGCAAACTCCGGGTTTCATATTGCTGACGTCATTCGCGGGTATTATCTGCCGCTGCCTTGGCCGCTATAGCGAGCCGAGAGATAATATTTAGAGTGAAAACAGAGGGAAAATAGCGACTTCCCAACCAAATACAACGTAGAATATGGGTGAGTTTGCGGGGAAGAGAACATTCCACAAATAATTTAAAGTAAATTTTCATAATTTAATACTAATTTAAAGTGGTATAACATATATATTTTCAAATTCACAGCATTAAACTCTATCCAATAAAGGTCATTAAGTCAAGAAATGTAACTGTGCTCCAAGCTGTCACTATCTCTTTAATAGAAATCGTAGATATATGAAACAGAAAACCAATGAAGCAAATTCGTTTCATTTGTTACAAACCAAGGAAATCGACTTGCCTGTGTTTGCGTTTCAGCCTACATTTATGATAAAATATTTAAAAGTGCCAAAAGTGATCGAATTAGAATCTATTTTAAAAAGTATTGCGTAATATTATTTTTAAAGGGATTGTTATCAATCAGTACCATATTTTCAGGAGCTTAGTTAGTTTATGGCGCTTTAAGTCGTTGAGACATTGCCAATGCAATTACTTTCCCATGAATGATGACGTGACTTGACGTCATGCGTAAAATTTACTTGATCCGAGTTGGAGTTGAGAGCAGTTTCGGTGCAGCCTAATGAAAAACAGCATTAGTCACTCTGTTTCATCACGGGTAATCTACTCATTAACACGCCTTGGTTTTACCATAAGTGTATAATATTGATACATAGGTGTGACACTTCCTTTTCTTCACATGCAAAAGTTTTACTGAGAGCTATTCTTAAGATAGACTGCATTACGGGCTCCGTCGCCGTTTTGCGTCCGCTTGCTAACGCGTCACACGTAGCCTTTGACAGCGCCTCACTAGGGGATATTTTATTTTTCACAAAGGGGGTACCCGAGGTGTTTATTGCCGATTTTGTTCAAAGACGGGCGTGATGTAGACCTATATGAGATATTAAATTTCCCAAAAGGAGACGTTGCACTACCCATTCGATATGCCATGGCAACCGAAAATGTTTTGACTACTTAAAACAAAAATAAGATTTTTTTTCTTATTTACCCAAACATTGTACAATTTTACCCCAAAAATGTTCCAATGTACCCAAAATTGATGAAATTTACCTAAATGTGGTCCAAATTACCCATTTCGCGATTTTAATTTTTTTCTCTAAATTTTCGTTGGTAAGTACCCTGTGAAACCGAGAAAATCCCATGCTTTTTTAAATGGAGATTTTTTTATTTTAAGTGGTAAAAAACATTTTCGGTTGCCATGGAAAATCGAATGGGTAGTGCAACGTCTCCTTTTGGGAAATTTCATACCTCATCTAGGTCTACATCACACCCGACTTTGAACAAAATCGGCAATAAACACCTCGGGTACTCTCCTGGTCAGTAAAATATTCCCCAAAGTGACAAACTTATATTATAGACTTCTGGTTTTACTTACTATCTTGTACCACGAAGGGCAATCTTGGGTTAACAAGCAAGGTTAGTAAGAACTCTTATCTTCAAGTTCTGCTTGTAAAATAAAGTTCTAGCAAGAATTATGGCAGCCATCGTGACGTCATTCGCGACTATCTTGGCTTTGATCAATAGGCTTAGAATATTTAATTTAAAATGAAAACGCAGTAATAATATTTGAAATTATTTTTTTATTTCCTATATTGCACTGAAAAATGATCAGTTACAACATTCAACATAAATAAAATGTTATTTCTTCATTTCTAAGTAGACTTTGACAAAGAACATTGACTTCGATTTTTATTAGTTACGCGCGAGTCAACGTTCAGGCCTATATTAGGAAATTCTAAAGATTGAGACCAAAAGTAAAAAGTTTCATATTGCTCGAGACAGCGAACGTAAAACACCAATGTCGTTAATACATCAGCCTATAAAAGGCTTAACTATAATTAATATCGTTAATTAGCGTTGATATTATACATTTTCATTTAAATAACGAGCAAAATCTTCGAGACAATGACGTAACCGTAACTAGTTTTCGTAGTGACCTGCACCGCGAAATTTGTAAAAATTTCCGTTTACGTATCGTTATTTTTAAAAGTTCATTGTGGAATGTTTCAGCTTCTTTCCTAAATATACGCCGGGGTCAGAAGGTTAGGCCGAAGCTAGTAGGCCTTTGTCCTAATAAAATAAATAAAAACCACAGATAAAACACCGAAAGTTGACTGTTATTACTCTCAGTATTTATAGTTTGAAGTTTATCACGTTTTCAGCTTTGTCTGAATTGGACACCACATTTTACGCACAGCCTCAAAGAGTTCCGAGAGAGGAAAAGTGAAAAAGGAATATTCCTTTTAGGAGTGAAAAGACTACGCTTAAAATGACGATTAAAGTTTGAGAGAGAGAGAGATAGACCGAGAAGAGTTAAAAATACGCGGATAATAGACGCTAGTTGCGCTTGAGTGTGTCTATTACTCGTGGGGGGATGCCCCCTCCAAGTATTCCGGGTGGCGCAACGTTCAGTCGTTGGGAGAGAGAGAGACCAGCTTTTCACGGCGAGGTCGGGTCACAGGGGTCACGCGTAACCCGACCGTCGTCAGCCCCGGATGTCATTCGGAGGTGGGCATCATCCGCGAAGGCTTTCCAAACGGGAAGCTCAACTCGTTCATTTCGCTGCCAATAGTTCTTTCGAGTAGTTTAAAAGTCAGAGCTCTAAAACCGTCTCGCAACAGCCGGACCCTCGTTCCGAAACCCAGTAGAAAATCTTGGGAGAAATCGAAACGAAGGGAAGACGCGACAATAGAGCGTGAACTGTTCACCGGAGCGTTCACCTGTTGTTGGTGGCGTTGTTGGACGTGTCACGGGCGAGTTCCAAGTAGAGCTCGGACTGCAGGAAACGCAAATAGGCGTCTTGTTCCAACAAGCCTTGGATGCGTCGCTGAGCCGGGTCGAACGATGATCGCTCCGGGTTCGTCAGGCAGTTGGAAATACCGTTTCTCGTCGCCGGGTCCAAATTGACCTGAAAGCGTGTTAAAAGGAGGGATTTGAGAAACTATCGCGATGACGGGTCGTCGCCCTGGTAGCGAACGACAGTAATTGTCTGGAAAATATTTAATTAGTAGACGTACTTCTTTGGGACTCTGAACGGCGACGTAATCCTGGTAGATCTTTCTGGCTTTGGTGGGTAATTTATTGGGGCGGCTTTTCTTGTAATCTTCGCACGCCAGCCAGAAATCAATGTTCTCCTCGCTAAACTCTCTGGATAGAAAAGCTCGAAAAAGTGCCAAACCATCTACGCGAAGAAAAAGCAAATGTTAAAAACTCACGACTGCCAAACGCGATTCTTGGAAAAAGGAGTTTCTATTTTTATAAAGTAGGCGGCTGTAGAAAGGACGAAGAGACACGGCGGAAGCTTACATTTACTGTTGGTCAGCTCTTCGAACGATTTGGCCCATTTCGAAGCGTCCTCCGTGCTGGGTCGGACAGACTGCGGTTGCAAATTCGTCTCCGTATTGCGACGCCTCAGAAAGCTCAACCTTAGCTTCATGTCTTGAGCTCTATTAAGAAAGTGACATTTGAATTCTATCGTTTGGACGAGTTAGTCTCGGAGCGTGGAGTTAGCGTATACTTACAATGTTTTTCGACTCCTTCTGGGGGTCCTCTCTTCGCTGTCCTCTCTGGGAGTGGTACCGCATTCCGCCGATTTAGTTTTGCTTACTGGCTATAAATACAAAAAAGGAAGGAGATATCTCCGATTAGAAACTACGCGTTTCAAACAACAAATAAAAATCTCGCCCGCGCGTTAATGGAAAAAACAAAATATGTACGTTAAAGATAGCTTATCGCCGTTGAAGAGAGGCAACGCTAAATACCGGGTAAATAACGCGATAAATATTTCCTTATATACTCACAGTGGGTAATCTAAAAAACTTCATCTTCGTAAATTACACGTAGACTTCCGAGGTTATAACGCGCCGGGAGATAAGCGCCAACGAAAGAAACGCGTCAACGAAAACCCAAGGCTTTGAAGAGCAAACGTTCGACGCGTTACGATTTCCGAAACTACCTCGCTGCTCCGTGTATCAAACTCTGAGGGAACTCGAAGCGAACTGAGCGATGCGGCTGGAAAGGTTGCCAGGAACGAAAAAAGATGGGGATGAGACGGGGGAGAGAGCTGATGGATGAGTGAGAGTGGGACGATGCCGTTCGTTGGGAAAGGGGGGGGGGCAGAGGACGGATGGACATAACCGGACATGTCCGGTTATAATCCGATTAAGTTCACCTTTTATAGAAAGTCGAAAACGCGGCGAGGGGCTTACGTAATGGTTACACCTTCGGCCAAAACTTTTCAGCCATCGTCCTAATGAAAGGTGACCGATGACGATTCTCGAAAAAAGGATGACGAAATAACTTCCAATAATATCAACCGTCAAGCGCTCTCTTATTTAGGCTGGTGAGTCCAATTGAAAAGGGCGAATTGACAGTAACCGATTTTCCCATTTTAAACGGACGATTAATGGACGTTATAAATCCGCGCGTGTGTTTGCTAAAGTCAGCCAGACGGGAGGGTTTGGAGCAAAGCCTTCAAGGTTGAAATTTCAATACGAGCGAGCTCCCAATCACGACCGTCAATTCACGTGTCTCGAACAGGTGCGCGTTATTACTCTTCTCCAGAATGTGACAATATAAGTGTCTCCGCCGTCAAAGCGGCCGAGATAATAAATATTGTAATTTCTATATCACGCGGCAAGATTAATTTCAAGATCGAGAAAATCGACGATACGAAAATGTTGGAAGATTTCTCCAATGCTAGCGAACGGCAATCACGAAAAATTATTTGGGGGTAGATATTTATCGAGAATATTGATCTAATAGACGCTTAAATAAAACCTGTTCAGCGATTTGACTAGAATAAGTAACACAGAGAGCCAGGACATACTTTTAAAAGCGTGATATTTCAACATAGAAGGGCTCGTTCAATTTCGCACGCGCCTCCTTAAATAAAAAACGAGCGCGCGCTATCATTTTTATCTACAATAATAAAACTAACATTAACACGTGACTATTTTATTCAGTGACTCGCGCATGCGCGTACGGGATAATAGAAATAGAGAGCGGCATTTATTGAAGTACCTATTATTCAATCCTTTGTAATTCCACTATTTTATTTATTAATTATTTTAGGGCTCTAAGGTGGTGCTTAAGTTATTATTGTTATTATTATCATAAAAATTACAACGATCTATTCTCGTCTTGCAAAAAAATGAGAGCTTGAATTGTCGTGCCTCGGGTGCCCTTTAAAGGCCACCTGCCGGTAATTTCGCGAAGTAATTTTTGATTCCATTCGCTTCATTACTTTGGGTAAGACGCGCCGAACATTCTTGAAACTCTTTTCGCGGGACAAAGCTCCGAAAGTCACGAGATAAATAAAAAATAAAAATCCTTCGAAACTCTGCCAAAAACCTAAACGGTGCTCCTTTGACATTTGAAAGTTTTCGGCGTAGCGCCCTTACAGAGGGCCACCGAGAGAAAATGATAAAACCGATATCGCGAAACTCTCCAGAGTTACGTAATGGGTCATCTCAAATAAATCCTAAGAATATAATAATGTCTTTTAATGATCCCCGCAAATGTATTTTTATAACAGAAATCCCCCCGTGTTTCCGTTATTAACAATCTTACGTAAAAGATTATCATCGAGTAATTGGTCGAGATGTAGAACTGATCTAGGCAAGATGGAGGCGGGGCGGGAGAAGGTAAGGTGAAGAAAGGCAGTTGCCACGGCAACGGCCTAGGTTTTAGCCGTCCGCATCATCGGCGGACGCGACAGGGAGGGAGGAAACAGGGGGGAAACGGAGGTAACCTTTCCCTGGAAGGCCGCGATTGATCAAGGGGCGAATCTATTTTGGGAACCCGAGCACGAAAGCGAAACTATTTTTTCCCTTTCAGCCGGGGTTATCCCTAAACTTTACCTGATATCTAGGTAAAACTTATTTTACTAAAAGCTTCCGACATTTTTTTAAAGTGATGTAAAAGTGTTAGCGCAATATTTCGCGGGCAATAATGTCGTGTGTTATTTTAGGACCGAATAGCTCGATTCTGGAACAATGGCGTCGTGACCCGGACACGCGTCAAGAGTCACCTTTTGCTCTATATTATTATAGACCCGCGATGAACTTAATGGAGCAACGGGTAAATATTGAACAAATTGCGTCAAGACGCGAAAAAGGCGTTTGTATGTTAAAAAGTCTATTTCGGACGCGAACGAACTTGGTCGTCGTAATAGAAGAAGGTTCAAGGTTATTGTACCGCAGTAAGACGGTCACTAAGCTCGCGATTCTAGATTCTAACCAGTCTCAGCTACCTCGCGACAGACGCGTTATAAATTGCAATCTCAAGGTTTGAAACGCGTCGAGTGGGCCGAATACGCTATTTATTAATTGCCTAACACGTTGCAATTAGAGTTACTGTTTAAAGATTACAAAAAAAAACATTCGGCTTTGAAGTATCGTATGGAGAAATCGAGACAACCTAAGTTTTAGTTTCACAATGTAGCTTTACGACCAAATTTATGGCGAATTAAAAAAAAATAATACTATTTTACAGAAATTAAAACGTCCCCTTTACATTTAATTCCTTCACATTCGTTTCTTATTCGGCGGAAGGCTGTTTACAGCGTTTCGCTTAAAGCTGGTTTCACACTCGACGGAAAATTAGCAGCGTAAAGTTGAACGATAACGGTATATCGAATGGGAACCAATTTTCAGCTCGGCGTTTATTATCGTCTTTCCGGAATATTTTCCGTCGAGTGTGAAACCAGCTTTAATACTAAACATTAGTAAGTGGTGAATCCGCAAGAAGGACCTTTCAGCGCATCTCCTCTAACACAAATACTGCCTTTTTCTGGCGGGGATTTGTAGGGAAAGAGCCTAGTTTCGATTTATCTTAGCAAAGTGTTTATTTATAAATGGGGTAAAAATCGACGCTTTGACGTCAATCTAAAAGCGATTTCCTCGAATTTGAACCGGGACAGAACCGCCGAGAATAAGCGCCAGCCACTTGGCTTCAGACTATAATTTTAAAGGGAAAGCAAACCGCTTCCGTTTCCAAAATAGCCTATTTTAACTTGAAAGATTAAATCATATTATCTAGTTGGAGGTCAGTCTATGACGTCGGAAGGTTAACGTCCGAATCAAGCATCCACTCAATCGCCTACACAGACCACGAACTGTCAGGGATTAAAGTCCGTCGTTTAGAATCTGTAATTTCCATAAAGACCGTAATTCATACGCTCTAAGGATGGAAGATTGGAAGTTTGTCAATGGTAATGCAAACAATTTATAAAATCAACTAAAATAATAAGAAAATTGCAATGTTAAAACAACGTAATTTAGCCGCGGCTCTGGAATCCGATTTTGGCTACTACAGAAATGCGTGACTAGACGTAGCAATGAGTCAAAGACCAAAAGTAATATTTTCAAGACAATTGATATGACCTTTGTATTAGCGTAACTTATATAACTTATAACCAACTACTAGACGTAGCAATAATTCCCTATTTTCTATGGCAAAAAATTATTTAACAATCCAAGTAATATTTTCAAGACAATAGGCGCTTAAATAAACCCCTCACTGACTGTCTTGCCCGCTGGTTGAAAAATGCTGCCAGATCTATGCGTAGAAAATTCTCAGCTTTGGCAGTATAAAGATAAACCATAGACAAAACAGTTATATGTCCAGTCGTAGCAGCGCAAACTCTATAATCGGCTATGAATCATCTTTTATTTAAAGGTCTATTGATATGACCTTCGTATTACAGTAACTTAAACTAGCTAACTAACTAACTAACTAACTAACTATTTACTAATATTCCTAACGTAACGTAACCATAATTAACTAAAAACACTAGACCAACTAATCGAACGACGAATTTTAGTTTCTGGAAAAGAAAGAAGATGGCGCCATGAAATTGGGAACAGTTGTTACGTTTAGTCGTTTCTCTACGGAATCAACAGGCAGAAGAGATGGTATTATTTTTGTCGGCGTGTTGACTAACGAGGTCGTGACTAGACGAAATATCGCGATGATGTAAAAAGGCCTAAATTGTAGTTTTAGTCACTCAATGAGTACGTAATAAAGCAAAGAAAGCATTGTTTGACATCAAGAGGTTTTTTAAAAGCGAGAGAGAGAATTAGGCTTATGAATGAAGCGCCATTGTTTCAACCGCCGAGACCCCGTTTTGGCTGCAGTCGCGGAGGGAGGGAGGCTATTCCAAGAGGCCCTAATCAAAACATAAGAGCCCCGGCGAAGGCGAAAACACTTCTCTCACGTGGCTTCCTTCCTAGGAGAAGTTGGTTCTATGGCAGCGCTATCGAAGTCGCACACTCCACCACCAATTTCCTTAAGACGCCTTCTTACGCAATAACCGCTAAAAGGAAGGCGTAGCTTTTTTTAAATGGAAAACTGTCGATTCGAGGGAAATAAAGGCCTTATCTTTGATGTCGCCTACTGCCGCTGGCAAATACGCAACATCGTGCTTTTTTATATTTTCATATTTTTTACCATTCAACGGATTCTGAATTTCTGTGGAAGTCGGAGGGTACTTTGGGTGGTCGGTCTTGCCAGACTGCTTGAAGCCAACTTTTTCCCATTATTTTCCAAAAAAAAGCTTTTCCGAATGTTTTGTAGGGTGATAGCTAATGGTGACGTTCCAACGGAGCCGTAAGCAGACTGAAACCTCAACTCTAGTTTTTGAGGTAACTGCCAAACTAACTTGGCTTGAAATGATGGAAAGATTTCGGGAAGGAAAAAATCAATTTTTTTTGGCACATCGATTTGGTGAAAAGACGTACGTCACTTAAATAAAAATAAATAAAAATAGATTTCGTCCCAATTTTCAACAATCGCGTCGTCTATTCAAAACTAATTAGGCAATTCGCTACGATCCCAAACATTGTCACGAGGAAAACATAAGTGCAATTGCGTATTACGTGATTTTATTGTTCACAATTTATAAATTTCAGATTCTATTTTGTCCTATTAACGCCTGGGGGAGTGCGGAATTACTGTACACCGGTGTTCGGGAAGAAGTAAATTTATAGGGACGTTTCTTCAACCGCGTGTCTTAGGACTTATCGGTAATATAAAATTTGAGCTATACTCGACGCCAAACGATAGTTATTATAAGGGCAAAAAGCCGAAAACGAGCCTTGACAGAATGTGGACTAAAAATAGCGAGCTAAAAAAACTGTCCCTGAAAATATTCGCTTTGACGGAAAGTTTGGAAAGCGAATTTGATAGGAAAAATCCTTCGAAGGTTAGATATTAAATTTCATCCGAAGAGGGATGACTCTAACTGGCGTCCGTCGCTTCCCACGGTACCGATCGTATTCGGAATTCGACATTCTTATAAACCGATCTAAACTTGAACGTAAGTCGGGGTCACGCTGTTCAGGGAACTCCTATTTCCATCGATTCACGGCAAATCAAAGCTTTTAATACCAGGTTTGGAAAGTTATAGATTTATGCTAGAAAGTAACAGGTAAAAAAAACCTTCTGTAAATATCGAGGGGTCGGACACTTGCCATTATTTTGTACGGGATTTCGGGATTTCGTAGAGATTTTGGCGATTTTATCATTACTTTTTGAAGTGATTTTGGGATTTCAATGCTAATTTGCCATAGAGAGAGTCAGCACCGTAACCAGGATTGGATTTCAGGGTGGGCACGCAATGGAAACAAATAAAAAAAATTGTACGTACAACCATACGGTTCAGGGTGGGCACGACCCGACCGCCCCCCCCTGGTTACGGCCCTGGAGAGAGTTAGAAGATTTTGCGATTTAAGACAAAGTGTCCGGGATTTTGGTAAATGTCCGACCCCTCGGTAAATATAAATTTTCCGAAGACGTGTCGTGGGCGATAGACCCAAAGAAGAATGCGGATCCGCGTATTACCCTCAATGGGCGACGTTCGAGTCAATATAGACAAAGGTAAGAGTAAGTACGTCATGGCCACGTCCCGCGGGTAACCCATGAAAAGAGTCCCTCGTTACGAAATCGAATTATTGTCGGATGAAAGCCGCAACCTTTATAAACCTTATTACGGCCAGCCAATGAATAAATGAATATATAGCTAATGAATAGTAGAGATAACCGTATAGACGTCGAAGGTGGGGCGGGGGAGGCCTAGTAACCTGGAAAGCCAGTTGGCCTTCCGCGTGTCATTGACTGAGGCTATAATTAAAGCGGCCGCGATAGCCTCGGATGATTAAAAACGCGAAGAACACGTCATTCTCCAAATGATTTTGGAATTCATCCAAATCGTTAGGCGAACCCCGGGCCCGGGCCGGGAAAGGGGTAAGTTCGACGTGGCGACTCGAACGGCAGCCTGACTCCGACGGAACTGTCGACTGGTCCACGATCTCGTCTTCAACCGAAAAAGAATCACCGCCAGGAGAGAGTCGAATGGATCCGAACGGGGAGCTATTTTTAGCAAACTAGAGTTTTGAGGTCGATTTTCGCGACTCCCCAGAGATGAAAATGACATTTTCGAGTCCGCGAACGACAAGGCGGTTCGTCTTTTACATACGAGCCCATCCGTGTCCCCCTCGTCTCCCCTTTGAAGTACACCGACGATCCCCGCTCTGTTTGGTTAAGGGGGGGAAGTGGTTCACGACGCTGAATCGGGGAAAAGAAGGAGTGGAGCGCGTTACCGCCCGAAGCCCCATTCTCGGGGGTTTACGTTACTCGACAGCTTCGGATTTAAAGGGGCGCGATAAATCAACGCAAACATTACCCCCTTCTTATCCTTCGAACGCTTCTGTCACGTAAACGTGGGGACTAAAGGGGTTTTTTGGCTCGAAAGGGGTCCTTAGCCCCGTTATGTTTATTGACACGATGTAGCGAGTGAGGCGGAGAGACTTTGAAATATTGGCAGATCAAGTACCCTCAAAATATGGAGAATCCAGATATTACCAGCGCTATCGCCTCAAAAGCGAACTAAATCTGATATCACTATACACAGGTATAACGCTAGTTCGAAAACCCAGCACGCTTTTTGAAAGATAAAAATATCGAATTCTAAATTTAGAACGACGGTGATCCAAATATAGAAAAAAAATATATAAAATATATTATAAATATTTTTTATTTTTCTATATTTATATAATATAAATATGAAAAATTAATACGATTTTAGGCATGGCTATGTAACGCGTTATTTTTAAGTTCTACAACGCTGGGTCTCACCGTTTTTGTGACAGCGAGGGTAGCGTTTCTTCCGGTTTCGATATAAAAAAATATATTGAAAAGTTAAATCAATACTTTTGGAGACAGATACTGCACTCGGGGGGAATTTTTCAGGAACAAATTTGGTAGAAAAAATCGTGGGTCTTATCGTGACATCACTTTCACTCGTAATGGATGAAGGAAGGGGTTAAATAAGTAGATAAGCTGGTTAATTAGGATTCGGTGTTCTCTGTGAGTGACACAGCCAACATATGGGGTCCTTGAAGCCACATTCACCGATATACGAACCGTGAGCCTTAACTACGAAAGTCTGATAGCACTGTTATCAGAAGTTTATAATATTTAGCTCACGAGAGAAGTACGTGTTTAACCATGAACCTTTTCAGGATGCCGCTGATTTTTCCAAATACGTTTCGGGATATATTTTGTTTTACATCATATAGAAACTTTCTAAGACTATTACAGACTAAAATACAGGGTTACCATATAATATTTTAAAATCCTTTAAAGAAATTATAGGAAATTTATCAGTGAAATATAGGTAAATATAGGAAAAAAATTATGGGTAAAAATGGGAGAAAATGAATAATACAATATGAGAAAACGGTTGTTAAAATTGCTTAAAGGGGGTTTACCTTTAAAATAAAGTTGATAACCGATAGAAATAGTCTATAATCGAACAGTCTCGGTAATAAGCGTCTTTAAAATCTAGGATGTTTTAAAGACTTCTAAGGGTAAAATATCAACTATTTTAATTTCTTCAGACTTTTGAGTTAAAATATAGGGTAGGATAGGAAATTTAATGAAAATATGGGAGAAAAACGAAGGACGTTTATTTATAGGAAAAATAGTCACCCTGAAAATATGGTTTATTATTTATAAACCATATTTTCAGGGTGGCCAAAGGAATTTTACAGTTCACAAAGTTAGCCGCAAAAACTTTCAATTAACCCATTGAAAATCTCCTCTAACCCTGAGAAGGTTTAATTTTTGAGGTTTAAATGGACACTTCTCTCGTAAGTCATATATTATATACTTCTGCTATTACGTATTGAAGAAAAATTGAAGCTCCACCCATCAGGAAGAAAACGTTAATCTCGATTACTCATAATAGTCGGGTCTTCTCGAGTGATGGTAAATATATCGAACAGTTTGGCGGGGGGAGGGGTAAAAAAAACAGAGTTATTTTTAGCGCGGCTAAACTCTAGACGAATCTTAACGGAACCCGCTCCCCCAAACGGCATCACCAATCTGCTCCGAGGAAAATATCTTATTTTTAGATTAAAGCCACCCGCACGTACGCCATTCGGGTTCAAAATAAAAACATCCTTCCAATTCAATTTTTTTTTTTCATATTTAAAGATTTAGTTGAGATTTACGCCTTTAGAGAGTTCTAACGCTTTTTATGAATGGAATATTGTTAAAGTTTCCAACATAAACATTAGTGAAATTGCCATGCTTTTTCCTATTCATAAAAAATTCGCGCCCACAATGGCGGCCATGGCCAAAGCTACGGAGTGCTACTATACTCTATAGTACCCTTGTATGATGGATTACGTCCAAACAAGATGGTCAAGTAGTGGTTCTCAACCTATGTCACCTCGTGGCAACTAGGAGCAACAAACGCAGCAGCGCACACAAGGAGAACGCAACCCGTCACAAGTCATGCATTTCATTGTGTGCAGTTTTCATTGGCTATACGCTTTAGCGCCTGCTGCCGTCGGAAGGGAAAAATTCGGAAATTGTCTTCCCCCCCGCCCGTAAAACGCTCAGCTTAAAGGTTCGTCCAATGATATTTGTACACAACACTGGGTTCGCGTGTTTAAAGGCTAGCCGCGTTCTCCTTGTGTTTGTTGCTCCTAGGTGGAACCCCATTTCAGTTTCACATTTATCATAGCACAGCTCAAAATCTCGTGGAACCCCAGAATTTTAAATGTAGCTCTGGGGTTCCATGGTGCTCCATTTGAGAATCACTGTGATAAAGCGTTCTAAAGCCAGTCAGGATTTTCCGAGGAAACATCACGACCATATCCTCAATCGAAGTAAACAACAAACACAAGGAGAACGCAGTGTTGTGTACAAATTTAATTGGACGAACCTTTACGCTGAGTGTTTTACGGAAAGGGGGGAAGACAATTTCCGAATTTTCCCCTTCCGACGGCAGCAGGCGCTAAAGCGTCTAACCAATGAAAAATGTACGCGAGAAAATGCACGACTTTTGACGGGTTGCGTTCTCCTCGTGTGGGGTGCTGTGTTTGTGGCTCCTAGATGGCAGGAAAAGCTTAAATACGAACTGTCAAGCGACCTTCGAAAGGAGTAAGTCCATATGACTCTAAAACAACCATTAAGAAGAGATTTAAATAACAGATAGCATAATGAAACATTCCATCGCGCGAAATCTTTTCCAGCCAGTACAAATAGAACGCTGGAAATTTTGAACATCAAGATTTTTGAAAGGATGTATATCTTAATGCGATTTACATGAACGAAAGTTATTCTTAGGCCTAAATCGGAAATCGCAACTCCGAATCTACGCGTTACGGATTCGCGATAAACGGCCTGACTTTTAGTTAGCTTCAACCGGGGTCTAATACGCGGTGTTGCGTCTTTAAACGAAGTTTGAGGTAACGATAATTACGCGCGACTCGAAAAATTGACACCCCTGCTGGGTGTAATATTTCTTTATGTTACGTTCGTTACTTTCAAGGTTTCCATTTCGGTGGCAATGAGATGAAGATAAATTTTGACGTTTCCGTCGCGAATTTTCCCGACTGCCCGAATTTAAAGCGGATAATTTTATGCCAACAAGCGCCCATTATTTGCATAAACACGCGGCGAATCGAAATTAACGTATTGCCCCACCACCCACGCGAGACATTCGCTCCGCTATCTTATCTATCCCTTATTTTCACGATTAGTTGGAGGGACAAAAATTGCTAGACAAGTTGGACGACAAAGGTTTAATAAGTTTGGTTTTCACTAAGGCAAAAACGGCGCGACAGCGACCGTTGACGCAAAAAATATCCGTCAGGGCTAGTTTTCACTAGTCCAAAAACGCCACGACGGTTAGCTTCGACGCAAAAATTCCCGTTAGGCCTAATACAATATTTTTGCGTCCTCCGTCGCCGTCGTCCTGTTTCTGTCCTAGTGAAAACCAACCTTTAGGCTAATTCCAATTACTTTTTGCAAAAACAGTTATATTATAGTTCAATAATGGTATCTAAATTCCCGCTTCCATTTCACGTAATTAACAAATAAATTTTAAATTAATTAAATAATGGCAATTAAATTAAATAGCAATTATTAATATCAAAAGTAATCGCTCACCATTATCATCAATTGTAGCATAGTGTAACTTTTCTCCATGAAACGCATCAAAACTTCACACAAATTAAAATGTTTGTTATATCGGAATGGTTGTCGACAGTTTCCGCTTCGATTTAAAGACGCGAAACGGTGACTTAATTAAAATGGGGCGTACCACGGACACCGTCTTCGCGACAGTGAAATAGTTTTTGAAATTTGTCAAAACAACGTCGATAGCGGCGACAACGCTCGATGGATGCGAAAGTCTTTCTGAATCTGGAAGGGAGACGCGTCTGCCTATAATATACGCCGAAAGCCTAGAATCCGCGTTTCCTCTCTCGAGTCAAGCGCGCGCCGTGACGTCAAAGCGACGAGCAACCAATCAAAAGGTTCCCCCTAGCGAAATTCCTACATGGAAAGGGGGAACGACGTCACCCGATGACGTCTGGCCGGGCAAGCCCTCTCTCTTCGTTAAATCCACCATCGGCAGATCCGCGCGCGGTTTTCTAGTTAAATCTAATATTTCTACCTGAAAGGAATGTTTATTCGGCAGATTTGGTTCCTGTTTCTATGAACATTGTTTGGGGATGCCAAGAATTTGCGAAATTAAGGAAAATTATACCGATTTGATTCTCAGAATTTTATGAAATAGTTATATCTGCGGAGTTATGTTGATATTCATTAGTTTTACCGTGACGAACGCAATCTTATTGCAATGTAGGACCATGATGATTTTTACGTTTTTCTGTAGGATATTGGTTAATAATCGCCAACTTTAACTCAAAAATTCAAATTATTGAAAATAATAAAAGATGCATTTCATTATTTCAATAGGATATTGGTTAATAATCGCCAACTTTAACTCAAAAATTCAAATTATTGAAAATAATAAAAGATGCATTTCATTATTTCAATAGGATATTGGTTAATAATCGCCAACTTTAACTCAAAAATTCAAATTATTGAAAATAATAAAAGATGCATTTCATTATTTCAATAGGATATTGGTTAATAATCGCCAACTTTAACTCAAAAATTCAAAATATTGAAAAGAATAAAAGATGCATTTCATTATTTCATTAGGATATTGGTTAATAATCGCCAACTTTAACTCAAAAATTCAAATTATTGAAAATAATAAAAGATGCATTTCATTATTTCAATAGGATATTGGTTAATAATCGCCAACTTTAACTCAAAAATTCAAAATATTGAAAAGAATAAAAGACGCATTTCATTATTTCAATAGGATATTGGTTAATAATCGCCAACTTTAACGCAAAAAATTCAAAATATTGAAAAGAATAAAAGACGCATTTCATTATTTCAATAGGATATTGGTTAATAATCGCCAACTTTAACGCAAAAAATTCAAAATATTGAAAAGAATAAAAGACGCATTTCATTATTTCAATAGGATATTGGTTAATAATCGCCAACTTTAACGCAAAAAATTCAAAATATTGAAAAGAATAAAAGACGCATTTCATTATTTCAATAGGATATTGGTTAATAATCGCCAACTTTAACGCAAAAAATTCAAAATATTGAAAAGAATAAAAGACGCATTTCATTATTTCAATAGGATATTGGTTAATAATCGCCAACTTTAACGCAAAAAATTCAAAATATTGAAAAGAATAAAAGACGCATTTCATTATTTCAATAGGATATTGGTTAATAATCGCCAACTTTAACGGAAAAAATTCAAAATATTGAAAAGAATAAAAGACGCATTTCATTATTTCAATAGGATATTGGTTAATAATCGCCAACTTTAACTCAAAAAATTCAAAATATTGAAAAGAATAAAAGACGCATTTCATTATTTCAATAGGATATTGGTTAATAATCGCCAACTTTAACGGAAAAAATTCAAAATATTGAAAATAATAAAAGACGCATTTCATTATTTCAATAGGATATTGGTTAATAATCGCCAACTTTAACGCAAAAAATTCAAAATATTGAAAAGAATAAAAGACGCATTTCATTATTTCAATAGGATATTGGTTAATAATCGCCAACTTTAACGCGAAAATTCTAAATATTGAAAAGAATAAAAGACGCATTTCATTATTTCAATAGGATATTGGTTAATAATCGCCAACTTTAACGCAAAAAATTCAAAATATTGAAAAGAATAAAAGACGCATTTCATTATTTCAATAGGATATTGGTTAATAATCGCCAACTTTAACGCAAAAAATTCAAAATATTGAAAAGAATAAAAGACGCATTTCATTATTTCAATAGGATATTGGTTAATAATCGCCAACTTTAACGCAAAAAATTCAAAATATTGAAAATAATAAAAGACGCATTTCATTATTTCAATAGGATATTGGTTAATAATCGCCAACTTTAACGCAAAAAATTCAAAATATTGAAAATAATAAAAGACGCATTTCATTATTTCAATAGGATATTGGTTAATAATCGCCAACTTTAACGCGAAAATTCAAAATATTGAAAAGAATAAAAGACGCATTTCATTATTTCAATAGGATATTGGTTAATAATCGCCAACTTTAACGCAAAAAATTCAAAATATTGAAAAGAATAAAAGACGCATTTCATTATTTCAATAGGATATTGGTTAATAATCGCCAACTTTAACGAGCAAATTGAAATAGTTCTTTTTATAAAATAACCTTGGCCATCTTGTTGAAATGTTGCCTCTCCGCTTCAGCTGTGGATCCGTTTTCTCTCCCACTAAAGAGCTTGTGAAATCATTCTTAGGCATTGGCTGAACTATTCCAGGGCAACATTTCAACAAGTTGGGCAAGCGAAAAGACATTTTATAAAATCAACTATTACTGAAAAACCACGAAAAAAACCTGTATTTTATTGAACGTAAGATGGAAGCACTTTCTCAAGATACGCAGTATACGTTTTCCGGAAATTTGATAAGGAAAAGTTTTATAAACGCAGGCTTCGTCATCCTTTTATCGAACGCTCTTCATTAGTGAGTCACACTCGATAAAGATTAGCATGTCCACTCGTCAAGAGATTTCATTGGCGATTAGATGACGAACAACATTCCAATCAAATAATTTATACAATACGAATTATCTATATTGTGATATCGGGATGTTTACATTTTGTTGTGATGGGTGAAGCAGTGGCGTCGACAATGTAAGTTTTTCAGTTTCATCCTCCCCCCCCCTTTAAAAAATCAAATTTATAAATGAATGGTTTAGGGTATACAATAGAAGTTTCGCGGTGAAGGAAGTTCTAGCTAATTGTTGAATTAATAAATATTATAACATATATTTATTATCCTTACTGTATAAACAAAAATACCAAAACAACTTTTTAATATTCTCCAGACGAAAAATGCTGAGTAAGTATACGTTAAATATGACCTTGTATAATAGAGCTAAAACGTTATTTTACTCCACCTTGAACTTCACTTCCAACTAACTTTTTATTCCAAAGGAACAAAATTCGAGGCAAAGACAATTAAAATTAGTCTCGTATTATATGAAATTTTTCCACAACTTTGTACGTCAAATTTGGATGAGTTTAAACAAGAATCGATTGGAGTTGACAGAGAATATGTAAGTAAGATGTCTACGTGTATAGGTGAATAATATTTTTCGCCAATCATGATAATAGATGGAAATATACGCTATAGTCGCGTCTATACATTCTCCGTTAACCCTAATAGATTCTTGATGTAAAAACAGGCAAGCCCATTGACGCGAGTCGCTATTGTGAAAGCTCAAAATGCCAAACATAGACGTTTTTCATTATAATGTTTTCCTTTTTTGCAATTGTCTCTGGGCGTCTGAATAAACAACTTCAGGAAGAAGACTATCTCATTTCCAACAGACACACTGGGAAGGGGGAAAGGACAGGGGGGTCAGGGGAGGTGTAGGATATCCGCTGACTACCTCCATCGCTTAATGTTCAACCGGAGGACTCATTTTCTACTTTAATTGTGGTAAAAAATAGAGCGCATCTTACGTCAGGAATAAAGCTCAGTGCGTAAATCGAATTACTTAATAGGTAACATTATATTCGTTTTGTTAATTTTCCGGAAAATTTTCTGAATTGCGGAAAAATTAAAATTTAAACTTTTTAAGGGTTTTTAATTTTTTTTTAAACTTTTTATCGAGATAAAATGTCTAATAACAGTAAATATACTACAAAACATTAATAGTGTTACATTGTTAATCAGTTTAATCTAGTCTTGACGTTTAGTTTTACTTTTATATTCGAAAAATTGAGGTGAAAATGCCACAATATTAGACTAATCATGGAATGGAAACATTTTTATTTTTTTCGGAAAAATACGGAAAATTTTCCTGAAAAAAGACTTCGGTCATTTTCCGGAAATTTTCCGATTTACAACACTACATTATATTCTTTTTCTGCCGAATAGTATAGCTCCGGCAAAATTTATGTAAAATTATCAGATGTAACCAAAAACAGAGTACATTTACAGCTTCTTTTTAAATTTTAAACTTTGTAAAATTATTTCTATTCGGATCCTGTTTCGCTTGTAATTAGAATCAATTAAAATTGAAGGACTTTGGAAAGATTTAGATCTTTGGATTGCGTATAATAATAATCAGCTAGGCTAATACCCATGGTACCACCTTAGGCCTAAGTCATCAAGCGACTTTTGAAACCATTAATTCAGGTGGCCGGGTTACAACGCGTAGGAGGGTGGTAGCAAGCCCTGCATGCCACGCGAGCCAACAGCTCCCTACACTCACTATTATCGTATAATGAAAGGTCAAGAGGGCCCTAATTAACGCGACAACTTACTTAAGATTCGCGTACATTTAGAATAATACTGAAGGATTATAGAGTGGCTAGAAATATTTTATATAAGACTGGGGGTTTAAGTATAGATGAAGACCCGTTTTATGAAAGTGAACGGCTAAACTTCCAAGAGTGCTTTGAGGACCTTTCCAGTGGTGTCAAAGCAATTTGAAATTCCCGTTGAAACGTCAACGGGGCTTTACTTAACCTCGCTATTATTTCAATTGGAACTTCCGTGTCTATTTCACGATAGAAAAAAAGGGTATGACGTGAAATATATATGTATAAAAAAGGTTGAAGTGAATCTGCCAAACAGCTATAAATAACTTCGTTTTGGAATACGAAGCGTATAGTAGCCAGTGGAAAGAGCCGAGCTATTATTAAGTACCTAGAACACTTCCGCGGTTAGATCCTCGTCCTCGTTGCTCAACGTGAACTAAACGAGTAGAAACGTTTTCAACTTTAATTGGACCGAATGTTGCCTGGTAATAAAACGCCATCATTTTAGGCAGCGTTGCCAGACGTCCTATAATTATAGGAAAAATCTTTAATTTTGCCACAAAACTTTCGGTGTCCTATAATTTTAACAGTGTACTATATCGGGCGTTTTTTCCGATTTTTCGATATTGATGACCTATAAATCCTATAATCTGAAAATCTCTTACTGTAAGCGTTAACCGTCGAAGAATTTAATAATAAATGTGATGAATAAATGTGTTTTTATTATTTTTAATATTTTATTGGTTTTTATCTAAAAGGTTTTATTTTACCATACGTCAATGGGTTTATTTGAAAGTGAAATTTTATCAAACATCAGTGGGATATCCGATGCAATATCGAAACTACCGCCAAATACAATGTGTCCTATAATTGGAACTGGAAATCTATAATTTTTAGTCCTTGGGCCTATAATTTGATTTTGGCTATCTGGCAAGTGGCTACGCTGATTTTAGGTCGAGAATGAAACGGTTATGGAACCGTAAGGAATAGAATCCCGCGATTAAAATAAAGAGAACAGTCGAGCGAAATTAAATCCACATCCGTCAAAAGGAGAAACTAAATCTACGAGGGTTAAATATTACGGACAATTTTTGGGCATTAGAAAAATAGTTTAATTTTAAACCAGTTGGGAACCAGTTTAAGCCGCGCCGAACCAAAACTAGAAACAAATGGACGCCATTGACTGAAGGCGTCAATTTTCCATCCGTGAAAATATTTGGACAACTCTTCGTAGAGTGGGAAACTGTAGAACATAGTTCAATTACCCTCGGTTTCACCGAACTAAAGTCCCCGCCTTTAACGGTACAATTTACTAAGACAGCGCCCTACCATACGCGAAAAAGGACACGCCACATCCGCGTAGAAAAATGCCCGAAACAGGGCGAATGTTATCCACGGCACCATCTTACTCATAGTCGCTCAAAGCGCTGCCCACGGAGGGCTTCGAGAGTTTTAATTCGGAACGTATCGGATGACCGACAATTTTATCATAAAGTAAAGCAAAGAGATGATAACGAAATAGGCGTGAAGGCGACTGAAGAGTGAAGATATGTCCGCGACGAAGTAATGAATCGTAAAAATGCTTATTTTTCTCTCTGACTGTCTAATATTTATATTGACAGACGGAGTCGTGTCAATGCCGAAAAAGACAACAGCACAAGGTTTTCTCGAACGTTATTTTTACCACTAAAATTGTAAACAGATAACCGAATCTGGAGCTTATATTCGGTTAGTGATTAGAGAAGCGATAATATATAAACTGCCTTAAAAAAACTTAATTTGGCCATTTTTTCCAAGTCTAATTTGAAGTCGTTACGACAAAACGGCACACTTTTATAAAATAATGGCCTAAAACGACACTTTTTCATAACCCAAAACGGCACACTTTTTTTAAAACTAAAAACGGCCCACTTTTATAAATGTAATTTCGTTGGTTTTTTAGACGTAAATATTGGGCGTCTGATTTTGCTCTGACATCGAATTTTTCTCAAAATCTATATTAGGTGGTAGAGTTTTAAAATTTTCCGGGTTTTCGTTCTAATTTCTAATTTTCAGAAAATTCTAGAAAGATTTTCATGTTTTTCAATTTTTTTTTGAGCGGTAAGTGTTAGACGAAACCTTTCAATGAGAAAGTTATCCACCATACCTGAAAACGTAAGTTCGGTCAAAAAATAAAATTCTGAAAATTAGAAAATAGAATATTCCCTAAAAATGTATGATAGATTTTGATAAAAATAAGATAATGGTGAACGTTCCCTAACAATTTAAAAACTCTACCTATTAAAGATTTTGATAAAAATAAGATAATGGTGAATGTTCCCTAAAAGTTTAAAAACTCTACCTATTATAGATTTTGATAAAAATAAGATAATGGTGAACGTTCCCTAACAATTTAAAAACTCTACCTATTAAAGATTTTGATAAAAATAAGATAATGGTGAATGTTCCCTAAAAGTTTAAAAACTCTACCTATTATAGATTTTGATAAAAATAAGATAATGGTGAATGTTCATCAAAAATTTAAAAACTCTACCTATTATAGATTTTGATAAAAATAAGATAATGGTGAATGTTCCCTAAAAGTTTAAAAACTCTACCTATTATAGATTTTGATAAAAATAAGATAATGGTGAATGTTCCCTAAAAGTTTAAAAACTCTACCTATTATAGATTTTGATAAAAATAAGATAATGGTGAATGTTCCCTAAAAGTTTAAAAACTCTACCTATTATAGATTTTGATAAAAATAAGATAATGGTGAATGTTCCCTAAAAGTTTAAAAACTCTACCTATTATAGATTTTGATAAAAATAAGATAATGGTGAATGTTCCCTAAAAGTTTAAAAACTCTACCTATTATAGATTTTGATAAAAATAAGATAATGGTGAATGTTCCCTAAAAGTTTAAAAACTCTACCTATTATAGATTTTGATAAAAATAAGATAATGGTGAATGTTCATCAAAAATTTAAAAACTCTACCTATTATAGATTTTGATAAAAATAAGATAATGGTGAATGTTCCCTAAAAGTTTAAAAACTCTACCTATTATAGATTTTGATAAAAATAAGATAATGGTGAATGTTCATCAAAAATTTAAAAACTCTACCTATTATAGATTTTGATAAAAATAAGATAATGGTGAATGTTCCCTAAAAGTTTAAAAACTCTACCTATTATAGATTTTGATAAAAATAAGATAATGGTGAATTTTCCCTAAAAGTTTAAAAACTCTACCTATTATAGATTTTGATAAAAATAAGATAATGGTGAATGTTCCCTAAAAGTTTAAAAACTCTACCTATTATAGATTTTGATAAAAATAAGATAATGGTGAATGTTCCCTAAAAGTTTAAAAACTCTACCTATTATAGATTTTGATAAAAATAAGATAATGGTGAATGTTCCCTAAAAGTTTAAAAACTCTACCTATTATAGATTTTGATAAAAATAAGATAATGGTGAATGTTCCCTAAAAGTTTAAAAACTCTACCTATTATAGATTTTGATAAAAATAAGATAATGGTGAATGTTCCCTAAAAGTTTAAAAACTCTACCTATTATAGATTTTGATAAAAATAAGATAATGGTGAATGTTCATCAAAAATTTAAAAACTCTACCTATTATAGATTTTGATAAAAATAAGATAATGGTGAATGTTCCCTAAAAGTTTAAAAACTCTACCTATTATAGATTTTGATAAAAATAAGATAATGGTGAATGTTCCCTAAAAGTTTAAAAACTCTACCTATTATAGATTTTGATAAAAATAAGATAATGGTGAATGTTCATTAAAAATTTAAAAACTCTACCTATGGTAATGGTTTTAGAACATATTTTAAAGGTTTTAAGCTAGAATAGTTTTGTAAAATAAATTTTGCCGTTGTGAACTATAAAATTTTTGAAGGTTGAAAAGTATACTGTGCCGTTTTGGACTAAGAAAAGTGTATGTACGTTGAATACTACTGTAGTGTTTAGCTCTCCGAGGGGACTATGTCCCCTAAGAGGGGTTTTACAATCACCGTGTCTGTCTGTGGGTCTGTCTGTCTGGGCTGCGAACGCGTACGCGTTTTCGGGGCTAAATGTAATCACTGCGTTCGCAGTTTCTTGGAATTAGGGAAAAGCTTTTTCCAAAAGAGCCGTCTTTTTGTCATTGGGTGTTGTATAATTATTTTTCAATTTGCGTTAGTGTCGGGCGGTATTCGAACCAGACCCCTACTGCACGACAGGTGAGGTATATTTTGGCTTGCCAACTTGTTTTAATACCCTTTTTTATAAAGTTTAAATCCAATGTGGAAATTGAATAAAGATATATCACGCTGAACGCACGTGCATGAAGATATTCAAGTAGGATTTCCTAGATGACGTCATACGGCACTAATCCACTAGTGGCTATCTCTAACCCCGCGCTCGCGTATGACATTTAATAAATTACCATCATTACTTTTACCAAAAGTGACATAATTACCAAAAGTGTGACAATCCCTGTACTTTCGTATGCTAAAGTTTTAATGAATGCTCGACTCCCGATCGACCACATAAAAGACTATTTAATGTCGCCTTTCTGGATCTTTTTTTTGTCTATGGTACTATATCGTAGGTAGATGGCGATAGCATCTCCACAGAACGACGAAAAATCAAAAAATACACTAACTTTGACCAGCGCTACTTAGTTCCTCCGTTCTTCACTAGGAGGCGTTATTTGTTGGTTTTAACTTCCTTCCCTCCCCAAGGCCTACTTTCCCTTCTCCCCTCCCAACTTGTATTTCGCTCGTAACATTCATTAAGAAATAGCTCCGATTGACGCACTTATGGTAATTATGTCACTTTTGCTTTTACCCAATTGAATGAAATCTCGTGTATGGCACGGGTAATCCGGATCGTTATCGAGTTTTTATTGACGACTACCACCATTCCGCGATAAAAACGTGAGCAAACACTGATGAATTATCTCGCGATATGCCAGCGATCACGTAAGGACAGAGCGCCTTAGTGACACGGGTACAATTCTGATCTTAACGAGAAAAAACCAACAATCGACGTCAAGTAGAAATAACGAGCCGGAGTCGGCCGATTTCGGAAAATAAGCTCATTTCGGGGTTTTGATATTTTTCGTCTTTGTCATCTTTCGGGTGGCCAAAACTATACCTCCGGGAAAACCAACCTCATCCGTTAGTTAACGATACGTTAATATGACGGGGATTACGCCTTTAATAACGGTGCTAGATGAGATCGATCTTTTAGGATTTTTTTCAATCGAAAAGGAATGAAAATTGTGGGAGTATTGGCGAAATGGCCTTATTGCGTGCCGGTAACTCAATCACCGATAAACCCTCTTGCTTGAATTGTGTAACGCTAAATAAAGGGTCACCACTAAAGTCCGTCTAGTATCTTTATAAGTCGTATTGTCGCCAAATTTACCTCTTCCCCCTCCTTCGACCGTAACGTCACTCAAAGATAACGCGATAGCGTCAGCAAGGTTGTCAGCTAACCAATACGACACGTCACCCGAGATGGTCAGAGCAAAATAACGCGTCTACGGATGAAATAATGGACGGTCGATAGGTATTCGATTCATCCAATTTATCTACTTTGTTCGTTATTTGTTCTTTGTTTCAAGTACTTTCGCCAATAAGGAATAGATACTTTTTACGACACGTGAAAAACGGACACGTGAAAAGCAGGCACGTGAATCCAAGACAGTTACGCCGAGTTTTGTTTAAACAGCTAATGCGATTACCAAATTGCTTACAGGGTCATTAGAGGTTCAATTTTAACGATTTTATTGATTCTAGATGGCGCCAATTTAACGTTTCAGCTGTATGGGAATAAATAGTTTCAAAATTATTACCAAATAAATTTATAACAGTATTGCAAATTATGTTTTAAAAAAAAATCTATGAAGAAAAGTCTATAAAATAAAACCATAAAAATTAAAAGTATAAAATGTTTTTATCGGCGTCACGAGCGCAAGTTATTTAATTACTTTACTTGCACGCGAGTTTTGCACCCGTGTTTCAGATTCCGAAGGGTCTAGCGACTGCAGCGCGTGCTATCTAAGTGACGTAGATGAAACATTGTCACATGACCTCCCGTATTTTATAGAAACACCTATTTAAAATTTCTGACCGTGCCATCTTGGAGCAACAAACACAGCAGCCCACACAAGGAGAACGCAACCCGTCAAAAGTCGTGGATTTTCTTGTGTACAATTTTCATTGGTTAGACGCTTTAGCGCCTGCTGCCGTCGGAAGGGGAAAATTAGGAAATTGTATTCCCCTACCCCCGCCCGTAAAACGATCAGCGTAAAGGCTCGTCCAATGAAATTTGTACACAACACTGCGTTCGCGTGTTTAAAAGCTAGCTGCGTTCTCCTTGTGTTTGTTGCTCCTAGGTGCCATCTGGTAAACCTTTGTCTACCAAGCACACTACGGGCCTTCTAAGGACATTTGAAGGCCATCTTATGGGATATTCCGATATTTGATTATTTAAAGCGCATCTCTCGAAAAAAATAAGTAGTTTCGTTATTATATTTAGGAATTTGTTTACCGTGAACTTCAAAGTATACGTATTTCGAGGAAGGGGGGGGGACGTTGAACTTGGCAGAGTTCGAACCTCTAATCAAAAATAATGAGTGGAAAATGTCATTGAACACTGAATGGATTATAAAACAAGTTGGAAAACGAAAATAGTACCTCTTCTCGTACGTTGCTTAAGCGGACAATTCTCTCGTGCTTTATTTAAATTCACGCATAGTCAAACTATACTCGGTTTTAAGTGAGGTTTTTCGAAAACATCTTTTTCGATTATATTACACGCGCTACTATTTCTGAAATTATTATAAATTGGCAAACCATAATAATAATCAGCTAGGCTAATACCGAAGGCACCACCCTAGGCCTAAGTCATCGAGCGACTTTTAAAGCCCTTAATTCAGGTGGCCGGGTTACAATGCGTAGGAGGGTGGTGGCAAGCCTTGCATGCCACGCGAGCTAACAGCTCCCTACATTAACTATTACCGTTAACCTCGACAAGTTTTTATGGAAGGGGAAACCGAAGAGCTCGGGGGAAAACCCCTTAAACCACTGGGGAGAGAACTTGCAAACTCAACGCGGAAGGAGTAACTCCGAGTTTTCACCCAGTTTCATCGGTGGCTTAGTAAAAAAACAGTTGCCTGCCATTTATTAGAACCGGGTTCGATTCCTGTCCGGCACAAATGTATTCTTTTCCACCCAAGATTAATTTTTTTTTGGCTTACATTCAATCGGTTTGTATTCCTGAATTTCTCAACTAAGTAATAATTTTTTTTTGGTTCAATGGTTGAACACGCGCCTGATACGCGAGTGACCCAGGTTTGAATACCAACCGATGCTATTGGCCTCAGCTATTGGCCTCAGCACTCTGTCCGTCTTTAACGTCAAAACAAAGTAATAATCAACAGCACAATCCAAACAACTCCAACACAACGCACGAATACACCCAGGGCGACTGCAATATCTCAGATCACGTAATTAGAGCGGTAATAAAAGTTGCCTTTCCTACGTCTCTGGAAACTGCGAACACAATGATAACACTTTGCCCGGGTTGCCAACTGCGAACACAGTTCTAACACTTTGCCTCGTGACGTCAACTGCGAACACAGTCCCACACACAGACAAACACGGCGAAGGCAATACCTCTCCGTGAACAAGTTCAATCGGAGAGGTTAAAAACCCCTAATAAGACGGGCAAAAAATATGTAAAAAATCTAAGCACTTTAGAAAAGTTAATAACATTCTTGGTAATTAATCTTTTTACTTTCAACCAAACTGGGTAGAATATTATCGTCCTTGGTTGTAGAATATTTGTAGACAATAGAGCGCCCTAAGCTAAACTAAAATTGGATTGGTCAGTACGGTGGTCATTTTTGCTAATTGTAGTGGGGTGGTGGGGTGGTTAGCGCTTTCGCCTCGCAGGAAGAGTAGCCGGGTTCGAGTCAGGGGCGGATTAACCCTTTCGGCGCTTTAGGCACAGAAAAATTTGGCGCCCCTTGGTATTGGTCAGCTAAGGAGGGGCGTATCGGTTTTTAAAAAATAAATATATATATTTTAGTTTCCCCAAATCTTTTCGGCGTTATTTCGAGTAGGGGCAAGCCAAGTACATGGACCGTGGGGCTTTATCAGAGTTTTGGCGCCCCTAGAAAAATGGCGCCCTAGGCATGTGCCTACTTTGCCTAATGGTTAATACGCGCCTGGTTCGAGTTCAGCTTGTGGCACTGGGTGGAAACTCGGAACAGCTCCTTCCGCGTTGAGTTTGCGAGTTCTCTCCCCACTGGTTTAAGGGGTTTTCCCTCGAGTTCTTCAGTTTCCCCTTACCATAAAAACGTTTAGAGGTTAACGGTAATAGTTAGTGGAGGGAGCTGATGGCTCGCGTGGCATGCGGGGTTTGCCACCACCCTCCTACGCGTTGAAACCCGGCCACCTGTTTAAAGGCATTATAAGAAGCTAGATGACTTGGGCCTAAGGTGATGCCTTGGGTATTATTATTATTTCACCCATCACTATGTTTTCTTCCAAAACTGTCTAATTATTAATAATTACAAACTAACTGTGAATTTGTAAAAACATTTTGCATTTTGAAAATGGTTTTCAAAATGCATTTAGTATTTTAATTTTGAGCTGCAAAAACCATTTTACATTTTACATTTTGAATTTAGAAAAACCAATTTTCAAAATGCATTTTGTATATTGCATTTTGAGTTATGGAGAAAGTATTTTGCATTTTGAGTTATGGAGGAAGTATTTTGCATTTTACATTTTGAGTTATGGAGAAAGTATTTTGCATTTTACATTTTGAGTTATGGAGAAAGTATTTTGCATTTTACATTTTGAGTTATGGAGAAAGTATTTTGCATTTTACATTTTGAGTTATGGAGAAAGTATTTTGCATTTTACATTTTGAGTTATGGAGAAAGTATTTTTCATTTTGAGTTATGGAGAAAGTATTTTGCATTTTACATTTTGAGTTATGGAGAAAGTATTTTGCATTTTACATTTTGAGTTATGGAGAAAGTATTTTGCATTTTGAGTTATGGAGAAAGTATTTTGAATTTTACATTTTGAGTTATGGAGAAAGTATTTTGCATTTTACATTTTGAGTTATGGAGAAAGTATTTTGCATTTTGAGTTATGGAGAAAGTATTTTGCATTTTGAGTTATGGAGAAAGTATTTTGCATTTTGAGTTATGGAGAAAGTATTTTGCATTTTGAGTTATGGAGAAAGTATTTTGCATTTTACATTTTGAGTTATGGAGAAAGTATTTTGCATTTTACATTTTGAGTTATGGAGAAAGTATTTTGCATTTTACATTTTGAGTTATGGAGAAAGTATTTTGCATTTCACATTTTGCGTTTTGAAAAAAGGCATGTTACCGCGAATACCACGTTATGCGTTCCCAAAAACTTTTCAATATTTGATATGAAAAATAGCCGGGTGTAAATATAACCGAGGCTTCGGAAAATGTGTACACGCTTTCTATCGGTCAAAGAGAAATGCAGAGGAAGAGAAGCGAATTGGGGCCAGACGAGGAAGACCCAAAAGTGCAATTCAGTCTGCCTTTTTGTGAGCGGACCAAGGAAATTGCGGGGGTGCATGTGTACCGTTCTCATACACCGGAAGGAAATAAAAGGTTTTTTTCCCGTAATAACTGGCGTCGCGACGTGATATATTGGAAATTTCTTATTATTAGTTAATACAAAAGTCTATAATATCGTTCCATAAGTTTGTAATATTTTACTGAGAAATAGTAACGGAGTGACGTCATTACAAGAAGAAAATATCCCCCTAGCGAG
Organism: Leiobunum rupestre; assembly: GCF_980474605.1. NCBI lineage: Eukaryota > Metazoa > Arthropoda > Arachnida > Opiliones > Sclerosomatidae > Leiobunum > Leiobunum rupestre. The sequence goes on along the minus strand of NC_143390.1, from coordinate 25,807,985 downwards.
GCGCTGTCAAAGGCTACGTGTGACGCGTTAGCGAGCGGACCCAAAACGTCAATGAAGCCCGTAATGCGGTCTTGAGATTTTCCCATGCAATTTTACGTTGAGAAAGTTTTAACTTGATTTGTGAAAAACATTTTTGGTTGCCATGGCAAAACGAATGGCCATTGAAACTTTTCCCTTTAGAAGCTTTCAAGGTACATGAACGTCTACTTAACCCCCGAGTTTGAAAAAAATCGGGGATAAACACCTCGGGATGTCTCCTTGTCAGTAAAACTTTTGCATGTGAAGAATTGGAAGTGTTACACTTATGGTTAATACTATTTGAAGAAATTGTTTAAAAAAATGGCGTGTGAAACTTCCCTAAGTGCTCAAAACGACTCGATGTCGGTAAACAAAGCTACAAATGTTGAAGTTCAACTTACACGTATGCAAATCCAGATAGGAAAAGCGCTATATGATAGAACTAATGTTTGACGGGTTAACGCATAGATATAGTAAACGTATATAAAGGTCTAGATAAAATATTTCCAAGGGAGTGAATACGGAGGTGACAGCTAGCAGAAACGCGTAATTTCTGCAGGCTATCCTTATAAGGCGCTATCTATCGGTAAGAAAGCTCGTGCTATCGTCGCGAGAGCCATTGTCTTCTGCTTAAAATTATACTAAAAGTCACCAACAGATGGTGTCTAAAGACTACGGCCTGCGGAAAGGTCAAGCACTTAGTACTAAAATGCTAAGAGAGCTCGCGCTCTTGGTCACGTGCCTTCCTCGGTGTCTGCTAGGTGTCAATTCCGTATTTTATGTTAGGCTTAGACGCCCCGAAATTTATCTAGACCTTTATATACATTTCTTATATCTATGGGTTAACGACATAAATTGACAAATTAGTCATCCAAAAATACGTGAGCAAATTGTTTATTAGCACGGTGAAAAATTGGGGCGGAGCTAGGCAATGATGGGGGAACTGAAATAAGAAAGCTATGACAATGCAAAAACCATGTACGGAATTGTGTTGAGGTTAATTACCCGCTTTGTTTATGTGGCCTAGTAACACCTTTTCAAGAATGATGAATGATTATTCATTAAAATCTAAAATAAGACAAATTAATTCAAAACGGCACATTTCGCGGACTGGAATAAACACGGAACTTTTAATTTCAGGCGAAGAAGAACGTAGAATAGAAGCGGATAATTAAAATTAATTTGTTTTTGTTCAACTTTAGTAGTAGGCCTGTGAGAGGCATTAGAAGTCGCTGGCTAACTTAGGCCTAAGGTGGTACCACGTCTTGGGTATTAGCCTAGCTATTATTATAGTGGTTAACACTTTCACCTCGCAGCAAAAGTGGCCAGCAGGGGCGTAGGAACGTTCTAGAAGTTGGAGGGGGCAAAGATAAACGAAAAGGGGTCTGGAGAATGGTTTTGAATTTTTAATTTAGTGTAGCTTCTCCGAATGCATGTGTATATTTTACTACTATATACATTGGCGGGAAAAGACTGAAATTTAAACACAGTTGAGGTTCTATAAGCTGTATATGCTTTTAAAATGATAATTTGAGCCAGTTGGAGGGGGCAATAACATTAGTTGCCCCTCCTAGCAAAATTCTAGGCAGGGGCATTGCCCCCCTTGTCCCCCCACCTTGTTCCTACGCCCCTGGGAGCCAGGATTCGATACCAGCTTTTGGCTGTGACCGGATTAGCCACAACCCTTCCCGCCGTGAAAAGGGAATCAGGCCCTGTTGTAATGCAGGTTATAAACGTAGCTTATTATTATTTTTATTAATATTGTTATTATTATTATTATTAGAGTAATAATACATAGATTCACCGACTTCTCCCTAGAAACTACGTGTTACCTTTTTATTAATACTTATTCGAAAGTGAAACCCGCAACAAAATCCATCTTAACGTTTATATCGAAAAGGTTTCACGAATTTTATTAGATTTTCAGTTTCTTCGCGAAGAAATGGGATGAGAGAGACGGGAAACGACCCCTGGTGGTTACCGTTGAAAGTTCGTTGACACCGAAAATATCCGTCCATTTCTAAGCGGCGAGACTTCGTAATAATAAATTCACCAGTCGAAGGCGGGGAAAGGCTTAACTCTGTTTTTTAAACAAGAAATTACCATAGTATATGTATCCGTAATTTCTCTACGCGGATCCTAGGAGACTAACTCAGTTAAAAAAAAATACCCCCACCGAAGTAAAATGTTGGTATCTCACTTTTTTGGATCACTAGGGAACTCGCCTGTGGGACGTGAGAAAAGGTAAACACAGACTACTTCCGGAAATGCGTTGGTTTATGTTTTGTTATTTTAACCTCATCCCCGTGGCGATAAAGCTAGCGGACGAAAACAATATGACAGGATAGCTCGTTCGGCGGAAAGGTGGCGATTTCCCCACCTTCGACTGAACTGTTAGGTAATTCTTAAGCGTCCCAAATGTCGGCTTAACCCTGTACACCGGTGTACTGAGGCTGGAACACTTCTACAGGCGACTGGCCTATTTTGATCTACAACATTCGAAAATGAGGTCGATACTGACAAAAGTAAATGAACCGAATTTATCAGACTGCTATACTCCCCATGTTGGGGCGTTTTCCTTATGAAGTTACTTTTTGACCTCGAATTTGAAATTTTGAGCGCTCCTAGGACGAAATAAAAACGTTTTTGTTTTTATGAAACCATTTTTCATACATAGAGATAGCTATACCCACAATTCCCAAGTGCAATTTATCGCGTCAAAAGACGGGGATGGAAATAAGCTTTTATTTAACTCGATTTTCTCTTAATTTTCATAAGGATTCTGAGCGCTATTTCGATAACTTCGGTTCATTTACTTCTGAGTATTAAAAGTTTATAAATAGTCTTCCGTAGTAATATTTTAGCAATTTATCACGCGGTTCCGATTATTTTCAAACTACGCTTCAAATTTGAAAGAAATTAAATATAAAAAAAAAGAAATTGCGCGAGAGGTCAACCAACTCTCTTCTGAGAAATATTAAATATAGAATATTTAAAGACTTTTAAAAGATGGTACGCTTTTAAAAAGGTAAACGCAGTCTCACGTCAACCGAACCGAGACTAAGTAAAGATAAAAGCGCGGATGTAAAAACGAAAAGACGATAGTCTTTCCGGCGGAAGGAAAACGAAACAAAACTAAATCAAAGTTAAACAAGGAGGTTTTAGAGGTCGCTCCCCTCGTCGAATGACCAGGGAAGCTAGATACCTTACAGCTAGTTAGAGGTCATTGGTCATGGTACGACTCCCTTCCCTCAAGCCCCTCTTATTAAGTTCTCGGACGAAGGGTCAAACGCCTTTAACTCGCGACTAAGAGAGCCGCGACACGTCCACTACTTCCCCAATTCTCCCCTTTTACGAGTTGGTTCGGGGCAAATCGAGGAAGTCCTTCTACGTTTTGGGATTAAACCCACGGGCGCTTTCACGAACAGGTATCGAGTTAGCGGAACAACTCGAAACTGAGAGTTTATCCTATTTTTGCAGCTTTATTAGCGAAGGCTTAAAGGTGAAGTTCTCCAAAGGTCGGGTTCAATCTAAATCCATTAGATAGAAAACGGTACGTTATTTATTACAAGGTTAAACCTACAGGAAGTAACTGTTCCTTTTTAAAATAAATTACAACGGTTTAATGGGGAACGGCCAAGCTTTTCCAAATATGGCCTTATTTCCGTATCAAAAGATTAACAAGACGTTCAATATACTAACACGTACCTTTTTTTGTCTTGAAAAAATAGCTTTTGGCCCAAAAAGTTGAAACGAAAAATAACGCCAGGTGTTTGGGTTTGAATTTTCGCCGCCATCTTAGGGGCTGCCGCCAGCGCCCCTAACCCCGTATGAGTGATTTGCGAACTATCCTAACTTTTAAAATCGCGCAATTTAGGCTTAGGTCTCTTATAACTGGAACATATTTTTTGCGTCTTCAGCAGCGCGCGCTTTTACGTTGTTTTTCTGTCTCACCAGGTGTCGCGGCGGACGCGCGCTTTTCGATTTCCCGAAATTTCTTTATTTTATCATAGACAGTATATATCAATAAGGGGACGAGAAAACACCTAGCTTCCACTGCATTAACGTCGTTGTTTCTCTCACTGACGCTCTGTTATTGAAAAAGGGGGGAACAAACGTAAGCTTCTAAGCGCTTCAAATGACCTTGAATTCTCCCGTTTTTAAAGTACGGCCATCTTTATTCAGTTTGGGCCCTAGCATCGATACGCACTCTTGCAGTTGGCTGCAAAGCGACTGTGATGGGGTCTCAAAATCAGAGCGTATTCTTGTCCCCTTAGGGATGTCTATGATTTTATTAAAAATTAACCACTCAATATTTTTTGATGCGGTTTTCGCCATAAATTTTAGTTTTTAATGGGCTATAGGGCTATCTAACTGGTTAAAGCTTGACCGTTCCCCTTTAAGTTACAGCTAAAAATTTTATAAAGAAAACTAAATTTCACTAAATACCTTACGCAAGTCCTAACCGTCGTGGCGTTATTGGACTAGTGAAAACTAGCCCTTAGAAACCAAAATCATATTGAATTACGCGAGCAGTCATTCAAATTGGCAGCTGATTAATGTAGGTTAGTTCCGCACCCTTTAAAATTCTGATCCGCCCCCTTTGCAACTCGCCAGCCCCGGGGGCCCCGGGTATCCCTGGCAATGACGTCACGAATGGAGAAAGAGAGAGATAGAGTCGTTTATGATAAGGGGGGGGGAGGGAATCTATTAAGAGAAGTGCGCGCAAACCTCTCTCGGCACACAAGGAAGCTTCTAAAAGGATTTCAAATGGCGGCTCCAAAGCGCCGTGCCAAGAATAGTCGAATTAAAGACGGGGGATGGGTAAAGGCTAACTAGCCTTCATTTTGATTGAATTGTCAGATGTAATATCGAAGCCTCTCTTTATATAAGGCGCGGGGCTTATAGAAGCGGCTATTTATAGCGACGCGCCTCGCTCTACTGGGAATTTAAACCAGCTAATTACCGGGAAAGGTCGTCCGGCGATGGATGAAAAAAATGTTTTCAGCCTACCGCCAATAGCTTCATATTATGTTCTTCCAAATTTAGACGCTTCATTTTCCAATAATGACGCTTGAATGTTAGAGGAGATTATTCTTGACGAAATCGCGACTTCGGAGATTAGGATTTGGTTGTCTTCTTATTAATAATTTTAGTTTTAAATTAAATCCCGATTTTCAAATGAAATTCAAATAATGAATCGTCACGCGTTTGCAATAATTACGAGGAATTAGCTCAACTTTTAACTAATTAAACTTTGCTCGTTAAAAATTCTTCGCTTAAGAATACCCGCTTAAGAATACCCGCTTAAGTAGAAAATTAATATTGTTGGAAATTATGTCGCTTTGATGCTAAAATTCAATAACGTTCTAACAAACGGGCAAAATGAAAAGTTGAGCTCACCACTTTGTCCTTGAGAAAGAGAGCGTAAGACGGGACCTCTTTGGAGCAGCCAGCGCTGTGGGTGCGACGCAAGAGACGAGTTAACTTCCGGCTTTTACTTTCGGCCGCGCTTTCGTCACCCGGAATCTGTTCGGAATTACTTCCGGTCGAACCTTTGCGACTGTTACGCCACTGTCGCCTCCTGTCGAATTCCGTCAGCTCGTCCGAACTTTGACTACCTTTCACTTGGAGAACAGGGTCTGCGGGAAATAGAAATGTCACTTTCGCCCAACGACAAATCCAATTTCGAATTTCTTACCGTCAGCCGCTCCGATGTCGTCGAAGGTGGAACACTTCCTCTCGAATTCGAAAGCCACGGCGTCCGTGCCGAAGGAGGGGGTGTCGCCGGCGCTGCTCGAACCCCAAGATGGACTACTCTCTTCTCCGGCGCTTTCGCCGTCGTTGCCGTTGGCCGGGACCGAGCTGGTACTGGTCAAACGGCTTGGTTTGGGTTGGAAAGTCCTCCTGACGGAAGGCCTCTCTGAACCGGAAGTGGAGGAACTGGCGTCCTCGGAGCGACTCAAGAATCCCAGAGCCATGTGTGTCTCGGGGTCGTGCTCACGCATGTATCGCTCCATCGCGTTCAAGTCCCATTTCTGGTCGCTGGAGTTTGGGTTTTGATCGCTGATTAAGGCCTCCTAAAATCGAACGGTTGAATATCACGTTAAAACCACAAATAAAACGTTTTAAAATATTGCGCATTTGCTATTTGCCATTTATCGAAACTGTAATAAATGTTATACGTATATTTTATTTAACAGATATTACCAAGGTCCCTTTCAGGCTATATATAGGAAGACATTTTACGTGGGTCGGTAATATTTAACTCTTTTAATACTGGCTCAAGAATTAATTTAATATTTCAACTTTAACGTAATTAGGAATTCGTTTTAAAATATATAAAAGTTTCGCAATGTTAGCGTTTGAATTTTAGTTGCTTCCAACTAGGAGCAACAAACACAAGGATAAAGCAGCTAGCCTTTAAACACGCTAACGAAGGGTTGTGTACGAATTTCATTGGACGAGCGTCAGGAGCCTTTACGCTGAACGTTTTACGGGCGGGGGGGAAGACAATTTCCGAATTTTCCCCTTCCGACGGCAGCAGGCGCTAAAGCGTCTAGCCAATGAAAAATGTACGCAAGAAAATCCACGACTTTTGACGGGTTGCGTTCTCCTTATGTGGGGTGTTGTGTTTGTTGCTCCTAGCTTCCAACTTATTAACCTAGAGAAATTTACGACCTACTTCGAGGGGTTAAATAACAAAACTGGTAAAAGCTAGTTTCAGGACTATTACAGAAATTGAGAGCGCATATACATAGCCTGAAAAGAAAAACTGTAAAACTGCTAAAAACCATTTCTGTTGGTGTTTTAGACTTGATTAAAACTTGTATATATTTTTTAAAAATAAATTAATGTTAACAAAAACTGAAACTAATCCAGATTTGCGTCCTCTTGAAATTATATTTCAGTATCCTCTCAATATCTGTCCCTTGTTGCGTGCAGGAAAGGACACCTTTTTGTCAATACATAACGCCTTTTCTGAGACTTTTCCCACGTCTATTTTTCAGATCGACAGTGGTATTGTTAACCTTGGTTATAGTATGTACTGAACAACGGAACATAATATTGACTTAGATAAATAAGGAATGCATGGGAATTAAAGGCAATAAAATTCGTTAAATGACTGGGGCCTATAGGGTGGTGCCTTGGGTATTATTATGTACTGATGCGAAATTCTTCCCTGATTATCTTCTCGCAATGAATCTAGTGTCAAGGTAACATGCAGCTTGCTTCGTAAAAAGTTTCGTCGTCCGCTTAAAGCAGAAGTGAATTGATAAATAGGCGCTTAAATAAAACATCTTCCCAGAAATTGCCAAGAAGTAATATTTCCGACAGCCAGGACTCATAAGTTATTATTTATAAAGTGCTTGGTGAAATATTAGAAAGCTGGAAACTTTCTCGAACGTAACATCAGTTTATTGCTAAGCCTTAACATGCCAAAAAGTTACCTGGTTAAAAGGAAACACTTGTTGCATACCGTAATGCGAAAGTAATACGTTTAGTTCTAAAGGAATGAGTTTTCATCTTTTTCCAAAAGATAATTTTATACGAAATGAATTAACTCTACCTCCATGAGAAGCTTTAAAATTGCCTGGTATTATAAAAATATTACATATAATTTTAATTATTTATACCATAAGAGGATTATAATAATAATATTATTATCTTCTTATACTTAGTTTTAAAAACATTATATATGTTACCTTAAAATATATTATATAGTATGTTCCTTATACACGTGAGCCGACGCGTTTCTTACCTGACGCAAAATTCTCATGAGGGCAAAAACGCGTCTCCAATTGGCTTAAATATGACTTTTTGGCTAGCCATTCTAACCGTTTAACCGATCGACCGGAAATAGCTCCTTTACAGAAGAATTTGGAGAGGGGAGTTGAAACCGAGTATCTGTTATTGAAGCGTCCATTAGATCATGTCCGTGTCTTCAAATTTATTAATTCCGAAGACGAGTTTTCAAAAGAACAAATTTATAGACATGTCTTATAAAATAAGAGTAAAAAAACGTGTATTCCAAAATACAAGACGTTATTGTATAAAAACAAAGAGATGTCTTCAATCCTATAATTAAGTATCATAATTGCGTCTTGTGTAGAACAATTACAATCAGATCGCTAAACCAGAAGTGCCATCAGGTGTCTTGAACTGTACAAGTACCGTCACGAGTCTTCAACAGTAACTTTAGAATTAGGTGACTTCAGTAGCACAAGTAACAATACAGGAACCATGAGATGCTGATCACTACCCGTAATCGGTGTTGAAGTCATTAGTTTTGACTGTACTAAAGGGATTACTAAACTGATTACAGTCTAGCCTTACCAAAGTCTGCACTCGGTAATCGGTGTACAGAATGTTTGGAAGTGGCTAGCACCTACCATCCAACAGTATAAGTACCATGAGGTTACTTTAGCAGTACAAAAACCAACAATTGTTATTAACAGTACAAGTAAGAAAGATCTGTTTTTAACAGTACAAGTAAGAAAGATCTGTTTTTAACAGTACAAGTAAGAAAGATCTGTTTTTAACAGTACAAGTAAGAAAGATCTGTTTTCAACAGTACAAGTAAGAAAGATCTGTTTTTAACAGTACAAGTAAGAAAGATCTGTTTTTAACAGTACAAGTAAGAAAGATCTGTTTTCAACAGTACAAGTAAGAAAGATCTGTTTTTAACAGTACAAGTAAGAAAGATCTGTTTTTAACAGTACAAGTAAGAAAGATCTGTTTTTAACAGTACAAGTAAGAAAGATCTGTTTTCAACAGTACAAGTAAGAAAGATCTGTTTTTAACAGTACAAGTAAGAAAGATCTGTTTTTAACAGTACAAGTAAGAAAGATCTGTTTTCAACAGTACAAGTAAGAAAGATCTGTTTTTAACAGTACAAGTAAGAAAGATCTGTTTTTAACAGTACAAGTAAGAAAGATCTGTTTTTAACAGTACAAGTAAGAAAGATCTGTTTTTAACAGTGCAAGTAAGAAAGATCTGTTTTTAACAGTACAAGTAAGAAAGATCTGTTTTCAACAGTACAAGTAAGAAAGATCTGTTTTTAACAGTACAAGTAAGAAAGATCTGTTTTCAACAGTACAAGTAAGAAAGATCTGTTTTTAACAGTACAAGTAAGAAAGATCTGTTTTTAACAGTACAAGTAAGAAAGATCTGTTTTCAACAGTACAAGTAAGAAAGATCTGTTTTTAACAGTACAAGTAAGAAAGATCTGTTTTTAACAGTACAAGTAAGAAAGATCTGTTTTTAACAGTACAAGTAAGAAAGATCTGTTTTTAACAGTACAAGTAAGAAAGATCTGTTTTCAACAGTACAAGTAAGAAAGATCTGTTTTTAACAGTACAAGTAAGAAAGATCTGTTTTCAACAGTACAAGTAAGAAAGATCTGTTTTTAACAGTACAAGTAAGAAAGATCTGTTTTCAACAGTACAAGTAAGAAAGATCTGTTTTTAACAGTACAAGTAAGAAAGATCTGTTTTTAACAGTACAAGTAAGAAAGATCTGTTTTCAACAGTACAAGTAAGAAAGATCTGTTTTCAACAGTACAAGTAAGAAAGATCTGTTTTCAACAGTACAAGTAAGAAAGATCTGTTTTCAACAGTACAAGTAAGAAAGATCTGTTTTCAACAGTACAAGTAAGAAAGATCTGTTTTTAACAGTACAAGTAAGAAAGATCTGTTTTCAACAGTACAAGTAAGAAAGATCTGTTTTCAACAGTACAAGTAAGAAAGATCTGTTTTTAACAGTACAAGTAAGAAAGATCTGTTTTCAACAGTACAAGTAAGAAAGATCTGTTTTTAACAGTACAAGTAAGAAAGATCTGTTTTCAACAGTACAAGTAAGAAAGATCTGTTTTTAACAGTACAAGTAAGAAAGATCTGTTTTTAACAGTACAAGTAAGAAAGATCTGTTTTTAACAGTACAAGTAAGAAAGATCTGTTTTCAACAGTACAAGTAAGAAAGATCTGTTTTTAACAGTACAAGTAAGAAAGATCTGTTTTTAACAGTACAAGTAAGAAAGATCTGTTTTCAACAGTACAAGTAAGAAAGATCTGTTTTTAACAGTACAAGTAAGAAAGATCTGTTTTTAACAGTACAAGTAAGAAAGATCTGTTTTTAACAGTACAAGTAAGAAAGATCTGTTTTTAACAGTACAAGTAAGAAAGATCTGTTTTTAACAGTACAAGTAAGAAATAACTGTTTTTAACAGTACAAGTAAGAAAGATCTGTTTTCAACAGTACAAGTAAGAAAGATCTGTTTTTAACAGTACAAGTAAGAAAGATCTGTTTTTAACAGTACAAGTAAGAAAGATCTGTTTTCAACAGTACAAGTAAGAAAGATCTGTTTTCAACAGTACAAGTAAGAAAGATCTGTTTTCAACAGTACAAGTAAGAAAGATCTGTTTTCAACAGTACAAGTAAGAAAGATCTGTTTTCAACAGTACAAGTAAGAAAGATCTGTTTTTAACAGTACAAGTAAGAAAGATCTGTTTTCAACAGTACAAGTAAGAAAGATCTGTTTTCAACAGTACAAGTAAGAAAGATCTGTTTTTAACAGTACAAGTAAGAAAGATCTGTTTTCAACAGTACAAGTAAGAAAGATCTGTTTTTAACAGTACAAGTAAGAAAGATCTGTTTTCAACAGTACAAGTAAGAAAGATCTGTTTTTAACAGTACAAGTAAGAAAGATCTGTTTTTAACAGTACAAGTAAGAAAGATCTGTTTTTAACAGTACAAGTAAGAAAGATCTGTTTTCAACAGTACAAGTAAGAAAGATCTGTTTTTAACAGTACAAGTAAGAAAGATCTGTTTTTAACAGTACAAGTAAGAAAGATCTGTTTTCAACAGTACAAGTAAGAAAGATCTGTTTTTAACAGTACAAGTAAGAAAGATCTGTTTTTAACAGTACAAGTAAGAAAGATCTGTTTTTAACAGTACAAGTAAGAAAGATCTGTTTTTAACAGTACAAGTAAGAAAGATCTGTTTTTAACAGTACAAGTAAGAAATAACTGTTTTTAACAGTACAAGTATAATCAGGTATTTTCTTTAGCACACATGTCAGTAGCGAAAATATCATTATAAGATAACAGCTTTAATTTTATTTGACTGCACGACTTTGCGAATCAACATAAAAATTATATTGAATAACGCAATTTCAAACATACCCTATCTCTTTCCAAACATATGAATAGAGTGCCAGCAGCTTGAAACCCTGCGACGTCACCAATGTTAAACGTCTATTGAGAAAAAACGTGAGTTTTCATGACAACCATTACGGAAGCTACGGCTGTGACGTCAATAACTTTTAAAAACGCATCAACTGCTAGAACTCTATACTCTACAATTTCAAACATGCCTTATTAGCTTTCCGAAATCTAATAGAAACACTAGTTAGCTCTGTCGATAATATATATTAACTTTAGTACATACAAAACATTCATTAAATATTCAAATTTTGTATTTCACTATAAAGTTTTTGTGATCACCGAAGTGATTCGAACTTAAAATGCACACGACTTCTCGGAAGCGAGCTTTGGTGTATGGTTTTATTATTCATCGTAATAATAGCTTACGACTGCCTTTTTTTTACCATAGATCAAATTCCTAAACCACTAGAGACTACCGCGATGATGTTGGTAGCGCTGGCGCCATCTATTGCCACTTTGTTACAACAACAGTCTTTAAAACTCGTTCTCTACTAGGTCTTAATTTGAAATAAAATGTATATAATTATCAGAGGTACTAGTTTATATTCGAAAGAGGGTCCTTGTAATATTTCAAGCTTATCACACGAACAGTTTTTAACTTATAGTTTAGAAAAATACGATAGTGACGTCACAGACATTTCTCCCGCCAAAACGTTTAATTTTCATCCATATAGTTAACAAAAATAGTTGTTTAATAGTAGTTTAATTCTAGGAAACTAACAGTGATCCCCTACTATTTCGCCTACTAGAAATCAAGAAGCGTTTTGCCGCTGACTAATAACGCTGTGAGCCTGTTGCCGATATATACATTGTCTAAAATACACTAACGTCAAATAAAAGATTGCTTCAGCAATTATTTACGTACATTCGGTCACGAAGAAAAAGACTACCCGAGGTGATTATCACGGATTTTGTTGAAACTCGAGGGTACGGTAGACCTTATGGTTGTATGAAAATTGCCAAAGGGAAAAGTTGCAATGGGCTTTAGTTAATTAATTAATCGGACTAATAACCTTTATGGGCTCATGGACTAATTAACAACCAGCCTATACAAGCATTTCCTGTTATGCCCGCGAGTACCGCTAGAGTGCGTCGATGCTTGTTCTTTTTACTTTTTCCCCGGGCCGGACCGTCCCTGTTGTTAATTAGTCCATGATGGGCTAAACATCAGCGCAAAATGTTAGTGGGTTCGAAAATTATTGACAATATGGTAAGGCCTATCAAAATGATTGAAAATATGGTATGGTCTGATAAAATGATTGCAAAAAGGCGTACCATATGGCACACTGATGTAATTATGGTACGATCCAAATTCCTAGCTAGGATTATTGAATTGTACCATAATTATGGTACGTCTGGGCTCTGGCTGAGTTAGGGTCAAGGTTCATGAAAGTAGTCAGTATATGAGCTAGGGTACTGTCGAAACAAACGGTAAAGGGCCTAGACCGAAGCCTAGAGAGTCAACGTAAGGATAGAAAATATTGATTTTGGATGGTAACCATCTTCTACGAAATTTAAGCCCGCCATCTATCCTCCATAAATTAAAACTGATATTTCAAGGTAATGTCAACGAAGTTTTAACCTTTCATAAAGTTAATTAATTAATATTTTCCCGAAATTGAAATATCGATCAGAACGTGCAAAACGAAAATCAAGTGTGCCCGAAATATGGCAGAAAGCTAAGGAAGGCCCATCGATTAAATACATTATTTTAACCGAGCCGTACGATCCGATAGGTGGCAGCATATTCGTCTCGAGGGAACCTCTAGAATCTCGAATCAATAAACAAGCGGAGAGCGAGCAAAATTTATCGCTGTCTATTTGCGACCGAAACGAATATAGGTGGCGTAACGGCGCTATCTTCTCCGAGATAGCGCCTATGATCTAGCGTCTGCTACCACGTCACATTAAAAAGTCATAAGAACGTTTTTTTTTTAAATAAACTTATAAAAATATAAGCAAACGGTGTAAAAATGATATTAAAATGCGGGTATCATTATTTTTCAAGTCAAATTTAAGATTAACGACGACGAAAAACTATTAGCGTCTAGGTTTCAATGGCGAACCAAAGAGGGCGTAGCGGTAGTTTTCGGTCGCGAATAGCCGTAGCGGCAGCTGCTTCTCTAAAAGCGGCAAATTGAATAAACTGCGAAATTGGGCCATTACTTTGGGTCGGGCGCCGCAGGAAGAGAGCAAATTAGGCCTTCGTCCTTTTCGGAAATGGAGTTGACTAAGCGACGTTTTCCGCAACGATTGCTTTCTAAGATATTACAAATCAAGATTTCTTAGACCAGTCCCAACCACTTTTCACTCTGGAAATTTTATATATTTAAGTAGAAAAATTCTTTCGAGATAACGAGCTAAGTACAGAAGTTCGTAATATATATCTCTACCCTATACTACTAATGTTGTTCGGTAGACAATTTTGGAAGAAAACATAGTGATGGGTGAAATAATAATAATAAATAGCTAGACATTTTAACGCCTTTAAACAGATGGCCGGGTTGCAATGCGTAGGAGGGTGGTGGGAAGCCAACAGCTCCCTACACTTACTATTACCGTTAACCTCTAAACGTTTTTATGGGAAGGGGAAACTGAAGAACTCGAGGGAAACCCCTTTTGCCAGTGGGGAGATAACTTGCAAACTCAACGCGGAAGGAGTGGTTCTGAGATTTCACACGGTGCCACAAGTTGAGATCGAACCCGGCTCCTCTTGCGGCGAGGTGAAAGTGCTAACCCCTCCGCCACCCCACAAGTTACCTCCCCACTGGTTAAAGGGGTTTCCCCCCGAGTTCTTCGGTTTCCCCTTCCCATAAAATTTGCTGAGGTTAATTTTTACACACAATCCTATAGGGGATTTGTGTGTATTAGTTACACGTATAGTATCCGTCGTCACCGGTGTTTACACGATTTATTGCTCTATGTTAGAGGTACACATGATGCGACAATCAATTGGAAATATCCCGCGCTCGTCGGCATTGTTAACATTTGTGAGATCAGGGCCCCGGAAGTGGGGCATTTGGCGATTTTCACCCTAAAATGTACATACATTTTTAAATTAAGAGTGACTTGGTTGGATATTATATTTTTAGTTAGTACTGATCATTTCTGAACTACATTTTCGGTTGCATTCAGAAATATTAATTTTAAGTGAGATTCGTGGACAATTCACGGGACCTCACAATCCGCGTACGCACTATTGTCATATTTTATTTTCTTACCAATTGATACAGGCGCCCTCTAACTCGTTCACGTTTCGCTACTTTATAACCAAAACCAGGTAACTCGAAAAATTAGGTTTGTTTAAAAATTAATTTAAAATAACGTGTTCGCATTTCGCTACCTTATTTCCAAAACCAGATATCTTGAAAAATTCGTTTTCCATAAAATGCGTCTTGATTTTATTAAGTTAATGTACAAGATGATTGGAAATTTGTTCAAATTTAAATTTAATATTTGAAATATAGTTAATACATTGGGGGGATTGTGTGTACTCAAATGTCCGTGACATATCGTTGGGTCAAATAATACGCCTCGTAAACTTTGAACCGTGATGCGGTATACACATCCAAGGTCCAGCCTGCAAAGATACGCGTTTCATTTAAATAGCCTATAGATAGATACTTCTATCGTATTATTCCACTTCTGTTAATACTTATTTTATGTATAACTATAACTATACTCCCTGTTGCGAATTTCGCTATAATAAATAAAATAAATAAATAAATAAAAATATTTGAAACGTTAATATATATATAAAAATTTAAGATGTAAAACATTGTAAAAGAATTACTATATATTTGAACTGTATTGAATAGTTGTGTAAATGTATCACGTGCTAATATTTATTGTTATGTATCGTATATTTTTGATTAGTAATGCATTTAAAGAAATTGCGCGGAATAATTGTTTAAGCTAGGAGCAACCAACACAACACCCCACACAAGGAGAACGCAACCCGTCAAAAGTCGCGGATTTTCTTGTGTACATTTTTCCTTGGCTAGACGCTATAGCGCCTGCTGCCGTCGGAAGGGGAAAATTCGGAAATTGTCTTCCCCCCGCCCGTAAAACGTTCAGCGTAAAGGCTCGTGACGCTCGTCCAATGAAATTCGTACACAACCCTTCGTTAGCGTGTTTAAAGGCTGGCTGCGTTCTCCTTGTGTTTGTTGCTCCTAGGTTTAAGTTTGTGCGTGAAACGTTTTCACTCCACGCGCAAAAAAGAGGATTTGAAAATTATATTTTTTCAGTTGAGAATTTGTTTTGAAAGGAGTGAGACGGTCGATCAAATTGAGTTTTTTAATATACTGAGAGTTGAGTTATTTAAACGAGATTAAACCGAGTTATAGTGAGAGTTGTCAATTATTAATTAAAATAGGAAACGCGGTTTTTCAGTCGGCCGCGATTCGCCAAATAAAAAGACTCTTCAAACCACCGAACCATATAGAGATTGTTACATTATCGCAACCGTTAAGCTTGTTTTCCACTAGCGCGCGTCATAATGTTATTTTCTTTACGCGCGTAAAAACGTTTGAACGTTTCAAAGCTGAGAAACGCGTCGTTGCGCGCGCCAGTGGAAAACAAGCATAACACTCCCTATTAAATATCCTCAAAGACGAAAAGTTGCATTTCGAATAAATATTATTTTAAATTTGAACCGTTTTTTTTTCAACTCCTTATTAAATCGAGAGCGAAATCAATAGAAAATATAAGACCTTTCACTTTTTCTATCAAAACAATACGCTCTACTTTCATTTCCATCGCGCGCCTTCCGGGCAAATACGCAACATAAACAGTGGTGAAAGTCGTTTCTCATTTCAGGCCTTAAACTACGGTTACTCGGAGAGACTGCGAAATTTCCCGGATAAGCGAGGAGCCAAGGTCAGAAACACTTATTAAATTTAGCTAATTTGGCCCAACTCCCGCGGAAGAAAAATAGCACCCAGGAACAAAGCACGGCGCGCCGATAATAACGTTTCATTATATAGAAAAGACCAAAAACAACCTTAGGGCCGTAGATCAGATCAAGTTCGTTATCATAAGCCTCCGAAACACCGGAGAGTCCTTACGTAAAGAAAAATTGTTAGAGGAACCCGTAAAGCTTGTTTTCCGATGGCGCGCAACGACGCGTTTCTCAGCTTTGAAACGTTCAACCGTTTTTACGCGCGTAAACAAAATAACATTATGACGCGCGCTAGTTTTTTTTTTTTTTTTTGAGAGTCACACGGTATGGTGTCGGCTAGAGCCTTAGACACCAATGACGCGCGCTAGTGGAAAACAAGCTTTGATATAAAGGCGGAATTGTTTCGTATCAAAATAATATGTACTTTAGATAATAGATATTATTTTCTTCGAAGTTTCAATTAATTTAATGTGTATTTTTTTATTTTATTTATTGAAGGAATTTAAAATGTATTCACCATATATTTATAAATTTTCATTTGTTCTTGTTCTATAGGTTTTTTGTAGTTTTGTAAGTCCGGATAATGACCGAGGCCTTTTTCCGGAAAAGTTTCCGAATTTTTCCGGAAAAAAATAATAAAAATTTCATTCCATGATTAGTCTAATATTGTTTGCAAATTTAAAAAAAGTGGCATTTTCACCTAATTTTTTCGTATCTAAAAGTTAAACTAAACCTCTAGACTAGCTTTAAACTGATTAACAATGTAACACTATTATTGTTTTGTAGTATGTTTTCTGTTATTAGACATTTTATATCGATAAAAAGTTTAAAAAATTAAAAACCCTTAAAAAGTAATTTATGTTTAAATTTTTATTTTTCCAATAGGGAGCTAACAGTTCTACGTCTCACGACGTCACCCATGCTTTTTCCTATTGAAAAAAAATTCTACCCAATATGGCGGCCAAAGCCAAAGCTACGGAGTGTTAGCTCCCTATTTGCTTAAAATTTTCTTTAATTTTTTCCGCATTTTATTTTGAACAACACTAGTGTTTTGTTTTTAATATTTTTTTATTGTAATCCCTTTAAACATAAAGTAATTGTGACATTTAATTTATTAAGGGGTAACAATAACAAAATTAATAAAAACAAAAAAACCTATATAGCAAAACGAAACCAAAGATTATATATAAATAGAAAAATCTTGTCTATTTTTAACCTAATAACGCCTGTAGAAGTGCTCTAACCGTTTGACAGCGAAGTCATGCTCGACGACTCACTACCAGGGGCAGTCTCTTAATTTCGATCCCCGCGTACGTGACAATTCTATCGAAAGAAGATAAAAACCTCTTCCCAGCCTGCCACTTAAATGGCAGGTGGGAGTGTAGCTTCTAGAACGAAGTAATCAATGATGAAGAAGGAAACACAATTCCACGAGTGAGAGAGAAAAGTAGCGAATTTTAATTAAGCGTCGTAAATTCCTCTGGGCAGGAAAGGCAGCTATAAGATGCCATAAAAAGCAAGTCGGAATTAAATTAATGACTACGGAGAACGATGGGAAGCGACGGGGGGTGGATAAAGGGAGCTGCTAATACTTGCAAACCCTTATTTCTCGTTATTGTTATTTTGGAGTTAATCATTCGCTTACGTAAGCGTGGAATTTTACCAATTACGGACAACCAAGTATTTCTGACTTTGTTTGACTCAGCGTCGCGCGCAATTTCATTTCGGTGAGCAAACTGCCGGTATGTCATAGTTTGAGAGAACGACCATTCATTAAGGCGCAACTAAAATGTTACCGTACGCTGTTCAATATAACGGCAGGGTTCGTACAAAATTTCCGGAATTAAATTCCCTGACAATTCCAGGTTTCCCTGACCAAATTGCCAAATTTCCCTGACCATGTTTGTAGAATAAAATTATGTTTTGAAAAATGTTAATTACGAATTTTTAATACATCTTTCAAAACTTTATTTGCCAAATTGTTTTTGGGGTTATTTTAAAATTACCTTACTTTTTTGGACCATTTTAAATTTCCCTGACTATTCCCTGACCATTGGGAATCATTTTCAAATTCCCTGATTTTTCCCTGACCTTTTGGAAGAATTTTCAAATTCCCTAATTTTTCCTTGACCTTTGGTAAACATTTTCAAATTCCATGACCTATTGGAAACATTTTCAAATTCCTTGATTTTTCCCTGACCTTTTGGAAACATTTTCAAATTCCTTGATTTTTCCCTGACCTTTTGGAAACATTTTCAAATTCCCTGATTTTTCCCTGACCTTTTGGAAACATTTTCAAATTCCCTGATTTTTCCCTGACCTTTTGGAAACATTTTCAAATTCCCTGACTTTTCCCTGACCTTTTGGAAACATTTTCAAATTCCCTGACTTTTCCAGGTTTTCCAGGTATTCCAGGTCGTGTACGAACCCTGAACGGTCAATTCGAATTGTTAGCAATAGCTATTAACAAATCGAATTCCGATAATATCAACAAACTATTGGTCGGATAATTATACCGGTCAATAGAATGTAAATGCGTGAACGCGGTGTGAAGGTTAAATGGTAAATTAAGACGAGAACCTGGTCGACATTCTGTACGTTATATAGCGACTGACGAATCGATTACGGAAGGACATCCGATAAGACAGTTCCTCGAATTGGTGGCTAATGTCTCTAACACGGCACCAGCAAGATACCTCTCGAACTAGCCGCGAAACGGACACTCCATAATCGTATTCCAATCACATCGCTTCTCCAGACCACTCTTAAGGTTAAGGTTCGCCAACGAGACTCCCTTACAAGAAAGTTGTATCTATCGGCGCGTTCGCACTCCGATTCCCTCGAAGAATATTTAAAAAAACCATTTCAAATTGGAGATTCGCAAATCCGAGAAATATATATATATCCGTGGGCTTAGACTTGAGAATGTTTTTTTCGTCGATGAATAAACTCGCCAATACGTCAATCGACGCCTATCCTTATAACGTCAAAAGTGACATAATTACCAAAAGTGTGTCAATCGGACCTATTTCATAATGAATTTTACGAGCGAAATACAAGTTGGGAGGGGAGAAGGGAAAGTATGCCTTGGGGAGGGAAGGAAGTTAAAACCAACAAATAACGCCTCGTAGTGAGGAACGGAGGAACTAAGTAGCACTGGTCAAAGCTACTGTATTTTTTTTCGCCATCTACCTACGATATAATACCATAGACTAAAAAAAGATCCAGAAAGGCGACAATGAATAGTCTTTTATGTGGTCGATCTCGAGTCGAGCATTCATTAAACCTTTAGCATGCAAGTACAGGGATTGTCACACTTTTGGTAATTATGTCACTTTTGATAACGTCTACGTCCTCTTGGACTCGAGACTGGTGGAAGGTAAGATCTAGACGTTCCGGAGAGGGAACGAAAGTGTTCGAAATAAGATGTAACATAGTGTTAATTTTCCGGAAAAATGAAATGTGGAATATTTTCCGCAAATCGGAAAAATAAAAAATTGAAACATAAATTATACTTTTTAAGGGTTTTTAATGTCTTTAACTTTTCATCGATATAAATGTCTTATATCAGTAAACATACTACAAAACATTAATAGTGTTACATTGTTAATCAGTTTAAACTAGTCTAGAGGTTTAGTTTAAATTTAGTTTAAATTTGCAAACAATATATTAGACTAATCATGGAATGAAACCTTTTTTTAATTTTTTCCGAAAAATACGGAACATTTTCGGGAAAAAAGGTCTCGGTCATTTTCCGTGGAAAATTTTCCGACTTACAACACTAATTTAACACGTAGGTCCATCTCTCTCTCTCTCTCTCCTTCGAATGAACGGCCCTATTTACGAGTAATTCTATTTTTAGGGGCACTAACCCTCTCCCGCAGGATGAAGAAATATATTCGGTCCGAAAAGAACATTAGAGAGCACCTCTGCTGCAAAAATGCCATTAATCTCTATTTTCTTTATACCAGAATAGGACGGAAAATATAGAATACATTTCAATATATGTTGGATCAAAGTGACAGATTTACTCCGCGGAACGAGACGCGCGTTCTTCATTCGAATATAAATTACCCTAACCGCCTTAAGCCAGCCGCTCACTGCTCTTCGTAACGTCTCCGTCCTACCTTTAACAAGCCTTTGCTTCGTAACGGCGACAATGCCTCGCGGAAGGCAGGACGGATACGAAACGGAGAGCCAGTGGGCGCCTAGCCTTAGCCAAACCTATTGCGCCTTCGTATTAGCCCTATATAGTTATAACATTGTTCCATAAGTTTGTCACTTTGGGGATTATTTTACTGAGAACTAGTAACGGAGTGACGTCATCACGAGAAGAAAATCTCCCCCTAGCGAGGCGCTGTCAAAGGCTACGTGTGACGCGGGAGCGAGCGGACGCCAAACGGCGACGAAGCCCGTTATGCAGTCTGTCTTGCGAATAGCTCTCAGTAAAACGTTTGCGTGTGAAGAATAGGAAGTGTCACACTTATATAACAATATTATACGCTTATGTTTTCACCTATTCCAAGCTTCACCATTGTGTTCCGCCAAAGGTATATAGGTTTCGAGCTTAGGAATTATAGCGCCATCTGCCTTAATATCCGCCAACTAAATATGTGAAGAAAAAGCAGACGACTTTTGAATTTCAATGCTCTTCGGTTGAAACTTTTAGCTGTTGCGCAGAGAGAATTTTGAACGAGCGGACAACTTCACATATTAAATTTAAAATTCGGTCGGTAGGCGGCGATACTTGTGATAAAAATGTATACTACGCGTGAAGCCTATACCTCGAAGTTGTACTCAAAATATACTAGTTAATTTGAATATAATTTATGTTCGTTTAATGTTAACTGCCGACTAATAGTTCTGTCAGGAAATCATATATATATACACTGAGAATAGGCACCGTGCTGCGTATGCATCTATAGAGAAAGGAGCGGGGCTTAAACTCTAAATAAATTTATGTATTTATTTATTCATTGTTATTTTATTCATTTATTTATTTTTATTTATTCATTTATTTTTTTATTTTTTTATTCAATTTTTTTTTATTCAATTATTAATTTATTTATTTATTCATTTATATATATATATATATATATATATATATATATATATATATATATATATTTATATTTATGTACTTTCTTTCAATTTAACGTGTTATATTACAAAATGTAAAATAATTTTCAAAATCATTCATTAGCTGGTCGCTGAGATAATAATTTCCAAACTACTTCTTTTCAACCTCGCGATTTGAATTAAAAAAAACCGCCGACGGCTCTCGTGCATTGACAAAAGAACGAATATTGCCGATCTCAAATTTTGGATAAAAAGAATAACTTTTATCACGAAAGTATGAAGAATAGGGAAACCATCGCGGTAAAAAACCCGCCGTATCGTCATATTTTCAGCGAGATTGCCGATGGGCCCGATAAATGAGAAAAAGAAGCCGCAATCAAGAAGGAAAGAGAGATCACGGAATGAGTCTGTATAGAAATAACAAGATGTCACGGACATATAAGTACACACAATCCCACTGATGTATTAACTTAATAAACCCAAGAGGAATGTTATCGGAAAAGAATTATTCGAGTTACCTGGTTTTGGAAATAAGGTAGTGAAACGCGAACACGTTCATTTAATTTATTTTTATAAAAACCAAGTTTTTCGAGTTACCTGGTTTTGGAAATAAGGTGGTGAAACGCGAACACGTTCATTTAAATTAATTTTTATAAAAACCAAGTTTTTCGAGTTACCTGGTTTTGGAAATAAGGTGGTGAAAAGCGAACATGTTCATTTAAATAGATCTTAAAAGAAATTGATTTGAAAAAATTCAACGGTTATATTGTGTAAATTGGCGCGTGCTTGCTCGGAAGGGATAATCTTATTGGCTAAGACAAATGCGGATAAATATTGCTAAGCCCACGTGATTCTATTTTATTATCAGAATAAATAATTACACGTGCGACGAAAAAATTGGCGATATCATCGAGATTCACGCGTTTTTAATTTAAAAACCCTTCCTTTTGACGGTTTTTATTTTGGAGTGAATAATTTCTTTTAGCGTCTATTAATTTTTATAAAAACCAGGTTTTTAGAGTTACCTGGTTTTGGAAATAAGGTAGTGAAACGCGAACACGTTCATTTAATTTATTTTTATAAAAACCAAGTTTTTCGAGTTACCTGGTTGTAACAAAACTGGTGGCGGCGGCGGCGGCGGTGGCGGCGGCTACACAGTAGGTGATCGTAATACACACAAATACCTAAGGATTGTGTGTAAAAACGAAAACGAAGAGAGATCTGTATCTGACACCGTGGCGAATTTTTCGCGTTCTTCGGAGGGTTTCTTACTTTAATCCCCGTGTCGCCAAAATTAGGTAATTGCGGCCAATTTTTATTTCGGGCCTAAGCCACACGGTATAAAAAGAGACTCAGATGATAGAGGATATTTCTGGATCAGAAATTGGAACGATTTTATCGCTATTGCCAGTTGATTAAGCGGGGAAGGGGAGCAAATAGAACGCCATAAGTAACGTAATAAACCCGCCACCTGAATTAGATACATTAAAAGTCGCTTGTTGACTTGGGCCTAAGGTGGTGCCTTGGGCAGTGGCGTAGCCAGGGGGAGGGCACAGGGGTCACATGCCCCCCCGAAACGTATGGTCGTACGTACAAATATTTTTATTTTTTCAATGGTGTGCCCCCCACCCCCCAACAAAATCCTGGCCTTGGGTATTATCCTAGCTGATTATTATTATTAACATGAAGCGTGACAATTATCAAACATTTTAGCCGAACTGATTTTCAGAGTTACCGCGTAATCAGGGTTTATTCAGCACAGAGCAGACCCTAGTGTCCAAATACCAGCTAATACTTGGGTATTAGAAAAAGTGGATATGACTTTGAACATACAAAAAGTCTCGCTCTCGCCGTCGGCCAAGAAAACTATTATTTCTATGGCTCCCCCCTCGTAGGCGGATGAATACTATTTTCCCGCCAGAGTTGAAGCCGACTATCGCGGGTACATACGACGTTATATGGGTTCTGCCGGGATTAAAAAGAGTTCAATGAATTTCAGTCGATAAATTCACGATATCTTTAAAATTTGCTTTCTAAAATTGGTTGTTATTTCAATAATTCAGTTTTATTTATTACGCAAATAAATATTAGTTCAATTTGTATTTTAGAATAACAATTTGATCTCGTAATCAGTGGCGTAGCTGATGTACCGCAGGGCCCACGGCTGAACTGACTTGTCGATTGTGGTTTTAATACAATTGATAACTGTGCTGCAGTTTTCTTCCGCGGCTTTTTAAATTTTCAAATTCGTATCTAAATTAACTAAAACTTAATTAAGGATGATAAAATACGCGAAAAAGTCCATAGGTGGTTTCTTCTAACTAAAACTTAATTAACCTCACGCCCAACAGTTACACCCTCCCAATTTTTGGTATAATAATTAATAACACCGGGACCATGTTGACCTTCTGACTGTACTACTTTTCTTTTTCGAGTTCTTATTGGATAATAAAAATGACGCGTTGTCTGCTATAATTTATGCTTAAAGGGGAACGACCAAGCTTTTCCAAATATCGCCTTATTTGCATATCAAAAGATCAACAAGACGTTCAATATTAAGACGTATCTTATTTGGTCTTGAAAAAATAGTTTTTGGGTTTGAATTTTCGCCGCCATCTTAAGGTGTATCGCCAGCGCCAGCAGGACCTTAGTGAGCAATTTGCGAACTACCCTAACTTTTGAAATCGCGCAATTTAGGCTTAGGTCTTGTATAACTGGAACGCGCCGCGCGTGCAAAACAAATCTTTAGCGTCTTCAGCAGCGCGCGCTTTCATATCGTTTTTCAATTTTAATCAAGCAAGGAGTGTCTCACCGATTTCTCATCAGGTGTCGCAGCGGCCGCGCGCTTTTCAATTTCCCGAAATTTCTATATTTTATTAAAAATTAACCGCTTAATATTTTTTGATGCTGCTTTCGCCATAAATTTTAGTTTTTAACGGGATATAGGGCTATCTAACTGGTTAAAGCTTGACCGTTCCCCTTAAATAAATATCATGACAAGAATAGCCAAACAAGGGCGAATCCAGGATTTTATTTCAGGGGAGTTTTGAGGGAAAATTTCAAGGGGTGGGGGTGCTGACGGAAGTTTCGCTGATATTTATTAGGCACCCCCCCCCCCCCCCGGTCATCAGCATATCGGGGGGGGGGGGGGGGTGGGGGGTGGTAACGAGCCCTTCAAGCCACGCGAGTCAACTGCTCCTTACACCTAGGAGTAACAAACACAGCACCCCACCCAAGGAGAACGCAACCCGTCAAAAGTCGTGCATTTTCTTTCGTACATTTTTCATTGGCTAGACGCTTTAGCGCCTGCTGCCGTCGGAGGGGAAAAATCAGAAATTGTTTTCCCCCCGCCCATAAAACGTTCAGCGTAAAGGTTCGTCCAATGAAATTTGTACACAACACTGCGTAAGCATGTTTAAAGGCTAGCTGCGTTTGTTGCTCCTAGCTTACACTAATTAGTAATTACTATTACCGTTAACATCTCGAGGGAAAACCCCTTCAACCAGGTTGCGAGTTCAAGTCGGAGTTGGGCGATTGTGTCAGTGTCGAAAAAAGGTTCGGTAAGAAAATTAGCTTTAAAACAATAGGATGAATATCTTAGAATTACACTAATAAACCCGTACGCTAATGGAATTGATGGCGACGTACACAAATGATAATTTTCCGAAGACATAATTAAAGAGAGATTAAGTCTGTCGCTCCCTTCATCCTCGAAGAGATTTAGCGAAGATGCAGACGCGTCTTCGTTATAGAGTTCAGTTTCACGCGGATAACTAGGCTTAGCAATTAGCCTAACTTGAAATACGGCTATTATTAACGAGGGACATTCGGTACTTGATATATGCCGAACTACCTTAAGTCGTTCGACAACGCGAATCCTAATCGGAGACATTTCCGGCGTCAAATATCATTTTTCTAAGATCGTACAGTCCCCCCCCCCGGACGTCCCTCGATGAAACTAGATAAGCGAATTAAGAAGAATATTAAGTTAATTAAAAGATACTATTCGCGAATTCGAGGGGTTAAATTGGAGCGTTATTTAACGTAATTAGGCGGGGAACATTCATTAGGTAAACCTCCCGGATAAAAAGCGTATTCTATCCGTATCAGCATCGGCTCATTCAAAACGCGACAAAGAGAGGACGATGAAAATAGCTTTTACAATGACCATTAACGCCTCCAGCGGGCGGGTTTTATACGGGGGTATTTTCAATTAACGGTAGCCAGCGGGATCCGGCGTAGGTGGACCAGAAGCCAGCGAGATGCGAGACCAAGAGACACGTTTCAGCTACCGGAACTCGGAAACTAAATGCTTAATTTCTCGCGGGTGGGAAGCCACGGGAGAAGTAAAGTCTGCTTCGGCGCTGGCTTCCTGCCACAACGTACGCGCGGTTAATCGCTTAGGCCTTTGCGCCGCTACTTTACTACGAAAGCGTGGGTGTTTCGGTCAAATGAATTCGATGGGTGGCTTCCGCCTTACACCTGCCCGCGGGCTTCATTTACGCGCCGAGTTGTCTGTACACCGGGGATGGGGAGGCGATGGCCGGGTGGCGCGGTGTCGGCGCCTTTTATCCGGAGGGAGGTCGCGTGGGTGCTACCGATACCTCTCTTCAAAGGCGTATAATCCGCACGTGGTAATGAGCGAGTAGGCGGCTCTAATGAATCGAACATATGGTAAACAACCGGCCCACGGACGTGGCTTGCCAAAAATGTGAAGGGTAACAACGTCGCCACTTGGGATTTCTCTTAAAGTAATTGTCAGCTCTATCATTGCCACCTGCATTATGATAAGGCCCTTGTTATTAGAGATGGCAATGAATTTATCAGGTTCTTCGCAAAAACGACTTTACTGGAGAGTGTGGTGCCATCTATTAATGGCAAAGGAAGCTAAACTTTAAAATAACGAAACAATAACGTCGCCAGAGAACCATTGTAGAGGATTATAATTAGACAACTTATACTCTATTTAGTTGACTTTAATCTAAATTATATACCTCATATAAAATATATTGCTAAAAATTACTGTAATTTAAGTTATTGTTAGCCAATCAACGCGAGGGGTAGTTTTATGTCCCGCCTTTTGGGTCCAAATTTAGCTTAAGCATCTTGTTTTTATTTCGATGCTAGCGACATCTGTTGAAAAAAGAGCTACTTCATGTCGAGCCGACACTTGCTTTAAGTGACTATTCTGGGTATAAACTTTTGGCTTGTTTTGGAAATTGATATTAGTCTGGTACATTTTCTACTCCTCCTCAAAAGCAATCTGTACAAAGAGGAGTAATACGATTTTGTGGTCTGTAAAGTCCTAGTCGTCTGCTTAAACGTGGAGTTTTGCAGTTGTCCTGTTGGTGTGGCAGGATAATAGTTCAATTTAGAGTTAAATTGTTAAATTTTAAAAAAGCTGCTACTTCATGACTTAGAAAAAAACTTTATTTAGTTAAAGGTTATTAGAAATAATTTCAGTATCCACTAATTCTTTTCATAAATCTATTTACACCAAGTCGAACTATTTACAAGGACATAATTGAGCAATCCATCTATTGCTATCCGATTTTCCATTATTCAGGTGGCCGGGTTCATAAAATATATAAGTATTCGTAGATGCAAAAGTGACATAATTACCAAAAGTGTGTCAATCGGACCTATTTCATAATGAATGTTACGAGCGAAATTCAAGTTGGGAGGGGAGAAGAGAAAGTATGCCTTGGGGAGGGAAGGAAGTTAAAACCAACAAATAACGCCTCGTAGTGAGGAACGGAGGAACTAAGTAGCACTGGTCAAAGTTAGTGTATTTTTTATTTTTCCTCGTTCTGTGGAGATGCTATCGCCATCTACCTACGATATAATACCATAGACTAAAAAGGATCCAGAAAGGCGACAATAAATAGTCTTTTATATGGTCGATCTCGAGTCGAGCATTCATTAAACCTTTAGCATACGAAAGTACCGGGAATGTCACACTTTTGGTAATTATGTCACTTTTGGTAGATGTTAGTTTGATATATTTTAACGTAAGATTTAAACTAAAATCAAAAATATGTGCTTGGATTTTTCTAGGACGGTATTATTAGTTCTTCAATCAAGTTGCCTTCTAACTAAACACTTTTAGAAGATAAATATTAGGCAAACAGAAGTTTAAGAGTTCCAACTTCTCTATTTTCTTCTCAGTCTCTTTAAATTTAAATAATGGAGGGGTTGTCCGCGACGGAGAACAATCTTCGTGGAACTAACGCCGAGAAAAGTTCATTATTAATAGATGCTAAGTTCAACCGGACATACCGAAAATTCAAACGGGGAGTAAGAAGTGGAAATTAGTGGGGGGGAACCTTTGTTTGAAAGAAATGGGACCTTTTGAAAAGAGACGTCATTTGGGAAGGAGGGACATTGGCCGGAAGAGCTAACAAACCCATTCCGAGAAACGCGCACTTTTCATCATCTATCAACCTTTATTTCCAGAAACGACTAGTCTAATTGCCAGTTTAATCACCGGCAGAGCGGCTAGTAAAGTCTGTTCTTACGGAACTCGCTCGTTACCGTCAAACTGAGGAATGGGCTCCCAAGTTAAGCGAACGTTTATTCATCAACTGAAAATTGTCCTCAGGGAATCCTTCGACGAGACTATAAGCTTCGAGTGAAGATAGAGCATTTTTAACTTTTAAATAAAATATTATATTTTTACCTTCCAAAATCCGACGACTTCGTGTATCTACACTAACTCGAAATATCAACACCATCGAATTCAAATTTTAAATTCGATCTTAAAAAACGGTTTAAGCACGCGGAATGATATTTATATCAAATCCCATTTCTCTTTAATAGTAAAACGTATAGAATATCAAAACTTCATTCGCACTAAAACAACGTTTAAAATTTTATACCTTAAATTCTAAAATACAAGACGTAAAAATATATTTACCGTAAAATCGTCGAAAATATCTACGGCCAAACTATATTTATAATGAAAGATTTAATTTAGCCGAAAGGTATCTTCTTGCGAACGACGTTTTCCCTTCGCCAAAGTTTGAGTCACTTAAGAGATGATATCGGCGGCGATAAAGTGTACCTAAGCATCAGGAAAGGAATGGCTCTTCAAACTGAAGCCGCGACGATAAAAAAACCAAAGTTATTTTCCTTCTAAAGTGGTATCTATTCAAAAAGGGATGAAAGCGTTGACTGGGTAACAGTAGCGGAGACCGCGACTGACGAAAAGTCGGTTCGGAAACTCGAACCTCCGTCGAATGAATGAGCCAAGGCGCTCCTAAACGCGTTGTTCCTTCGTTGCCCTAAGCGCTAGTAAAGGCGCCATAGGCCGTTCTTCCAACCGATCTCATCCGCCTCTATCACCAGCGGCTAGAAGTGACGGTTACGGTTATACTCGAGCCTCTACGCTAACTTCCAGGTGAGTGTGGAAACGAGGATGGGGATGTGGAAAAGAGGATGTGGATGAGAAAAAGGGAAGAGATGAATTGGGAAGAGCGGGAGCAGGTAGGACGAGGAGGAGGAGTGCGTGGGAGAAGAGGCCCCGTCAGGGATGGAGAGATTCCAAGAGCATACGGACTCTTCGGGGGGTGGATGGGGAGGATGGGGATGGGGATGAAGATGGGGAGGAGGATGAGGAGGGCGGTGCGTGTTAGGGAAGAGTCACGCGACTCGATTTCGACAAAGAGAGAAACGAGAGTTATGACATCAAACGCTAAAAGACAGCTGACTTCTTCCAGCCACTGTTAATCGCGACAAATTCGAGACTATTGGCTTTATGACTGTTGTTGTTCGAAGTAAATTAAATCCTCTATCTGTCTTTTCGGCCATTGGTGACGCATCCTAGATATAGCGGCCAATTTAGATTCATCTCCGGGTTGACAGTAAGAAAGAAGAGGAGGCTCATTGTGACATTTAACTTGGCTGGAAATGGGCTGATGCCAACGACGCCACTACGCGACAATAATCTTAATAATCGGACACGTTGAACCCGAGACGAATTGAGCGTACGCTTCGAAGGAAAAGTTCGCTAAACGACGCCAACTCGTTTCCTTATAAATTCGCTCTAATTTGGGGTACTTGTGGAATGTTAATGGCGCGTTAATAACGGATACACGATTTATAGCGCGCGATTTTAGAGCCGTAACATTACCCTTGAACGTAAGCTTGTTTACCTTTACAACAATATTAGAAGACGATTTGATATCTTGAAATAAACTTATCTGGCGTTTACCTCTCTATGTCTTTGAGGTGGCGAGACCTTCAATTGTTTCGAGAGTTAAGGTCATATTTATTTTTACTCAAATAGTTTTACTTCAATAGCGACTCTCAATTGGACGATTGGTGGCCAATTTAATAAGTCAAATGACCTTCGTGATTACCAAAGAATTTTCCGTGACCTCGCGAAAAGTAATAGAAGGTTAAATATGTTTCCAAAATATATGACCAAATTACAATATTTATTATTAAACTTTGTACTGCCACCAAGGGGTGTCTTTGTAAATCTACCACGATTTTAGTTGTATTAAAAATACGGTTTTCCTAAACCTGATCACAATATATCTTGGTAAAAAGCCTAAGTAAAGCGCGTGACATCACCAAACAGAAGTTAAATTTAAATTGAAACTTTTCTAAAGGCTTGTAATGTGTTCAACCAAATTAAACCCTAATAATTTTGATCGTCGATTTTAGTAGAAAATTAGGGAGTAAAATACTATAACACATATTTTATCCACGCGGAATATTCTAAGACCAGAACCCGTTTAATTTTATCAATAATTCTTGCCAAAGTAAACAAATCGAAACAAACTTACGAACGAGTCTTGAGCCTGGAAATCTTCAATATTCACGATGATATATTTTCTCAATATTAACGTTATTTTCAATGAAAATAAGGCCTGGAGATTCGGGAGTACGCAACCTGTTAGAGAGACGCTTCAGGGATCAGAGCGTGTGGATGGACTGAGGTCCGAGAATCATCTGAAGGCTCGAGTCCAAAACACGAGAGGGAGAAAGATCGGTCGTTCGCTCTCGGATCCCGCGAATCTGGGCCCTGAAGACCCCGCAACGCGCATGCCCCAAACTTCCACATTAACACTGACACAGAACGCGGGCCCTCCGGCTTTTGGAACTTTGTATTGTACACTTCAATTTCGAGGAAAAACCCGTTAATTTGCATACAAGAAAGCTTTACATCTGAAAAATGTAACTTATAACTTTCGAAGCTTTTAGACGCGACTTCGCTTCTACTCGAACGACGAGGCGGCGGTATAAGCAAAAAAAAACAGACTTCACCCTATCGCCGCGAGAAACCGCGCCATTAGGTAACCGAGAACGCTTTCCAAGATGGATAAAGCGAAAGGAGGTTGACATTGGATTTAAACTCGAGAGCGTACGTCAGGAAAAGCGACGGTTATACCTTAGCTAGACGTATACTCATCCGTTTAAGAGTGAGACTAAAGAAGCGCAAATATTACCTAATAACGTCGGCACCCTTTTAACCAAATGCGAATCTATCGACATTTTAAGCCGCAAAATTTGATTCGTTTTAAAAGCTAAAATCGACGAAATCATTCGGAAACTATTCCGACCACGTTTTAAAAAAATCCATATAGTCATCGATATTAGTCAAATTGGCCGGAAATGAGTGGACCATTTATTGGTAGGTCATTAGGCGTAGCGGCTCTTTCACGAAGGTCGAATTAAATTGGGCTTCTGGAGAATTTGCAGCTGGATGTCGTTTCTCGGCTTATTTATAAGAGGGATTGGAGATAAAAGGATTAATCGTGGGTGAATCACGGAACCAAAATCCTCGAAAGGTTCTAATTAACGCGCTAAATCCTCGCGCCAATCCTTCACACTTCCCTAAACCGCGAAACTTTTTTAATTGAAATTTAAAACTAGATATTCGCTTCTTAGAGTCGGAGCTCAAATACGATGGGTCAAAGGTCACAGCGTAACCTTGATAGCCAAGAAACCAATCTGGAAGCAGTTTTCTACTTTCTAACTTTTGGCTTTTAATAAAGAAATATCCCTTTGAAAAAAAAACCCCCTCGCATCGAAGATATGTCCAGCCACAAGTTTTGCCAAATTGGACATTTGGCAAGCGATAATTTGGCGGAAAGCGCGAGAGGGGGACCAAATAACCAATCAAATTATGAAAATGAGGAGCTCAAATTGGAAAAAATTACCAAGGTCCTTATCAAATTTACTCGAAAAAAAAACCTGCTCTATTAGCGTAATTAAGTCATAACCCACGCCAGATATTTTGAAGCACCCAAAGTTGTTGGCTTAGACTGCTTAACGAATTTTGACGCGGAAGTATTTGCCATGTTTACGTATAAACTTCGCGTTTATATTAAAAGGCGATAATAAGTACGATGCATCGGAAAATAATCTGTACAACAAGTCTATAATACCCAAGAAATTACTCGAATAAAAATGTTTGTTATTTTTGAAACAACCCGAGGAGGGGGGGGGGGGTGGGAGACGGGCAGCTTGGTTTTAGCCGGAGATGGTTGCTATGGCAACCAATTCAATAATTTTTCTAGCGCGATTCAGGGTCCGGGCCGCTTTGTCGAATAGAATGGAGAGCGGGCGTGACGTCACGTTCGGGTTCCGCGCGTCATCGAGGGGGGGGGGGGGAATCCAGGCTCAATCGGGGGTCGCCAATCTGCAGCATCGACCCCAAACAGTCCTACACTCTACCGAAAACAGAGGGTTAAACGGAATGATCGGCCCAAAGCCGCGGGATTGGGTGAAGTTTGTTCTCGTTGGAAATGAGTCGACTCCTTAAAATAGGAGTTCACGGTTAACAAGGAACAGCTCAAATATTTCTGCCCCGATTTTCTTCTTAAAAATGTAATTAGAGTCCCGGTCTGGTCCCGGCCGATAGGGTCCATTAAAATTTCGGAGAATTATGAGAAAATTTCATTAGCACGGAGCTTGCATTCAACTGTTTGTACATTTGGGGCAATATTTGAAATCGAGAAATTCACACGTATTTCTACTTTGTATTTGAGCTGGAAGAAATGAAGGAAATATGAACAAGCCTGCTCCTAAAAGAGCAAGTTGGGACGATTTTAGCATTAGTCCTAATCCCCCTCATATCTAACAATATCATATTCGAAAATATGGCTACAAACCTTGCTATGTAAGCATTTTCATAAATCATATTCCAAAATATTTCTACTTATCCTCAATTCAAAATTATTTTTAATAAATGTAACATTCAATAAAATATTAAATATTATCAAAAGTAAATGAACCGAAGTTATCAGACTGCTATACTCCCCATGTTGGAGGAGTTTTCCTTGACCTCGAATTTGAAATTTTGCGTGCTCCTAGGCCGAAAAAAGTTTTTGTTTTGTTTTTATTCATAGAAATAGCTATACCCACAATTCACATGTGCAATTTATCGCGTCAAAAGACGGGGATGGAAATTAGCTTTTGTTTGACTCGATTTTCTCATCATTTTCATAAGGGTTTTTAATGTTTTTAACTTTTTATCGATATAAAATGTCTAATAACAGTAAACATACTACAAAACATTAATAGTGTTACATTGTTAATCAGTTTAAACTAGTCTAGAGGTTCAGTTTTACTTTTAGTTTCGAAAAAATTAGGCGAAAATGCCGCTTTTTCTAAATTTGCAAACAATATATTAGACTAATCATGGAATGAACCTTTTTTTATTTTTTTCGGAAAAATACGGAAAATTTTCCGGACTAAAGGCCTCGGTAATTTTCCTTAAAATGTTCCGACTTACAACACTAGTTCATTTACTTCTGATATTATTAAAAAAATAAATGAACTAAATTGTCCGTAAAAGTTAAAGGCCTAGGATTTCTTCTGCCAGTTTTCCCTTAAAGTTTTCTTCCCGCCGCGCAAATATCCTGGTGGTAGGCCAACCGCCGAACACGTTGGCCTACCACCAGGATATTTGTGCGGCGGGAAGAAAACTTTAAGGGAAAACTGGCAGAAGAAATAATAGGCCTTTAAAGGATGTTTCTAATTTCGAAAAGCTTTAGGCAATGGAAAAAAACTTTTTACTTTATTTTTCTCAGTAAAATTTCGCTCTTTGAAATTATACACGTCTAAAAATAAATAAAAATGCGTTCGCCACATTTGATACATATCAACAAGAACTAGGCAATGAAATCGAGAGAGCCGAGGTGTCTCCGAGATAACCCGTACTAAAAATAGCATTATCTGGAAAATCCCACCGATAAGAGCCAGATACGCGAGAAAAAGAAGGCTGGAATTATACATTTAATTCGTGGGAAATAAAATTGGGCATGATTCCAGAAAGTGGCTCTCCAAATTACGTTAGCGCGGAAAATGGCCGAGATTAAAGTGTTGGCCTCATCCTCCGGCTAAATCGGATAAATTATGCTCGTTTCGTCGGATAAATGATCCAATGAAAAGGCCGGCGTCTGGTAATTGGAACGTGATCCGTGGCTCTCTAACCGGGATCAACCAGCGAGCCGCTCTAAGTTTCGCGGTCAATATTTATGTCCGAAAAAGAAACCGTGATTATTAAAAAGAGCAAACCATGGGATGAATTTTTTTTAAATAATGATTCGACGGATGATTTAAAAGGAGGGATTAACCTTAATCCTATTTGGTCGATTCGGAAGTAGGTTTAACCTTTGGAATAAGTTAGGGCTCGCGGTGTCCGTCTGTTATTAATCAGGTCCGAACTTTCGAAGAGCCCGTATTCTAAAGGTAGGTAAAATGTTACATTGGGAGGGGGTTCTGGTGAAGGCAAGGTGACGGGCCCTATAGTACAGGACCCCTTGACGAAATTATGTAATCGCGGGCACTTTCAACTGAAATGTACAAGGGAGGGGGTTTGATAATAATAATAATCAGCTAGGCTTATACCCTTGGCACCACCTTAGGCCCAAGTCATCTAGCGACTTTTAATGCCTTTAAACAGGTGGCCGGGTTACAATGCGTAGGAGGGTGGAGGCCAGCCCTGTATGCCACGCGAGCCAACAGCCCCTTACACTTGCTATTACCGTTAACCTCAACAAGTTTTCCTCTTGCCGCGAGGAGGAAACGCTAACCACTCCGCCACCCCACGAGTTTCTGTGGAACGGTAAGGTGACGGGCCCTATGGTACCGGGCCCCGGGCCAAAGATATATCATCGTGGGCCCTTCCAATTTCATGATGATGGTGAAGGGCAAGGTAATAAGTACGCTTGTGGGCCCTTATTTCCACCGGGCCCCGGGGATAATCCCCCCCGCACAGCCCTGGATTTTTAAAAGGGCCTGGAAAACTGCTAACGCGGTGAAGGTTATCATTAATTATTTTTTTCGCATACGTGTGCAGATAAATATGGCTGAAGAAATGACGCTAATTTTCCAAAAATCAACGTAAATGGAGTGCAGTTTTCCAGAGCCTTTGGAAACCCAAGTTTTAAAGAGTCATTATAAATGGACTATTTGCTTCTTGAGGTTTATTCGGTGGTTGTCGCGAAGATAGGCCAGCTATTTCTTATTTGGAAATAAAATTGACATTCGCTCGCTTCAAACGGCCGCGAGAACAGTGACCGCGTATGCACTACGTGAGAGTCGAACGCGAAGGGGTGTCCACTTTAACTCCGGAGCGTTATAACTGAATAGAATGATCTTTTCGAGAAAAAACCTTTCCCATATTAGACGAAAATAGGGCCATTAACTTCTGCTAAGAAACGAGGCCGCAAAATGTCCACCTTTTTTCCCCAACTATCGACATATTACTTGGATTCGCTGAAATAAGATCCCCGAAAAACGAGGATCGAGAGTTGTCTGACATTTCCGCTTAAAAACGACGGAATGGCGTAGACTTTACCGGTTCCGGAACGTTTCATCCAACTGTCGGGTAAGTTGGGGTCAACTTTTGGCCGGTTTCCGCAAAAGAAGCGATAGATTTTCCGAAATTCTGTCACATTAGACACGCGCGGTAAGAGAACTTTTCTCGCTATAACCGCGACTGATGTTCGTGAAAACCCGGAACCCGATGTAAATTGTAGTTTTTATTAGTAAAAGAAACGGAAGTGTTGCAAATAGCTCGACAGAAATGGAATTTCTCCTATATTTCAATATTACAGTTTAATCTTTTGAAAGATGACAATTCAATCGGTAATTACTTGATTGGAATAGCAGGAATCCATACCTCTACTTGGAATGCCTATCTTGCCGTATCGCTTATGGTAAGATCATTCTGACGGCTTTGGCCCCGCCTACGAGAGAAAAATCCCCTTGCGCGCACTCCCCTCTCACGTTGTTGTTTGTTAAGTTAACATATAGTGTAACATATAGTGACGTCGAAAAACCGTCAGCCACATCGAGACGAAAATCTGCCGCGATAAGCATTCCAAGTAGAGGTATGGATTCCTGCCAATAGTCGCGGATTATTAGGGCGGCCCGAAATTAAACTTTTTTACCGGGGCCCGGGCCCTATCTCAGCGGCCCTGATGGCGGGTAAATTAACCGTTATTTATCGATTTACAAACGTTGTATTGATTATCTAAGATCTGTTTCGTTCACAATTGTCCTCGAGGATAATGGGGTAAATTACCATATGCTTTTAAATATTTAGAATGAAACATGAAGTATTTGTCATATTTCGGATCGGCTTATCATTAAATGGGAAGAATATGAATGGACGCGATTTGCAAATGCGGGAAGTGATGTTTCAGTTTTGCCGGCGAAGTGCGCCAGCATCTTTTGGAAATCGTAAAAACGAGGCTTGAAGCAGACGACGGCTGTCCTTAATTATTATTCGTCCATAACTCAATGGGAAAAACCCTTGAAACGGGCGGTGGAATAATTTCAAGGCCCGAATTACTAGCGCCATCTCGAGAGAAGAGAAATATTTAAAATTCAAATCCTATCCAAGGTTCCGAACCCTATTACTAAGAGTGGAAGATGGGGAACGAGTAAAGTCTGCGCCTGGACGTCGTTCAATAGATCCCGACATTAATCATTTCTCTTCAATTTCCTCTCTTAGGCTTTAAAAAATGCCCAATAAATTTCTAGGACTAAGATTTAGGCTTCTCCAACGCCCCGTATAAAAACGATTTCTACTAAGATGACTTTTGAAAAAGAGAAGGACCTATGACTTATTGCTCACTTATACGATGCCGATTAAAAATTACTTTCTCAGTCTATCCAATATTTCAGAAATTTGAAAAAAAATATTAGAGCTTTTACAATTTTTCTTCATTTTTTCTATGGTCAAACCGGAAGCCCTTTCCTACCATATCAGTTGATACCATTCCAATTAACTCTACAACTAAATTTCTTGCTAAATTGTCTATAAAATGATCTAGTCGATACCATTGCAATTACCCCTACACAAAAATTGACTATAAAATGATCTAGTCGATACCATTCCAATTACCCCTACAACCAATTTGTCTATAAAATGATCTAGTTTATACCACTCCAATTACCCCTGCAACCAATTTGTCAATCAAAAGATCTAGTCGATACCATTCCTATTACCCCTACACCAAAATTGTCAATCAAAAGATCTAGTCGATACCATTCCAATTACCCCTACACAAAAATTGACTATAAAATGATCTAGTCGATACCATTCCAATTACCCCTACACAAAAATTGACTATAAAAAAAAAGTTGATACCATTCCAATTACCCCTACACAAAAATTGACTATAAAATGATCTAGTCGATACCATTCCAATTACCCCTACAACCAATTTGTCTATAAAATGATCTAGTTTATACCACTCCAATTACCCCTGCAACCAATTTGTCAATCAAAAGATCTAGTCGATACCATTCCAATTACCCCTGCAACCAATTTGTCAATCAAAAGATCTAGTCGATACCATTCCAATTACCCCTGCAACCAATTTGTCAATCAAAAGATTTAGTCGATACCATTCCTATTACCCCTACACCAAAATTGTCAATCAAAAGATCTAGTCGATAACATTCCAATTACCCCTACACAAAAATTGACTATAAAATGATCTAGTCGATACCATTCCAATTACCCCTACACAAAAATTGACTATAAAAAAAAAGTTGATACCATTCCAATTACCCCTACACAAAAATTGACTATAAAATGATCTAGTTGATACCATTCCAATTACCCCTATAACCAATTTGTCTATAAAATGATCTAGTTGATAAAATTCCAATTACCCCTACACCCAAATGGTCTATAAAAAGATCTTGTCGATACCATTCCAATTACCCCTACAACCAAATTATCTATAAAAAGATTTTATCCTATCCAAATAATAGCCAAAAATAGCTTTAAGAACGGCATCCCTAAGACTGTTATCGGATCAATATGATCTGGGTTTTTCGGTCGAAAGATAAAATCTAAGGACAGCGGGGAAAATGGAAAACAAAAGGTGAGGGGGGGGGGCGAATGGAAATTTCCGTAAACATGCGAAGGTGTACTAGTAGCTATTCCATTGACAAGGGAGAGTCTGTTGTTGAATGGACGGGTTCCCAGCAGCGTGGCGTCCCCCTCCGCCCCGATCAGTCATTCACAAAACCGCCCACGCGGGGTCGCCATGACAACGACCGCCCAAGCACATGTTTCTACTAGGCGCATCTTTTTTGCCGGATACGCAACGTCGGAAGAGCCGGGGAAAGGGGTCTTTGGTCCCTTCTAAGAAATGAGCGTATCCGATAATTCTTCCGAAGACAGTAGTATAAAGAACTACCGATCGAAAAACTCATCTCAGCCACGTCCTCCTATAATCCTGGACCATTTCCGTTTAGTCATTGTCTTCCTAACTCTAGGAAGCCGAAGCCAACTTTTATAGGGGTAATTGTAAAGCGTCCGCGCCACTTAACAAGAAAAAGGACGTTGGCTGCCGGAGATAAGTCCGCCTATTTGGTCGCAACCCTCGCTTCCGAGGACTACTCAAAAATGAAATTCTTTTCGAAGATAGTTTTGACCCCGTTCGGAAATTGTTATCATTCATCGCTGAAACTCACCATCAAGGTTGAAATATATTACAGTAATAGCCGTTACCCGAGCGGAACCGTAAATGACGACCGTGTTTAGAAGTTCAGAGAGGTCAAACGCCTCACCAAAGTGAAGCTCTCTCCAGTCTCCACGTTGGTTAAAGCGCTTTTCACCCAGCGCTTCCGTTTCCTCTTTCCATAAAAACTTGCTGAGGTTAAAGGGGAATTGTCACCACCCTAAAATTGGTTAAAAACCATTTAAATAGATCGAGGACGTCCGAAAATTTTTATACTAAAAATTTCATGTTAATATTTCCAGTATTTGATTTATTATTAGCAACCAAATTTCGTGTTTTATCCCCCGACTCGAAAATCTCAGAACCGCTTGATTGAACCTACCTACAGTGCCATCTCGTGAACGAAATATTATTTTCATCGGTTTCATCGTTTTTCGGTCGGAACTGTCGTCTGCTACGACATTCTCCTTGGCTTTTCAACCGAGATATACTCGTATATTGTAGTTTATCGTGTTTTTAAAATGCCTTACACGCCG
Source organism: Leiobunum rupestre (assembly GCF_980474605.1). NCBI lineage: Eukaryota > Metazoa > Arthropoda > Arachnida > Opiliones > Sclerosomatidae > Leiobunum > Leiobunum rupestre. Next base: position 25,769,284 of record NC_143390.1, on the reverse strand, counting down.
CACTTTCTAAAATTTTTGCCGCTTCATTCTTTTGGCGCTGCACGTAGGTTACACCGCGATTTCTGAAATTTTTGGAGCCGTTTGATGTAGTTTACTAGTTTGAGGAAGAAGTAGCGTAACTTTTTAAATACTTTTCCAATAACTATAAAATTTCAGGGACATAATCATTAATATATTTTCTATCATACTGTAAAAAAACCTCTTAAATTTTGGTTTCGGTGACAATTCCCGTTAAATGGTAATAGCGTATGTAACATAATTCCTCATAAGTGTGCCTCTGTATAACATTTCCATAGAAAATATTTCAATAAGAACTTGTTTCACACGGAACGTAGAATAACTAGATCCAAAAAAGCTAAAATTCTTAAAATCCTTGAAAGGGTTACCATGGAAACGAGGCACGAGCTAAACTATAGATTGTTCCCTCTATTCGTCTTTCCGTTGCTACGCAACGCGTTTTGAAATTTGGAATATTTAGGCTTAGTTTCCGTTTTCGGTGTAATTAACGAATTTTGAAATGGCGTCTTAGCGCGCGACACTACAGGTACATGTCTTGGGCACACAGCCTTCTTTGCGTGCTTTTTTTACCATAATATGGAAAGGTATTTTCACGCGCAAAATGAATTTTAAAAGCCGTCAATAGTCGCGAGCCAGATTTCCCGAACGGTAATGATGAGTCCCAAATAGGACGAAACCGGTCTACGGTTGGAATTTCTGGCTATTTTATTTAGTTATTTTTTCGAAGATCTATTTGGTCCGAGATTCGCGTATTTATGTTGGCTCGTAGACCTATTGGTACGAATTTTTTAATTTCTTCAAATTGGTTTAGGGTTTAGCTTTTTTGTCCCTTTTAAAAATGGACTATTCTATCTATTCACGTATTTTATGATTTTTAGTCTTACACGAGCAGTATAGGCTCTTAGTAAGACTTCTGGTCTCGCTCCGTTGTCCGGCGTCCGCCGCCGCCGCCGCCGTAGGCATGACACGGCACGGTAGAGAGAAAGAGAGGACGCGGGAATCGTCACTACGTCTAGACTGGCGCTGGGGTAGAGCTGTACCGCGAAATGGCTGGGGAGAGGACGCGGGGCTCGTGTAAGACTATTATTTGGGTCACGTGACCCACTTGTTTTATCCCTTTTTGCAATGCAGTCACAGCCGTGGTTCTTATCAACCTAACATTTCGTATAGATTGTTCAAATTAGAAACTAACTTCCGTTTCCGATCAATAAAGTTGATGACGCGTTTTTCGTCAAATCCGGCGAACAAGGTTTCATTAAAGACAATGCTTTTATGGAATACTTACGAGTGATTACGTTACATATGGTAATAGTAAGTGTACACGAAGGGCTTGTGACCACCTTCCTACGCCACCTGACTTGGGCCTAAGGTGTTGATATTTAACACCGAACATAAATAAAAATTGAAATACGACCGGACGAGAATTAAATCGAATCGTCATTACGAGAATACCAGGCTAGTCAATTTCTCCGCAAATATTTACAAAGATCTACGGCTGCTACTTCTTTCAATTTAAGTCCTGTTTGAATTATCTCTTCGCTTACAAGTCTGTCGACGTTAGGTTGTTATTGAGAATACACGGAGTTCGTAATCTAATGAAGTCAACAAGCGAACGATTTCCCCAATTTGGATCAATCTCGTAAACAGAATCGGGCTTCTCCTACGTTATTATTCGCGGAATATTCAACCCCTTTAAGACATTTCAAGCGTAAGCTTACAATAAATAAGCCTCTTTGGGAAATGTTTTACCGCGGAGTGACGTCATCGCAGAAAGGAATTCGCCCCTAGCGATGCGAGAATGTATTAACGCGACGAAGTATAAAGTAGCGCTTTAGCGGTCAACTATTTAGGTCGTAATTTTCAGATGTACGAAGATTAGGAACAAGATCGGAAATTGTATCCGATTCATTAATCCAAAGTATCTATAAAATCACCATATATTCCGTTAGCTGAACAGTTATCACTTATACTTTTAATACACATATCTATATATATTAAAATGGATGGTGGTATTATGTATAATATCAAAAGTAGCATAAGACCCAAAAGTGTGTCAGCTGTACCTTCGCGGCTATTAAAATTTCAAGTGAGACCTAGTCACACTATAGACTACATAACCTACTAGTTGGAATAGTACTTAGCAACATGATATTTAGTCTATAGTCTGGCGCGTTTTTCTCTTTTCGATTTACTCGCCCGTAGACATACGTTCTAAAACGCCTCACTTGGCGGCGCTGGAGTACCTCGATTTTGATCATTTTGATGACGTATTTTCCGACCCCAACTTCGTTTCCCTTTTTTACTTTGCGACAAACTCTCATTAACTATTATACCGTACTGACACACTTTTGGGTCTTATGCTACTTTTGATAATATTGATAAACTCCAACATTGTTTGACCGATCACGTGTGGGACAAATTCAGTCCGCTCGTCCACCTGATTAATCAGGGCGAGATATGTGTAACGGCCACGCCAACGGGGAGATACGTGGGGACAGGGGTGGGGACACCCGTGGCGGAAGTATTCCGACCACCCGTTGGGGGATTGGTGGTCGTCCTCACACGGCCATCCACAACCTCTGCCTCCCAGACGCTTGGGATTACAGGAGTACGCCACTACTCCCGGCTAGTTGGCACATCTAAGGGTTTTTTCATGGAGAAGGTTTTTATGCTATCCATATCACTATACCTCGCCACTAGATGGCGCTGCAGCGCTATTGCTTCTATAACGTACAACCGATCACCATGGCAATTGGTATACATAGATATTTGAACACGGAGAATATTTTCGGACCATCCATTTTGCTATAACTCGCCACTAGATGGCGCTGCAGCGCATCACTTTCTATACCGTTCCCATCGCCATGAAAATTGGTATAAGCCTGATATACCAATTACAAAGCGAATAGAATAGTCAAAAATATAGATCATTCACGTGAATTATTATTAAAAAAAATTATAAAGTTCATAATCAATTTATACCAATAAAAATAATGAAACCTTATCAGTAGGAGTTATCTTTTTCCACATTAACAAACAAATATACACTGGCAGGACAACGTCTGCCGGGTTCAGCTAGTAATCATATAAAAATAAATTTTTAAAGGAAATTTGTAAAATCGACAGTAGGCCCTGGGCACTAAGACCTTTTGAGACCCTATTTCTAAGAAGATATTTTTTAATTGATTTTTTCTCATACTAATAATATAAACCTTTGTAATCCCATTTAAACCTTCGTAAGCCCTGGGAACCAGTGGCGTAGCGAATTGACGTGGGGCCCAGGGTCGAACGTGAAAAGGGGGCCCCCACCCTACGTGTTTTTAAAACGCACCCATAAGGTAAAATTAAACAAGTTCAGACTATTTCTAAATTCTAAACGGTTCAGATTTTAGGTAATTTGGTTAAAATTATGACTACAAATTTACCAACTCATAAAATTACGACGCAAAGCCCATGCAAAATCACTCGCATATCCCTTTAATAATTATATACGTTGCCGCACGAAAGATACAAAATGTTGTTTTCAAAAATCAATTCTTACCTGACAAAGTGAGTTAAGTTCAGACACATTTTACATTTTCATGTACCCTGCTTTAGTATTAGGTCAAACCTATGAATTTCAGGTAGGCCTGGAAACGTAAACACAATAACACATTTACCTAAATTAATTAAGGCAGCTGTTCTAGCTACGAACTATAATTTGTACACTTATTAAACTCGTGTATCCCACTTTACTTTAAGTTTGAAGATATCTTATAAAACATAAAAACAATGAATTAAGTGCAAAAATAAAACAATTTTTGAAAACTACTTGTGCAGGAAAAGCAGAATATCGCATTGTTTGTTATAGCTTTCTACTGTAATAATATCCAGCTTTGAATGGGTCACAACTCATAAAAATTAAATGTATAGAATAATTTATAAATTTAGACTTTCAAATATACTTAAATAACATAAATAATATAGTATAAGTTTAAATGTTTAGTAACAGTACAGTACCTGTAAAAATTATTGAATTGAGGATTTGAGGCTAAATTAGCTAATATTTAGAAATAATTTAAAGCATCTTGAGCTCTCCAGCGCAATTTACTTTTTTCGAGTAGATGGGACCGCTATGCGATTAATCAGGGGTGAGATATGTGTAAAGGCCACGCCAACGGGGGGATTCTTGGGGATAGAAGTGGGACACCCGTGGCGGAAGTATTCCGACCACCCGTTGGGGGATTGGTGGTCGTCCTCACACGGCCATCCACAAACTCTGCCTCCCAGACGCTTGGGATTACAGGAGTACGCCACTACTCCCGGCCTCGGGCGCAATAGGCCTGTTTCAGACGTCGTGTAACAAAATAGCAGTTTCTTATTGGTCTTTCACATAAATTCAAATTTTGCTGGGAGGGTCGTCATTTTTACCCACGTTTTAATAAAGGCCTATTAACCTCGCTGAAATTTTCATTTTACTAGGTGTCTAGGTGAAGCAGTGGCGATGAAAATTT